>NC_080432.1:510000-863102 GCF_028018845.1 Melospiza georgiana | reverse complement strand
CTGGATACCTCATTGAAGCCCAGGTAAGGAGAGGAGATCCTGGCAGAGATCAGGTCCTGGTGTGATGCCTTAAGGAGCTGGAACAGAGGCTAGACAGAGTTAAGAGGAATAAAGAGGATATTTATTGAAGTGCCTTCCAAGGCAGTACCCAGATGGCTCCAAGATGGGAGCAAAAGAGAGCTTGGTCACACTTTTATAAGTTTTTGTCCCTTTGCATATAGGAGTTAACTGCCCAATTAATAGCTTCAAATTATGAAGTTTCATCCTCCTTGCTTGCTTGCCTGCCTGCCCTCCTCTTTTCATGTTGTTTATGCTTTGGGCCTGAAGTTTGAAGAGATTTTCCTTGAGTCTCCAGCTGGAACAGGATTTTTTTGTCTTCACCACCCCGTGAAAAGATCCCAGTGACACTTAATACAAGGCTAACAGCTGCACACCAAAACAGAACAGAAGAACTTAGAACCCAAGGTATCAGGTGTGCTCAGGACCTGTGTTTACCCAGCAAAGGTTCATCACAGCCTGCTGCTTATCCCATCCCACCCCCTGCCATGGGCAGGACACCTTCCCCTACCCCAGGCTGCTCCAGGCCCCATCCAGCCTGGCCTTGGGCACTTCCAGGGATGGGGGAGCCTCAACACAAAGCTCTCACAGGCAGGGCCAGTGTGGGTGAGAGATGCTGCTCCTCCTGGAAGGGCAGAGCTGAGGTTCCACACTCCCTGTAGGAGCTGGCTGGAGATGTTTCATCTCTCACTCATCTCACCATGCTGGCACATGGGCCTCATGTCCTTAACACCATCCAGACCTGCTTGAGCTTTGCTGGGACACAGGGAGAACTGGAATAGAGTTTAATTGAGGGTGTAGGACAGACTGTGGTGGGCAGGTCCAGGGCTGGAGCAGGCAAGTGTCCTCCCCAGCAGGGAGGACCTGTTTTATCCTCCACACACACCACGGTGTTTGTTTTCCTCAGCCATTCTCTGCCGTGATAAGCAGCCTATCCCTAATTATTTTTTCCTCCCTGGTCCTTGTTTTGCCACAGTTGTGCTCAGATTTGTTATTTCTGGTGGCACAGAGGCAATTCTGGCTGTGCAGAGTCACAGGTGGGCTTAGCTGGGCACTGCCAGCTCTGCAAGATTGAATCCCCAGCACCCCACGTGTCCATCTGATTATCTCTGTATTTGGGTCGTCCCCAAGGTCATTGCCCCTTAAATGCTGGTGAAATCCATCCACCTCCCACTTCCCTGATGTGCTTTGTAACTCTTTTTGGTCTGAGCTGTAGCTGCCACCTTAGCAGTGCCCTCCTGGCTGTGCCCCATCCCTGCTGGTTGTGCATTCCAGCCACGTTTGGGCTGGTGCTGAATAAAAGCCTTGGGATACTCTGTTCCTTACAGCAAAGAATGAATGGGGTTTTTTTGCCCAGAACAGCAGCAGGATGGTGATCTTCCCAGAACCCCTGAAGAATAATAAGTGTCAGTGCTGTGGCTTTTTTACTGCCTCACTTTCTCCCCCAGGACAGGAGATTTGCAGATTCTCTTCCAGGCTTTGTTTTGGGTATTTTTAACTGGCAGGGCAGTGGTGAAGGAAGGTGCAGCCTGCTCCAAACCTCATTCCCTTCTTTTTCTTAGCAGACTTGGCTCAGACAACTTTTGTTTTGTGTGTGCTTATGCTTTGTGTTCCTCAGAACGTTCCTGCTGAGTGCTGGGAGGTTGTTCAGGCCTTAGATTTTGTTGCCTGTGATCCTCTAGAAATAGGATCAGGCTGCTGTTGTCAGAACTGACCTGTTTGTAAGGATTTTTGTCAAAGCCTGAGGACAGGGTGCTTCCACCTGGATCTGTGGGAACAGTGGCCCCAATTAATGTAGGATGTATGTGGGGGTGGAAGAGTCTCATGTCAGGGGAGCCCAGTCCTGTCACTGAGGAACTGGAATCATCAAATCCCAGAATTATTTGGGTGGGAAGAGACCTTAAAGTCCATCCAGTGCCACCCCTGCCATGGCAGGGACACCTTTGATTGTTCCAGGTGGCTCCAAGTCCCAATGTCCAGCCTGGCCTTGGGCACTGCCAGGGACCCAAGGTGGGCACCCTGTGCCAGGGCCTGCCCACCCTGCCAGGGAACAATTCCTCATTCCCAATATCCCATCCAGCCCTGCCCTCTGGCAGTGGGAGCCATTCCCTGGCTCCTGTCCCTCCATCCTTGTCCCCAGTCCCTCTGCAGCTCTCCTGGAGCCCCTTCAGGCCCTGCCAGGGGCTCTGAGCTCTACCTGGAGCCTTCTCCCATCCAGGTGAGCACCCCCAGCTCTCCCAGCCTGGCTCTAACCCTTGTAGCATCTCCATGGCCTCCTGGGCTCTCTCCAGCAGCTCCACACCCTTGTGCTGATGGGGAGGAGGAGGTGGTGCAGGCTGGGCTGTGCTGAGCCCAGAAGTTGCCTCTCCTCAGAGGTGACCTGGGCCCTTGTCCCTTTTCTATCCAGGTTGCTCACCTGTGCAGTCACACAGTGCCTGTCTCCCCTTGCCATGTTTTTGTTTGCTGGCACTGAGAGAGCTATTAAATGCCAACACCTCTGCTTCCCTCTTGCTGTTTTTCCAGAGCTTTGGCCAACTTGCAGTGACCAAGGAATCCAAGGCACTGATGGGGCTCTACCACGGGCAGGTGCACTGCAAGAAGAACAAGTTTGGGCATCCTCAGAAAGAGGTCAAGTAAGTGCCAGTGTGGGATGCCTGAAGGAGCAGTTGGGGATGTCTGAAAGGCTCCTGGGACTGAGAGCTGCAGAGCTGTGATCAGAGCAGAGGTTCCCAGCCTCCAGAGCCTGACCCACTGCAGTTTGGAGGCCTCACTGCTGTGTGGCCTCACTCAGGTGGTGCCTGGGTGGATGACAGGAGCTGTGTGACTCTGCCAGCAGTGATGGGAGTTCTCCATGTCCATGTTGAAGGTGTCCCCTTGTTCCTTCCCTGCAGGACTCTGGCTGTGCTGGGAGCAGGGCTCATGGGTGCTGGCATCGCCCAGGTTTCTGTGGATAAGGGCATCAAGACCATTCTGAAGGACACGGCACAGAAGGGTCTGGACAGAGGCCAGCAGCAGGTCTACAAGGGGTATGTGTGTTTAGGGGGTTTGCTCTGGTGCCACTGGGCTGGGTTTAGTCATAGTTCTCCTGTGCTGTCAGGAACAACAGCTCCTGACACTGCTGCTCTGCTGGAGGAGCCACTGGATGTCACAGAAAAGCTTTATTTTAATGTTGTCCCCTGCAGTGTGCTGGGATATTGCTGTGGGATGGACTCACCCTTAGCTCCTTAGGTAGGTAGAGTCCTAAGATTCAGCAGTGACTTCTAGAGCTAAGGAAAAAGTGATCCTGGCTGCCTAAAGGCAGGGAAGGCATCCCAGGGTTTTCTTGCTGGGTTTCTTTCCCTGTTCTCCTGGCTCTGCAGTAACAGTACTCAGCTGCGTGTAGTCAGGAATGTCAGTGACCAACCTTCAGCTGAGCTGTAGGAGCAGGACTCTCCTGTTCCCACGTGGAAGGAGGGGTCACAGCACAGAGTGACAGTCCTGCAGGGTCAGAGATGGAGTTCTGGGGGGAGACAGGAGGGATTCCCATGGTGCACCTCCAGCAGCCTGGCTGGTCCACTCAGGAGCTGTGACAGAGCTGTCCCTCCCTAGGCTGAATGGCAAGGTGAAGAAGAAGAGCCTGACATCATTTGAGAGGGACTCCATCCTCAGCAACCTGATGGGCCAGCTGGACTACAAGGGCTTTGAGAAGGCAGACATGGTCATTGAGGCCGTGTTTGAGGACATCAGTGTCAAACACAAAGTGCTGAAGGAGGTGGAGGCTGTGAGTATCAGTCCTGAGCAGCCCCTGGATGGGGGCCCTGGCTGGTGGAGGGTCCTGGGCTGTGCTGCTGGGTTTGTCCCCTCTCCTTGGTGCTACACTTGGGTCTGGGTACTAATCAGCTACACCAGGACATGGATGAGCATCCAGAGCAGCCTTTCTGTTCACTGAGGACACTCCCTGCTCCATTAAAGAATTGGTAGCTGAATGGGACATTAAAAAGTGCTCCAAAAAAAGCTTCCATTTGACTGAGCAGACTGATGTGACAGTGATGTCCTTGGGTATCTCCACACCTTGCGGTCCTTCACCTGCTGTCCCTCTGTTCTATCCAAGGGCACACTGAGGGAAAGGGCTGTTCCCTGCAGTGTCTCCTGTGGCTGCAGAGGCCTGCCAGAAACATGGGAGCTCTGGGCCTGATATTGCAGACCTGGGGAGAGTTCAGGGCAAATCAGAGCTGGCTGACTTGAGCTACTGCTTTCAAATTAGTTTCTAATGAGCAAACTCAGTTCGCCTCATTAGCCAGGGCTCCCTGATCTCCCAGGGCTCTGCATGGTCCTGTGTGCTGACACAGTCCCATGTCCCCTCCAGGTGATCCCTGCTCACTGTGTGTGTGTCCCTTGTCCCCTCCAGGTGATCCCTACTCACTGTGTGGTGTCCCCTGTCCCCTGTAGGTGATCCCTGCTCACTGTGTGTGTCCCTTGTAGGTGATCCCTGCTCACTGTGTGTGTCCTTTATCCCCTCCAGGTGATCCCTACTCACTGTGTGTGTCCCCTGTCCCCTGTAGGTGATCCCTGCTCACTGTGTGTGTCCCCTGTCCCCTGTAGGTGATCCCTGCTCACTGTGTGTGTCCCTTGTCCCCTCCAGGTGATCCCTACTCACTGTGTGTGTCCCTTGTCCCCTCCAGGTGATCCCTGCTCACTGTGTGTCCCTTGTCCCCTCCAGGTGATCCCTGCTCACTGTGTGTGTCCCTTGTCCCCTCCAGGTGATCCCCACTCACTGTGTGTGTCCCCTCCAGGTGATCCCTGCTCACTGTGTGTGTCCCTTGTCCCCTCCAGGTGATCCCTACTCACTGTGTGTGTCCCTTGTCCCCTCCAGGTGATCCCTACTCACTGTGTGTGTCCCTTGTCCCCTCCAGGTGATCCCTGCTCACTGTGTGGTGTCCCCTGTCCCCTGTAGGTGATCCCTGCTCACTGTGTGTGTCCCTTGTCCCCTCCAGGTGATCCCTGCTCACTGTGTGTGTCCCTTGTCCCCTCCTAGGTGATCCCTGCTCACTGTGTGTGTCCCTTGTCCCCTCCAGGTGATCCCTGCTCACTGTGTGGTGTCCCCTGTCCCCTGTAGGTGATCCCTGCTCACTGTGTGTGTCCCTTGTCCCCTCCAGGTGATCCCTACTCACTGTATCTTCGCCAGTAACACCTCTGCCCTCCCCATCAGCCAGATTGCTGCTGCCAGCAAGAGGCCTGAGAAGGTGAGTCCCCAAGGCCACGTGCCCTGCACAGAGCTGTCCTTGGTGAAGTGGCTTTGCTTTAGAGACCTTCTGCCCTCTCCTCAGGACAAGGCACAGCTCATCCTCTGCTTCCAGGGCCAGCTTTGAGCAAAGAGCTTGGGGGCAGGTGAGGAGGAGAAGGTGCATTCACCCCCAGGGTGATGTTGGTGGGGCAGGTCAGCACACATCAGAAGGTGTTGGGGGCAGAGAAGCTGTGGAAGGTTGGAGCCAAGTGGGGCTTGGGCTCTGCTCCCAGGGAAAAGAAACAGGATGAGAAGAAATGGCCTCAAGCTGTTCCAGGGCAGGTTCAGCTTGGATATCAGGAGGAATTTCTTCCTGGAAGGAGTAGTCAGGCATTGGAAGGGGCTGCTCAGGGAGGTTTGGAGTCCCCATCCCTGCAGGTGTCCAGGGAATTCCTGAATGTGGCACTGAGTGCTCTGGGCTGGTGACAAGGTGGGGATTGGGCACAGCTGGGACTCAGTGATCTTGCAGGGCTTTTGCAGCCTCAGTCCATCTGAGCAGGAGCACTGATCCTACTGCCCTGCCAGGGGTACCTGTGGTGCCTGTGAGGGTGAGGTGACCTCCTGTCACCCTGCTGAGCCTCTTCCTCATTTGCTGTGGAACCTCTGTTGGATCCAATTGCCAACTGAGCCTCATTTGTTCATCCTTGCAAATTACATCCTCTTGCTGTTTAAATTGCCTGTACAATGGCTCTTAGGGGGAAACTCATAGGAAGTCAGTTAACTAATTAGCACATTTTCTTTAATTAGTTTTGCAGCCTGCAACTCAGCAAGGTGCCTCTGACTTACCCAGGGCTTGGTGCCAAGTGTGGCTGCCAGGAGGCATGAAGGTGACAGGCTGATGGCATGGTCACATTGACACAGTGAGGCACACTGAGATAATCTGCACTTAAACACTGTTCCCGGGGGAAGGCTGCACTTCCCTCTCTAATGAGTTCCTGGATAGAAGCCTTTTCATCCTTAAATTCATTTCCTCACCACAGACATTCACAGGCAGCTTGCAAGGACTCCCTGAGCCCAGCAGACTGGGTGGGGCTGCACTGCCACTCAGGTGTCCTTCCAGGTCACACCATGCCCCTCATTTCCCTGGGGATGAGCTCAGGGAATCCCAGGCAGATTTGGCTGAAGTGGTCCTGTAAAAGTTGTACCTTTATCCTGAAAGGCAGGAGCTCCTGGGCATGTGCTGTGTGTCCTTGGTTTTCTCCTTGGTTTTCTCTCCTTGGAAAACCAAGGAGAGAGGGAATTGGAGAGCACTCCTGTCATAGATGCAGAGTGTGCTCAGGGCCTTCCCTCTGCACTCAGCTCACCCAGCTGATTCCTCTGGGAGCCAGAATCCCTCTGAACCCAGCTCCTCTCTCCGCCAGGTGATTGGGATGCACTACTTCTCCCCTGTTGACAAGATGCAGCTGCTGGAAATCATCACCACAGAGAAAACCTCCCAGGACACAGCTGCTTGTGCTGTTGATGTTGGCCTCAAACAGGGCAAAGTGGTCATCGTGGTGAAGGTGAGGGGACACTGCTGGGGCTGGGTAATAAATAAAAGGGTTTGTGCACTGAGGGGAGGGTGAAACATGTCTGTGGACACGTTGGCTGCTCCTCTGAGAAATGAAAAGGCAAGTCAGAAAGGGGCAAGTGCCCAGGTGATCCTCACATGTCCTTCAGGGCAGGCATGGAAGGCCACCAGGCACACGTGCAGGGCCAGCACGAGGAGCTGGCACTCCTGTCCCACACAGCTTCCAGGGCATGGCAGACAGTGACAGGACTGTCACCACCTCAGCTCCCTGGCAGGCTGCAAGGACAGAGGGTCAGTGAGCAGCAACTCCTCTGCCTGGCTTAAATCTTGGGGGAGAGAGGCGGGAATACATGGAAAAGTGGATTTAGGTTGGATATTAGGGAGAAATTCTTCCCTGTGAGGCTGGGGAGGCCCTGGCACAGGTTGCCCAGAGGAGCTGTGGCTGCCCCATTCCTGGAATTGTCCAAGGCCAGGTTGGTCAGGGCTTGGAGCAACCTGGGACACAGGAAGGTGTCCCTGTATTTTTCTTGATTCCTGAGGTTGCCAGAATGCTGAGCATGTCTTTCCTGTAGTGCTGGGAAAACTGGCTTGTCAGAAAGTGCTCTGGGCATCTCCAAACACCAGTGGGGCCCCAGAGCTGCTTCCCTGAGCCTCATCCCCACCTGAGCTGCCTCCCTGCAGGGCAGTTTGCAGCTCATCTGCTGCTTCCTGACTTTGTGGGGAGCAGCAGAGGTGGAACAACTGGCTTATGCTGGTTTCCCTTGCGCTGAGCACCCTTTGCCTCACCAGCCTGTTGGGCTTGGTGAAGCAGCAGCTTGCTCTGCACCTGCAGGCACTAATTCAAATAAAAACACTGGGATGGGAACTTGCAGGGAGTAAGTTGATGGAAGCCTGCAAACACTGCTGAGCTTTACAGGGAAAAAAACCCCAAATCTATTCTGGCAGTCAGTACCATAGTGTAGGAGATGGGGTTTGGGGGGTCTGAAGTGCAGCCTGGGCTGTGAACCACCAGTTCTGGTGCTGCCAAGAACTCACCTGCCTCCCTGCACTGCTTTTCCCAGGATGGGCCCGGATTCTACACCACCAGGTGCCTGGGGCCAATGCTGTCCGAGGTGGTCCGAGTTCTCCAGGTGAGCATTCCCCAGATAATCATGGAAATTGCTTCTGCTCTGGCCAGGGCAGGGGTCGGCTCTGCCTGGCTGTGGACAGGAGAGGATGTGTGTCACCAACCCTGGGTTTTGTGGCTGTCCCCAGCCTGCTCTTGGCTCCTGTTTGCAGTCAGTTAATGGAGCTGGGCTCTCTGCCCTGCCTCACCCCGAGATCTCACGGTTTCCCCTCCTCTCCTGCAGGAGGGCATTGACCCAAAGAGAGTGGATGCCATCTCCACGGCCTTCGGCTTCCCGGTGGGAGCGGCCACGCTGATTGACGAGGTGGGCGTGGACGTGGCCACCCACGTGGCCGAGGACCTGGGCAAGGCCTTTGGGCAGCGCTTCGGAGGGGGCAGCATCGACCTCTTCAAGCTCATGGTGCAGAAAGGCTTCTTAGGTGAGCTGCTAAGTGTTCTCAGCTAAAGGGTGTCCCCTCTGCTCCGGGGAAGGCACCAGCAGTGGGAGAGCAGCCCTGGGAATGGGGCAGGAATCCCTCCCACAGAGGCAGTGCTGCTGTTGGTCCTGTGCACCCAGAGAAAAGGCCTGGCACAGTGGCAGCTTCTTGCCAAGCTCCCTTCCCTGTGCCCCTGCTGAGGCAGCAGATCTGTGCTCTGTGACCGTGTTCACAGGGGTTTTTGGTTGAGGGAAGAAATGAGGATCTGACTCCATGTTTCAGAAGGCTGATTTATTATTTTATGATATATATTACATTAAAACTATACTGAAAGAATAAAAGAAAGGATTTCCTCAGACGGCTAGCTAAGAATAGAATAAGAAGGAATGAATAACAAAGGCTCTGTCTCAGACTCTCTGTCCAAGCCACCTGGACTGTGATTGGCCATTAATTACAAACATCCAACATGGGATCCAACATCCAATCACAGATGCAGCTGTTGCATCCCACAGCAGCAGATAATCAGTGTTTACATTTTGTTCCTGAGGCCTCTCAGCTTCTCAGGAGGAAAAAGCCTAAGGAAAGGATTTTTCATAAAAGATGTCTGTGACAGTGCTCCGAGTGCAGAGTGCTGGGAGGGTCTGTCCAGGAGCAGGAGCAGCAGGCACAAAACAAGATCCAAGGTGTCAGGGGGAAACAGGACACGTGCAGGAGCTGATTGTGTGCTGTGATCCCTGCAGGTCGCAAGGCAGGGAAAGGCTTCTACGTGTACCAGGAGGGAGTGAAGAACAGGAGTCTGAATTCTGGCATGGATGAGATCTTGGAAAAGTTCAGGGTGCCAGCAAATCCTGATGTGTGAGTACCTGTGTGTGAGGGAAGGCTGGGGCTGGCTCCTGCTCTGCCCAGCTCCTTGTGCTCTGAGCAGCAGCACGAGGGGCACCAGGTGGCATTGAGGGGCATGGAGCCAGGCTGGGAGAGCTGGGGGTGCTCACCTGGATGGGAGAAGGATCCAGGGAGAGCTCAGAGCCCCTGGCAGGGCCTGAAGGGGCTCCAGGAGGGCTGGAGAGGGACTGGGGACAAGGATGGAGGGACAGGACACAGGGAATGATCCCAGTGCCAGAGGGCAGGGCTGGATGGGATCTTGGGAATTAGAAGGTGGGCAGGCCCTGGCACAGGGTGCCCAGAGCAGCTGGGGCTGCCCCTGGATCCCCTGGGGCTTGAAGCAACCTGGGATAATGGAAGGTGTTCCTGCCATGGCAGGGGGGCACTGGATGGGCTTTAAGGTCCCTTCCAGCCCAAACCATTCTGTGATTCCATGACATGGCTGAACACAGAGGCTGAACAAGCCCTTGCTTTTATTCCAAATCCACCTGGCCACAATCCTGAGTGCCATGCTCCAGGAAACCCTGCACTAGAGGAGCCCCAGTGGTCCCTTCCAATCTCAGCCATTCCCTGGTTCTTAGTGCCTGCTTCAGGACACTCCCAGGGCTTAGCCCTGATCCTCACATGGACTGGGACACTCCAGGGAGGCCATTCCCACCCCTGGCCTGGCTCTGTGTCCCCCCTGTGTGCTGGCCCTGCCCAGCTCTCACAGCCTCTGTCCCACAGCTGCTCCGACGAGGACATCCAGATGCGCCTGGTGACACGGTTTGTCAACGAGGCCGCCATGTGCCTGCAGGAGGGCATCCTCAGCAACCCCGTGGAGGGGGACATCGGGGCTGTGTTCGGCCTGGGCTTCCCCCCCTGCCTGGGAGGTGAGTGCTCTGGCTGGGCTTTGGGCTCCAGAGCTCCCCGTGGGCTGCAGCCGTGTGGCAAGGCCAGGTTTGAGCTGCAGCCTGAGGAAATGGCCTCAGTCTGCATCACAGAGGGTGTTGGTTGGATACTGGGAGTAATTCCAGGCTGTCCAGCCCTGGCACAGCTGTAAACTCTCCATTTAAAAAGGGATTTAAAAGCCCTGTGCATGTGGCACTTGGGGATATGGGGCAGTGGTAGTCTTGGCACTGCTGAGGAATGTTTGGACTCAATATTCTCAAAGGGCTTTTCCACTCTAAATAATTCCATGACTCTGATGCTGTCTCTTGACACTGCTGCTGGAGTTCACCAAGGGCTCTTGGACCTGAGGTGGTGCTTCTGCCACGTGCCTGGTGCTTTCCCTCCTTGAGCCATGTTCAGACTGAGGGAGCAGCCCCAAGGGACTTCCTACAAAAGCCTGAGGGACAGGACCTGGGGAATGGCTTCCCATGGTTGGACAGGATATTGGGAAGGAGTTCCTCCCTGTGAGGGTGGGCAGGCCCTGGCACAGGGTGCCCAGAGCAGCTGTGGCTGCCCCTGGATCCCTGGCAGTGCCCAAGGCCAGGCTGGACACTGGGGATGGAGCACCCTGGGACAGTGGGAGGGGGTGAGACTTGGCAGGGTGGGAATGGATGGGATTTGAGATCCCTTCCCACCAAAACCATCCATGATTCTGTGATGATCCATGTCCCAGCTTGTCCCCAGCCCTCCCCAGCTCAGGTGAGCAGGGAGCAGAGTCCCTGATCAGAGACTGGGGGGTCTCTTGTGGAGAAGGATGAATGGGACAAAGCCATTGCTTCTGGGTGTGGGACCCTTCCAGGCACCTTGGTGCTTCTACTTCCCTGTCCCAGCAGTGTGTCCCTGTCCCCTCTGTGTCCCTGTCCCTGCTGTGTCCCTGTCCCTGCTGTGTCCCTGTCACAGCCATGTCCCTGTCCCAGTTGTGTCCTTGTCCCAGCAGTGTGTCCCTGTCACAGCCGTGTGTCCCCGTCCCTGCTGTATCCATGTTCCTGCCATGTCCCCATCACAGCCATGTCCCTGTCATGTCCCCATCACAGCCATGTCCCTGTCCCTGCCATGTCCCCATCACTGCTGTGTCCCCTTCCCCATCCCAGATGTGTCCCTGTCCCCACCATGTCCCTGTTCCAGCCATGTGTCCCCATCGCAGCCATGTCCCTGTCACAGCTCTGTCCCCGTCACAGCTTTGTCCCTGTCTCTGCTCTGTCCTCGTACCCGCCATGTTCCTGTCCCTGCCATGTCCCTGTCACAGCCATGTCCCTGTCCCAGACGTGTCCCTGTCCTAGCCATGTCCCTGTCACAGCCGTGTCCCCATCGCAGCCATGTGTCCCTGTCACATCCGTGTCCCTGTCCCTGCTCTGTCCCTGTCCCAGTCATGTCCCTGTCCCCTCCATGTCCCTGTCCCAGCCATGTCCCCATCCCAGCCCTGTGTCCCTGTCACAGCCATGTCCCTGTCACAGCCGTGTCCCTGTCCCAGATGTGTCTCTGTCCCCTCCATGTCCCTGTCCCCGCCGTGTCTTGTCCCCAACGTGTCCCTGTCACAGCCACGTCCCTGTCCCCACCACGTCCCCATCATAGCCGTGTCCTCATCCCAGATGTGTCCCTGGCCCAGCCATGTCCCTGTCACAGCTCTGTCCCCGCCATGTCCCTGTCACATCCGTGTCCCTGTCCCCGCAGGTCCCTTCAGGTTTGCCGACTCCTACGGCGCCCGGCAGCTCGTGGACAAACTGCGCAAGTACGAGGCCGTGTACGGCAGCCAGTTCACACCGTGCCAGCTCCTGCTGGACCACGCCAACAGCCCCAGCAGGAAGTTCCACCAGTGAGGTGGCCTGGTGACACCCCGACAGCTCCTCCAGCCGGGCCCCAGCTCCCCTCAACACCCCATTCTCCATAGGTTAATCTCCAAAGCTCCTGGGGCAGGAAGGGAAGAAAGGAAGGAAGGAAAAAAAGAAGAAAGGAAGGAGGGGGGCAGGAGGTTGCCTCAGGGCTTGTAGTCATTTCAAGTGCCTTACCAGCCACTGTGTGTTGGGTACGTCCGTCCCGTGCCAGCCTGGGCCTGGGGCCTCCGTGCTGGGGGAGGGAATTCCTGCTGCCTTTGCCTCCAGAGCCGTGGCCTCCAGAGCTTCCAGCCTGGCCAGTAGCATCCAGCTTGTGGCTGGAGCCGAGGCCTTGCCTTTCCATCAACAGCCACCAAAATAAAGCCCCATCTCCTGGGTTTGGACTCCTGCTTCTCCTTCCATCTCCCTGAGGGAACAGCTTGAGTGGGGATTGACTGGTTCAGGCCCTGGCATCCTGTCCATGGAGGGGCACAATGGCAGCAGTGCGGGACAAAGCAGTGTCACCTCTGCCATCACTCAGGGGCTGTGAGGAGCCTCCAGCTCTCTCTGCCACGGGGTGATCCTGGCAGGTGATCCTGGCAGATGGACCTGCCTGTAATTGCAGATGGAGCAGCCAAAGGCCAGAGGGCCCCCCCGTGGGGAGAGATCAAGTTAAACTAAAAGGCTTTAAATCTCTGGGCACCTGTCACTGGCCTGGCCCCCCCTCCCTGGCTTCCTTTCCAGCTTCCTGCCATTTTCCTGCTCCCTGGCAGGCCTTGGGCCATGGCTGAACCCTGCTGCTCTTCGTGTCACCTCTCCCTGTCTTTCAAAGCTCCCAGACCAGAACTGGGCCAAGACATCATCTCATCTGCCTCTGCTGAGTGCTGGGGGAGGCACGGAGCTGGTAATCCCTCCCCAATGGATGGGAAGGGTCTGCAAGGAGGGGAGAGACCCCTCAGGGCATCCATCCTCCCCCCTTCCCCTCCTCCCCAAGCAAGAGCCTTCTCTGGGGGCTCATTACTCTCCCGTACGTTTATTATGCTAATCCACAAGGATTAAGTTAAACCAGTCGACGCAAAATCCAGTGTTTTCCAGCCCTTTGGGGCCAAAATTACTGTCCAGTGTTAAAAGGGGGACTGGGGAGGGCTGGGCAGTGGGAGAGAGGAGAACCTGCAGCATCAGAGAGGGACGGGAGCGGGGCCACCCAGAGCCGTGCTCCAGGTGATTTGGGGACCTGCCCGTGCAGGGGGTCCCCGGCGTGGCACTAGATCTTGGGGCGCCAGCCCTTGATGAACTGCATGATCTTCTTCACCTGGAGCTTGGTGAGGCGGAAGTCGTCGGCCAGGATCTCCTCGCTGAGCTGCACGAAGATGCTGCCGTCGATCCTCTCGCGGGCGAAGAAGCTCACGACGTCCTCGGAGAGGCCGATGAAGCGCAGGCACTTGGACACCTCCTCCAGCGACAGCGCCGACAGGTCGGCGGGGGGCAGCCAGGCCGGGCCGTCCCCGCTGGGCCGGGGGGCGGCCGGCGGCGCTGCCCCATCGCCCCTCGCCGCCGGCGGCACCTCGATGACCCCCTGGGCCAGGTACAGGCGGGTGACGCCCTCGGCCCCGCGCAGGACGGCGGGGGACAGCGGGGCCGCCCCCCGGAGGGCGATGCCGTCCCCGTCCAAGCCCTTGGGGGGCCGAGGAGGGGCCGCCGGTTCCTCGGCGGGGGCGAAGGGCTCCGGCGAGGAGGAGGAGGAGGGAGCGGCCGGGGCCGAAGGCGCCGCTTTGGACCACTCGGGACTCTCCGGCCACTCTGCCGGGCCGGCGAAGGGGTTGAGCGCCCCGAAGGGGGCGAAGCGCTTTTGGGGGTGCGGGGGCTTGAGACGGGGGCAGCTGCGGAAGGGCTTCAGGGGGGGCTCGGTCCCCAGCAGCGGCGTGGAGCAGCCGCTGCCCGCCCCGGCGCCCGGCTCGGGGAACGGCCAGGGCTCGGACCAGGAGCTGGGCGCGGGCTGGGCCGGGGGCAGCGGCCGCCCGGGGGGCTCGGCAGCCTTGCAGTCGGCCCAGGTGCAGGGGTAGCAGTACAGCGAGTACGCGTCCGGAGAGGGCGAGGCGCTGCCGCTGCGCGGGGCCGACCTGCGGGGCCGAGGGCAGTGTCACCATCACCCCGGTGTCCCCATCACCCCGGTGTCACCATCACCCCGGTGTCCCCATCACACCGGTGTCCCCATCCCTGGGATTCGGGTACCCCAACCCACCCTCCCCGGTGTCCCCGGAGCCACTCACCCGTCGTGGAGCCCCGAGGAGTAGTAGGAGAGGCTGGGGCTGGGCGAGGGCACGGGTGCCAGCTTCGGGCAGCGCAGGGGGGCCGAGGGGCTGCAGGGGGCCGGGGGACGGCTGCCCCGGGGCGGCACCGGGGGCGCGTTCAGCAGCCGGCACTCCTCCTTCACCTGGAACGGGGCAGCGCCGTCAGGGCCCGGGGGGAGCCGAGGATCCCGGCGGCTGCAGGGGGGGATGGGGGTCGGGGACAGCCGGTCCTGCCCGGCCACAAAGCTCTGGGTGCAGCTGGGGAGGCTTGGGGCCCTCCTAGCCGGTGGTGCGAGGAGATCACAATATTGGGGTACCCTGTGGTGAAGGGGAGCCTGAAATTTTGTATAGGGAAGGCCAGAGGGTCGGGTACCACACGGTTCCGGGCTGCCCAAGAGCTTGAGGTACCCGATGGTGCCGAGAGCCCTGGGGATCATTCCGGGGGTCATGAGGAATGAGGATCGGGGATGGGCAGCCCTGGGACAGCGAGGTCTGCAGGTTTGGGTGACCAAGCAGAGTTGGGGAGGGACCCCAGGGAGGGGACAGGGAGGGGGTCGGGCTGCCCTGCCACGGCGCTGGCTTTGCCATGGATTGGCTGACGGGACCCCGGCGATGCCATTCCCCATCCCTGGGCACAGGAGCGGGCTCTTACCGCCTCCGATTTGGGTGGCACCGGGGGCGGCGTGTCCCCGCGGGGCTCGTCCCCGGGCCGGCGCGGGGAGCCCAGCGGGGTGACGGCTCCGAAGGACACGAGATCGGGCCGGCCGCCGCTGCTGCCCAGCTCGCAGCAGCCCTCCGGGCTGGCATTGCTCCACAGCTCCTCGTAGGGAATCTCCAGCGGCTCCTGAGTCCTGAACTCGGGCTCGGCCCAGTCGGGCGTCATGTACTCCCGCTCGGGCTCGGGGAAGTCGGGCAGCGGCGGGCGCGGGGTGCCCGGGCCGAGGCCCCGCGGTGCCTGGCAGCGGCCGGGGGGCTCGCGGGGACCCCCGGAGCCGCAGGCGCAGAGCGAGAGGCGCTGCAGGGGCTGGCTGAGCTCCTCGCGGCCGCAGGCGGGCAGGCAGAGCCGCAGGCGCCGCGGGCTCGCACACTCCTCCAGCAAGTCCGGCTTGGCCTCCCGCACGGCCCGCGAGTACTCGTCGGGGTTGAAGCGGTCGTGGCAATACGCGGCGCTGTCCCGCAGCAGCTTCTCCAGCTGCGGGTCCCCGGCCAGCAGCCCCTCGGGCAGCTGGAAGCGCGGCATGTCGGTCAGCAGCAGGAAATGGAAAGGCACCAGCTCCTCCCGGCGCAGGATGCAGCACAGCACCACCGTCTTGGAGATGATGCTGACCAGCTTGTAGCAGTGGCCCTCTCGGATGGCGTGCAGGTCGTAGGGGTTGCGGGCGGGCCGGCTGGGCACGGCCACGTTGACGGGCAGCCGCACCTTCTCGATGATGCTGCGGATGGTGTGCTCGCCCTCCTGCAGGCGCAGCTCCAGCGGGCTGCGGGTGCTGAAGCGGCCCTTGCACTGGAAGGGCAGGCTCAGGCTCTCGTTGGTGCGGTGGTTCATGCAGATCAGGCACGGCATCTTGCCCTTCACCTGCCGCGCCCCCGCGGCCGGCGCCGCCTTGCCCAGCTTGCGCAGGAGGGTGTTGAAACGCGACTTCTCCTTCACCGTCTTGGCGCACAGGATCTCCGCTTGCCCCATCAGCGTCAGCTCGTCCCCCGCGTTCAGCGTGAAGTTGTAAACCTCGCTGTCCTCGCTGAACTCCCCCGACACCACCTGCCCGCGACAGCCCCGAGGTGGCACCCGCTGCCCTGCCCTGGGCCCCCGACACCCCAACAGTACCCTTGATGTCTCACCAGCATCCCCTGATGTCCCATTAGCATCCCCGAGATCCCATCAGCATCCCTGACATCCCATCAGCATCCCTGACATCCCATCAGCATCCCTGACATCCCATCACCATCCCTGACATCCCACCACCATACTCTGACATCATCCCACCATTATTCCTTATCCCACCACCATCCCCCAATGTTCCACCACCATCCCAGACATCCCACCATCATCTCCAATGTCCTGCCACCATCCCTGATGTCCCACCACCATCCCTGAAGTTCCACCATCACCCTGACATCTTCCTACCATTACTCCTGTTCTCCACCACCATCTCGAAGTCCCACCACCATCCCTGAAACTCCACCACCATCCCCTGACATCATCCCACCATTATTCCTGATGTTCCACCACTATCTCCTGATGTCCCACCACCATCCCTGACATCCCACCACCATCCCCTGATGTCCCATCAGCATCCCTGACATGCCACCACCATTATTCCCAATGCTCCACCACCATCTCGAAGTCCCACCACCATCCCTGACATCCCATCACCATCCCCTGATGTCCCAGCACCATTCCTGACATCCCACCACCATCCCAACATCATCCCACCATTATTCTTGGTGCTCCACCACCCCTCCTCGCTGTCCCACCAGTGTCCCCCGCTGGCCCAGCCCTGTCCCCTGCTGTCCCCAGGACCTTCACGCTGAAGGTGATGGCCTCCATGACGAAGATGCGGTCTGGGAAGATGCTGGCCACCTCCTCCACGCTGTTGAAGTACTGCACGGGCTCGCGGAGGTCCCGGTCCTGGTCCAGCAGCTTGAACTTCCCTGAGGGGATCCCCGAGGTGAGAGGGGGCCCGAATTCTCACCGGGACCTGCTGTCACCCCCCTGGGGCCCTTCATGGGGGACAGCCACCCCTGAGGCATCCTGGGGTCCCCAACTCCTCACAGGGACCTCCTGTCACCCCCCTGGGGCCCTTCACGGGGGACAGCCACCCCTGAGGCAGCCCGGGGTCCCCACCACATCTTTGGGGACATTCCCGTGGGCTTTGCCAGTGTCCCACTGCTGCAGGGGGACCCCAGAGCATCCCTGGGGGGTTTCTGGGTGGGACAAGGCACGGGGTACATGGGATGCACCCCCAGAGCTGCAGGGACCCCCAAAAGCGTTCCTGGGAGTGCCCAGAGCAGCCCAAATTGCCAGGGGTGCCCATTGCCCCCCAAAATCCCATCCCAGCCCCGCCAGGGAGAGACACCGGGAAGGGAACCGGGCAGTGGAACAGGGAAGGGCAGGAACGGGAACGGGGAAAGGGCAGGGATGGGAATGGGGAAGGGCAAGAACGGGAACGGGAAAGGAGGAACCGGAGCAGGGAAAGGCAGGAATGGGAACGGGGAGAGGTCAGGAATGGGAGCGGGGAAAGGCAAGAACTGGGGAAAGGGCAGGAACGGGGAAAGGCAGGGACAGGAACGGGAATGGGCAGGAACGGGAACGGGAAAAGGCAGAAACGGGAATGGGAATTGGCAGGGACGGGAAAAGGCAGGGACGGGAACGGGGAAAGGCGGGAATGGGAATGGAGAGAGGCAGGAACGGGAATGGGGAAAGGGAGGAACGGGAGCGAGGAAAGGTCGGGAACAGGGAAAGGTCAGGAATGGAAGCGGGGAAAGGCAGGAACGGGAGCGGGGAAACGTCAGGAACGGGGAAAGGTCAGGAACGGAAGCGGGGAGAGGCAGGAACGGGAGCGCGGAAGGTCAGGAACGGGAGCGGGGAGAGGCAGGAACGGGAGCGGGGCAGGGCAGGAACGGGAGCAGGGAGAGGCAGGAACGGGAGCGGGGCAGGTCAGGAACGGGAGCGGGGAAGGTCAGGAACGGGAGCGGGGAGAGGCAGGAACGGGAGCGGGGCAGGTCAGGAACGGGAGCGGGGAGAGGCAGGAACGGGAGCGGGGAGAGGCAGGAACGGGAGCGGGGAAGGTCAGGAACGGGAGCGGGGCAGGTCAGGGACGGGAGCGGGGAGAGGCAGGAACGGGAGCGGGGAGAGGCAGGAACGGGAGTGGGGAAAGGCAGGAACGGGAGCGGGGAAAGGCAGGAACGGGAGCAGGGAGAGGCAGGAACGGGAGCAGGGAGAGGCAGGAATGGGAGCGGGGCAGGGCAGGAACGGGAGCGGGGAAAGGCAGGAATGGGAGCGGGGCAGGGCAGGAACGGGAGCGGGGAAGGTCAGGAACGGGAGCGGGGAGAGGCAGGAACGGGAGCGGGGAGAGGCAGGAACGGGAGCGGGGAGAGGCAGGAACGGGAGCGGGGCAGGTCAGGAACGGGAGCGGGGAAAGGCAGGAACGGGAGCAGGGAGAGGCAGGAACGGGAGCGGGGAGAGGCAGGAACGGGAGCGGGGCAGCTGCAGCCCCAGCGCCGCCGCCTCCGCCGGCTCCGGCTGCCGGGCACGGACCTGACGGGAATTTTAATTCCCCGCCCGCCCGGCGGCGGAGCTGGGACACCAGAGCTCCTCGCCCGGCTCGGGGGCACCCGAGGCTGGAGCCGGCTCAGCCCCACATGCCGGGGCAGCGGGGGCACGGCCGACCCCCGATCGCTGTTAACACACTGCCCAGCCCCCTGCAGCCCCCGCGGGACGCGTGATTAACCCCTCCCCCGCTCCATTTCCCATTATTTATTTATTAGCAGGACTCATTACCGCCGTGGAGCACTTAGAGGGGTCATTAAGGCTCTGGCGGCTGCCGGCAGAGGCAGCTCAGCACCTTCGTCTGCACTGCCGGCCCCAACCCGGCCCCGTCCTCATCCTCAGCCCAGCCCAGCTCCTCCCCATCCCACGCTCATCCTTCTCCCTGTCCCCATCCCTTCCACATCCCATCCCAGCTCATCCCTGTCCCTTTTCCCCATCCCATCCTCGTCTCTCTCCCATTCCCAGCTCTATCCCATCCCACCCCATCCTCATCCCTGTCCTTGTCTACATCTCATCGCTGTCCTTGTCTGCATCCCATCCCATGGATCCCATCCCATCCCATGGATCCCATCCCATCCCATGGATCCCATCCCATCCCATCCCATGGATCCCATCCCATCCCATCCCATGGATCCCATCCCATGGATCCCATCCCATCCCATCCCATCCCATCCCATCCCATCCCATCCCATCCCATCCCATGGATCCCATCCCATCCCATGGATCCCATCCCATGAATCCCATCCCATCCCATGGATCCCATCCCATCCCATCCCATCCCATCCCATCCCATCCCATCCCATCCCATGAATCCCATCCCATCCCATGGATCCCATCCCATGAATCCCATCCCATCCCATGGATCCCATCCCATCCCATCCCATCCCATGGATCCCGTCCCATGAATCCCATCCCATCCCATGAGTCCCATCCCATGAATCCCATCCCATCCCATCCCATCCCATGGATCCCATCCCTTCCCATCCCATGGATCCCATCCCATGAATCCCATCCCATCCCACCCCATCCCATCCCATCCCATCCCATCCCATCCCATCCCATCCCATCCCATCCCATCCCATCCCATCCCATCCCATTGATCCCAATCCCCATCCCAATCCCTGCCAGCCCCTCTGCAGCTCTGCCAGGGGTGGGGGCAGCCCCCAAACCAGAGCATCTCCTGCCCCAAACTGGACCTTACTGGAGCAGCCCCAGCAGGAGGAGGGAGGGGGGTCAGGTCCCGGCTCTGCTGGCCCAGGGCCACCATTCCCGCTGTCACCATTGTCCCCAGCCGCCCCCACACCTGGGTACTGGAGGGGGATGTCGATTTTGGGCCCGATGACGTAGTGTCCCTCCTCCAGGCTGTGCGCGGTCACCGTGGTCCACTGCCGGCACGAGTGGACCAGCAGCACGTCCTGGGCCGTCACCCCCTCCACGCGCTCACCTGCGGGGGGACAGGGCTGTCACCGCCGCCACCCCCCCCGCCCCGCCCCCCGCGCCGCCGGACGGACGGACGGACGGACGGACGGAGCGAGGGATGAGCAGGTGCCGCTGCCAAGAGGCGCCAGTTGCCCAGGAAACAATTTCTTTGTCCCCCCTGAAAAGCTGCAGCCGCCGCAAACAAGAAGTTTATTGAGCCGGGGCCGGCGCGGGCCCCCCCCCCCGGGAGCCCTCCAGAACCGCGGCACCCCGACCGACAGCCCCCAGGGCCCCCGACAGCCCCCAGGGACCCCGACACCCTCCAGACACCCCGACAGCCCCCAGGGCCCCCGACAGCCCCCAGGGACCCCGACACCCCCCAGGGCCCCCGACACCCCCCAGGCGCCCCCGACACCCCCGTTATCCCCGACAGCCCCCAGGGACCCCGACAGCCCCCAGGGCCCCCGACACCCCCCAGGCGCCCCCGACACCCCCGTTATCCCCGACAGCCCCCAGGGCCCCCAACACCCCCCGGCATCCCCTGCAGCCCGCCGGGATGGGCCCTGATCTGGGGGGGACACGGCCAGGCTGGGGGTACCCTGCACCCCCTGCTCCCCACAGCCCCACATTTCCTGCTTCCCTCACCCTCAAATCCCCTGCTCCCCAACCCCCCAATAGCCCCTGCTCCCCACATCCCCTGCTCCCCACATCCCCCAAGCCCCAATAGCCCCTGTTCCCCACATCCCCTGCTCCCCACATCCCCAAAGCCCCACATCCCCAAAGCCCCACGCCCCTGCTCCCCACATCCCCACAGCCCCATAGCCCTGCTCCCCACATCCCTGCTCCCCACAGCCCCATAGCCCCTGCTCCCCACATCCCCAAAGCCCTGTTCCCCACAGCTCCACATCCCCACATCCCCTGCTCCCCACATCCCCATAGCCCCTCCTCCCCACTGCCCCACATCCCTGCTCCCTGCTCCCCACACCCCCAAATCCCCTGCTCCCCACAGCCCCCCATTTCCTGCTCCCCACCCTCTCATAGCCTCACATCCCCTGCTCCCCGAAGCCCCTGCTCCCCACACCCTCACAGCCCCACAACCCCACACCCCCAAATCCCCTGCTCCCCACAACCCCACAGCCCCACAGCCCTGCTCCCTGCTCCCCACATCCCCACACCCCCAAATCCCCTGCTCCCCACACCCTCACAGCCCCACAGGCCCTGCTCCCCACAGCCCTTGCACCTCAAACCCCCACGTCCCCTGCTCCCCATACCCCCACGGCCCCTTCTCCCCCCTCAGCCTGGGCTTGGGGGGGTCCCAGCCAAGCCCCCCCAGCCAGGCCGGGTCCCAGGCAGGGCGGGGAGGGGACACGGTGGCTCCCAGTCCCCGCCAGCACCCCCAGAGAGTCACCCGGCAATGGCGACAGTGGGGGAAATCCGGGGTCGTGGCTGGGGGGCCTGGGCCCCACAAATTCCCCCCTCACATCCCTGAGGGCAGGGACCCCCCTGAGGGGCAGCCCCGCTCCCCCCACCCTGAAGGACCCGACCCGAGCAGCGCCAGAGCCGGGACAGCAGCTCGGGCTCACCTGGCCCAGCCTTCCTCCCTCCCTCCTCCTCCTCCTCAGCACTCCAGCCTCCTTCCTTCTCTTGGTCCCTCCGGTCTTTCTCCTCCTCATCCCTTCAGCCTCTCCCAGCCTACTCTTCACCCCTCCAGCCTTCCTCTCTCCCTCCACCTCCTCCTCACTTCTCCAGTCACCATTCCTCCTCCTCACCTCTTCGTCTTTCCTACTTTCCTCTTCATCCCTCCACTCTCCATCCCTTCCTCCGAGCCTTCCTCCCTTCCTCCTCTTCACTCTCAAGCCTTCCTCACTTCCCCATCCCTCTACCCTCCACCGCTCCCTGCTCTTCATCGCTCCACTCTCCCTCCCTCCTCTTCATCTCCCCAGACTTCCTCCCTCCCTCTTCCCGGTCCCTTCGTCCTTCGTCTCTCCCTTTCCCTCATCACTCCAACCTCCCTCCCTCCTCGTCCTCACTCTCCGGCCTTCCTCCCTCCCTCCCCATCCCTCCGCCTTCCACCCCTCCCTCCTCCTCATCACTCCATCCTTTCTCCCTCCTCCTCCTCCTCCTCACTCCAGCCTCACTCTCCGTCCCTCCATCCTCCCTCCCTCCCTCCCCTGGTCCCTCCAGCCTTCCTCCCACCCTCCTCCTCCTCCTCCTCCCCATCACTCCAACCTCCCTCCTCCTTCTCGTCCCTCCAGACTTCATCCCCGGCCGGGCTCACCCTGCCCGAGGCAGACGAGGGTGGGCAGGCGGCACTGGCTGACGATGGCGTCGAGGGGCAGCGCCGCGGGGCTCCAGCGGAGCCGGGCCAGCCCCGCCGCCAGCTTCTCCATCGCATCGCGGCTCAGGCCGGCCCCGGGCCGGGCTCCATCGCCGCCGCCGCCGGGCCGGGGCCGGGGCGGGGGGCGGGGGGCGGCGGGAGCGGGGCAGGAGGAGCCGCCCCCCGCCCGCCCCCGGCCCCTCCTGCCCGCCCGCCCCGGCAGGCGGAACCCCCCCGGCGGGGGCGGGGGAGGCGGCGGCGGGCGGGGACCCCCGTGCGGGGCATCCCCCCGGGAACGGGCACCCCCCCGGGAACGGGCATCTCCCCGTGCGGGGCATCCCCCCGGGAACGGGCACCCCTCGGCACCGGGCACCCCCTTGGGACTGGGCATCCCTCGGGAACGGGCATCCCCTCGGCACCGGGCACCCCTCGGCACCGGGCATCTCCCCGGGAACGGGCACCCACCCAGGACCGGGCATCCCCCCGGGAACGGGCACCCCCCGGGAACGGGCACCCCTCGGCACCGGGCACCCCTCGGGATCGGGCATCCCCTTGGGACTGGGCACCCCCTCGGCACCGGGCATCTCCCCGGGAACGGGCACCCACCCAGGACTGGGCATCTCCCCGGGAACGGGCACCCCCCGGGAACGGGCACCCCTCGGCACCGGGCATCTCCCCGGGAACGGGCACCCACCCAGGACCGGGCATCCCCCCGGGAACGGGCACCCCTCGGACTGGGCATCTCCCCGGAACCGGGCACCCCTTGGCACCGGGCACCCCCCCGGGAACGGGCACCCACCCAGGACCGGGCACCCCCCGGGCACCGGGCACCCCCTCGGCACCGGGCACCCCCTTAGGATCGGGCATCCCCCCGGGAACGGGCACCCCCCTCGGCACCGGGCATCCCCTCGGGACCGGGCACCCCCCAGGGCTGGGCACCCCCTCGGGACCGGGCATCCCCCCGTGGAACCGCACCGGGGGTGTCCCGTGGGGTTGGGGGCGGCTCCGCCCGCGCCCTCGGGCTCCGGGGGGCTCAGCCCCGGCTCGCCCCGGGCTCCCGGGGTTCGGCTCTCTCGGGCCGCCGGGGGAACGGGCGGGGGGCGCCGCGGGGACCCTCCCCCGTCCCGACCCGTCCCGTCCCGTCCCGCTGCTGGAGCGCGGAGCCGCCGGAGCTGCCGGGGGTCCCAGGCTGGGGCTGTGGGGAGCACAAGGGACCGGTGGGGCACAGGGGGACCCCGATGCCGCCCCACACCCCGATGTCCCCGCCGGAACCCCCGGCCCGGCGCTGCCGGACAGACGCGGAGCACAAACGGCACCGGGAGAGGGGGCCGGGGACATCACAGTCCCTCGGCAGCGACATCAGCGTCACCCCGAGCGGGGACCCCGCACCCTGAGCGGGGGACACCGGGCCCACTGGGTCCCCGCACCCTCGGTCACTCAGCCCGGGGGATGGGGACGCTCCGGTCCCGCTCTGCAGCGTCTGCTCCGGGATCCCCTTTGGCGGCTGCATCCCCACTGCGCTGGAGACTGGGCTGAGGAGGATGAGGGAGGGGAGGAAGCAGCAAGTGTCTGCAGGGTCAGTGGCCGCTCCTGGGGATGTGTCACCGCGTGCTGTCCCCTGCCCCCGTCACTGTCCCCGGGCCAAGCACAAGGGGAGGCTGCAGGGATGGGATGGGATGGGATGGGATGGGATGGGATGGGATGGGATGGGATGGGATGGGATGGGATGGGATGGGGCAGAGGTGGAACAGTGAGAAGGGTGAAACAGGAGCAGGGAAGGGAAGGAGCAGGGATGGGAAAGAAGCAGGGAAAGGAAGGGAACAGCTGTAGGAAAGGAGAGGGGACAGGGAAGGGCACGTATGGAGCAGAGCCGGGATGGAGCCGGGATGGGGACAGAAAGGAGAATCCAGCAGCAGGAGGAGGAGGAGGATGGGGAAAGAGCCGAGCCTCACTGCCGGGGGTGACACGGACAAACGGGACACTGGGAGCCGCTGGATGTGTCCATGTGGGGAAGGTCCCTGCCAGGTTCCCTCTCTGGGATTCCCCCCCAAATCCCGCACCCAAGGGTGGCTGTGGGGGCTCTCCCACGCCGTGAGCCCACGGATGGGGAGGATTTGGGCTCTCTGAGCTGCTCCCACGGCCTCGCCCCCTGCCAGGGCCTGCCGGGCACCGCGGCCATGACACACTCCCGGCTTTATTCCCAGCGGCGGCACAAAAACAGCAAACAGCAAAACAGCAAAACAGCAAAACAGCCTCTGCCGGATCCCGGCGCCATGGGAACGGGGACACCGTGGCAGCGGGGACACGGACACCATGGCAGCGGGGACACCACGGCACGGGGACATTGTGGGAAAAGGGATACTGTAGGAACAGGGACACAATGGCAGTGGGGACACCATGGCAGCAGGGACACTGTGGCATTGGGGACATTGTGGGAATAGGGACACCGTGGCAGTGGAGACACAGTGGCAGTGGGAACAGGGACACTGTGGGAACAGTGGCACCGTGGCAGTGGGGACACAGTGACAGCAGGGACACCATGGCAGCAGGGACACCATGGCATGGGGACACCATGGCAGCAGGGACACTGTGGCATTGGGGACATTGTGGGAATAGGGACACCGTGGCAGTGGAGACACCGTGGCAGTGGGGACACAGTGACAGCAGGGACACCATGGCATGGGGACACTGTAGGAACAGGGAAACTGTAGGAACATGGACACCATGGCAGCAGGGACACCATGGCATGGGGACACCATGGCAGCAGGGACACTCTCGGAACAAGGACACCATGGCAGCGGGAGGGCAGCAGCAGCAATGGGTCCTCTGCTGTCCCTGCGATGGTCCCTCACTGGTCTCTGCTGTCCCCAGAGGCTGGCACAGGGGACAGGCTGGGGAAGGACAGTGGCACAGCACTGAGGGCTCCTGGAGAGCTGGAACAGCCACCCCTGACTCCCACCCAAGGCAGGCGGTGCAGAACATGGGGTGGAAAAACAAAAAACTTTTCCCAAAAAACACCCAAAGTCCCTCCCCAGCAGGTCCCCACAGCAGACCTCACACCCCCAAGCTGGTCTCCCCACCCCAAGGGGGCTCCACATGGGGATGGGGCAGCCTCAGACCCCCCATAGCCCTTCCCACCATCCTGCCCTGGGAAGCTCTGGGAAATGCAGCAGGAACAGCTCCACCCCAGGCAAACCAGCCCTGAAATTCTGGGGGACTCATCCCACCTCCTCCAGGGCCGGGCTCACTCCCAGCGGAGCCAAAGGGAATTCAAGGGGCCCAGGAAGTCACCAATGCAAGTTTATAAAAGCTTTTATTTGCTCTTGGTACGACCAAGAATGGGACAGTGATCTTTTATACAATTTGATACAGTAAGTGGTACAAAAGAATGTGTTTTAAATAAAAAGCCAGAGTGGAGTAGCAAAAATATTAAAAGATTAAGTAAAAAATTGTCGGCATGGGAATTAATCCAGGACCTTGACGCTGTTTTATTTCCACCGTCCGAGGGCACGAAGCGCGACACGGCCGTGGGGCAGAGCCGAGCTCGGGTTTGGTTTAGCAGGACCGATTTCATGGTTTAACTCTTTGTTTTGGTGACCAAAGGGCAGCGCCGAGCTCCCTCCGGGGGCACGGAGGGGCTGCTGACACCTCCCGCTGCCCTTCTCTACTCCACAGGGCTGGGCTGGGTTCCAAGCAGAGGTTTCACAAGCAGTTAGTCTGGAACGAGCAGGGAGTTGAGATACCAGCAGACATCAAGTTACTGCAAACTCCTCCGACATCATCGTTATTAATAATATTATTATTAATTTTAGGGTTTTTTATCTGTTTCAGCATCGTGCTGCTCCCTCCTCCCGGCCCTGCAGCTGGAGCTTGGACAGGAACAGAAATAGACCCGATAGAAACAGCTCAGTTTTACTGACGGGGAGGGAGGGAGGGAGGGACGAGGGGGCGGCGTTGGCAGCGAGTGGCACCAGCGAGTGGCCTGGGCTCCTCCTGTGCCTGCAGCGGGCACAGCGTCTACAAAGGGGGCACACACAGGGAGCCGAGCCCCTGCAAGCAAATAAAAAGCTCACGTTTAAAACAAGGATTATACAAAAAGAAAAACCACCCTTGATGTAGATTTCGCCATTTTTTTTCCCTTTTTGATCACGTTAGAAAGTGCAGATTTAGCCGGAAGTGGCCGGACTCTGTACACTGAGCCGAGCTCACCAGCCACTCGCCTGGGAAGGGTTTAACACACACGTTGGGGACAAAATGCCAAATACAGAGGGACAGGGGGGGACACCTCGGTGAGGAGCCGCTCCGGACCAGGAGTTCCGTGTTAAAACACCGTCATTTCATTAGAATTCACTCAGCGTTAGCGGCTGCGGCGAGGGCGGAGCGGAGCCAGTGCCGGTGCCAGTGCCGGTGCCAAGGCCGCGGCCGGAGCCAGGCACAGGCGGGGCCCAGGGGCTCGGGGCGGCTGCCGAGTGTCCTCCCCACTGGGACCGGGCTCGGGGCCGGGTTTGGAGCCGGGATTCACCGCCGGGATTCACCGCCGGGATTCACCGCCGGGATTTACCGCCGGGATTCACCGCCGGGATTCACCGCCGGGATTCACCGCCGGGATTCACCGCCGGGATTCACCGCTGGCGATCCACGTGGGGCAGCGGCCGCGCAGGGCGAGCGCTCGGTGCCCAGGGCCGGTGACAGTGGCAGGGCAGGGCCAGCAGGGCCAGTGCCAGCGGCAGGAGCGGCAGGACAGGGCCAGCAGCGCCGGTGCCAGCGGCAGGAGCGATGGAAAGGCCGCCGCTCCATCCCGAGGGAGCTGCCCCGCCGGGATCCGGAGCGGGGCTGGCCCGGCGCGGCCGCTGCGGACACTGGAACGTGGAAAGTTTCCAGGGAGGTAATAAATTAAACTGCCCTCTGGCTGGTTTGTTTCCTTTCCTTTCCTTCTCTTTCCATCCAGTTCCGCTCGGGCTCGGGCCGGCCCCGCAGCCCTCGGGGACAGAAGCTGGGAGCTCGTGTTAATGAACTGCTGTCAGTTTGGGGATCCATGTTATATTCATACACAGAAAGTAGACAACCACATCACCCTCCATAGAAACTAGTGCATGCAAATAACTCTTCCATATGGGGGGAAAGGCCGGGGCTACGCGGGAGGAGGAGGAGGAGGAGGGAACCACTAGTGACGGACAGGCCTAGGGGGGTTAGTAGGAATCTCAACATTTTTACCTCGGAAGCTAAATCAGTGCTTTGTATTAAATTTTTGGCAAACACACTGCGTTGCCATCCTTTCCATTAACACATCACACCATGGAGAAATGCAAATCAAAGCAGCATGCAGGCAAAAAAAAAAAAAAAAAAGAAAGAAAAAAAAGAAAAAAAAGAAAAAGAAATAAAGGAAAGAGCGGCAAAGTGAGAGAAAAAAAATGGCAGCAGGAAGAGTTGGGAACGGCGGGATTGGCAAGAGGAGACACAGCAGGTTACATGGAGTTTGCTTTTGTTTTGCACCACCCTTTGTCCTCGATGCATGACACCAACGTTACAGAAAGCAACCACTACAGAGGTCAGGACTCAATGGCACAGGGGGGATGGGATGTCTCCTGCACATGCTTCCACCAGAAAAGAGAAAAGAAAGTGAAAATAAAAGTTCCTTTTTCCACATAAGGCACAGAACAAAGAAACCCCACTCACGGACTCAAGGCGAAAATGAGTTTTTCCTGGCTCTTGCCTGATGCATCTAGAGAATATGGTGACTCAAGCACATGATCCATGACAGAAAATTCCACTGTTGTACAAAATCAATTGTTAATTCTAACCTTTATTCTTATACAATTTGCAGAAGAGAGTTGAGTATGATTGCTCTGGGGTTTAATGGCAGGAGGGACGGGACTATAATACAACCCAAACGTAGTGGTGAGCTGAGCAGGGACATGGAAATGAAGTCACGGAGATGAATTTCCTATACATGTGTTGAGAAAACTGGAGTAGGCAAAGCTGTCCTAGCCAGAAAACCAAGGGGAGGCAGGAGCTCGTTAAGATGAGGAACAAAACCATTGGTTTCAGGTTAAAAAACGGGCAGAGTGGTTTGTTTTGCAGCGAGAAAAAAGGGGCGGTGGATGGCGATTGGTGAGAGAGGAGAAGGTTCAGCAGCACTTGCTCTTCCAGCCCGTCACCCCACTGCCACTGCTGATATCTACATTTTCACTGTTGGGCTCTTTTACAGGGGTCTGCAAGGAAACAAGTGAACACAGTTAGCTGGCCCTGGAGATCCCCCAGGAAAACACCCAGAGCTGGGGGCTGGCATCACCAGAGAGGGAACTGAGATCAACTCTGCACAAAGAGTCCTCAGAAAGGCAGGAATCCTCCCCCCAGTCCAGCACAAATGTGCAAAACCAATTTAAGGGTTTTTTCTGTTGTTTGGTTTGTTTTAAATAAATCTAAAGCTGGGAAAAAACCCAGTGCTTGAAGTGGGACCACCCCAAAGGCAGCTGGAACTGTTTTAGAGCCAAGGCTGGGTTTGGGGAAGTAAGGAAATCCCAGCCTGCAAACACCACAAGCTGAACTCAGATAATGTGAACTAATGACCTCCAAAACCCAGAGTTTTTATGGATAAACTGGGCTTGTTCCCAGCCTCTGCTCCAGGGACAGCAGCTCCCAAGGAAGGACACACAAGCTCCTCCTTGTCACAGGACAGAACTTGGTGACACCAAAGCCAAAACCCCACTCCAGTGGGTTTGATCCAACACCAACATCTACTTCCAGCTGGCTGGAAAGGAACCCAAACCCTCACCACAACTCACTCTCCACATTCCTTTTTAAACTGTCTTTGTCACAGCCTTGCCAAAGAACCCGCAGGATAATGACAGAGGCCAAAAATGAAGATTTAAGGCCCAAAGGTTGGTATGGTTTGCGGTCTGACCTCCTGCTCACCAAAGGCCAGGGTTTTTCAACCCATTTATCACACAAAGCTTGTCAGAAGCTGTTTAAGAAATGAGTGAGGACTGCAGTGACAACTGGGTGACATTATCCACAGAACTATCACACGGGAGAGGGAGGGAGGAAGGAAGGGCTGAGACAGGCTCAGGATGGGGTTCATTTGTGGAGGAACAGGAACAACAAGGGCCAGGGCTGGCCAACCCATGTGTCTGGAGCTCCACAGAGTTCCCATGAGCTGCTCCTAGGCAGGAATGTTCCAGCACAGGGGTCTGTGTGTGCACTGAGCCCTTGGCCAGGGGAGAACATCCCACAGAAATGGTCCCAGAAATGGTTTCTGTGTGCACTGAGCCCTTGGCCAGGGGAGAACATCCCACAGAAATGGTCCCAGAAATGGTTTCTGTGTGCACTGAGCCCTTGGCCAGGGGAGTACATCCCACAGAAATGATCCCAGAGTTACACAGGGATCCAGCCCAGCTCAGTCCTGGAACACCTCAGTGGCACCTGCAGGAAGCTGATGGATTTTGAATTCCTGACAGAGGTCAGGGCCATAGAAACAGCAGCTCTGGGCACACAGGGAGCTGCTACAGGGCATGGACACAACCCAGGGTGGCAGCAGGGCCAGGGCAGTGCCCATGCCCTGTGCTGGCACTGCTGGGGCATCTCCAGTGCTGGGGGCAGCTCTGGGTCCCTCCTGACAGGAGAGACCTGGAGGGGCTGGAGCGTGTCCAGGGAAGGGAACGGAGCTGGGAAGGGAATGGAGCTGGGAAGGGAATGGAGCCCCAGGAGGGGCTGAGGGAGCTGGGAAGGGAATGGAGCCCCAGGAGGGGCTGAGGGAGCTGGGAAGGGAATGGAGCCCCAGGAGGGGCTGAGGGAGCTGGGAAGGGAATGGAGCCCCAGGAGAGGCTGAGGGAGCTGGGAAGGGGCTCAGCCTGGAGAAAAGGAGGCTCAGGAGGGACCTTGTGGCTCTGCACAAGTCCCTGACAGGAGGGGACAGCCAGGGAACAGGGACAGGACAAGGGGAAATGGCCTCAGGCTGGGCCAGGAGGGTTTAGATTGGATACAGGGAACAATTTCTTGCTGGGAAAGCTGGCCATCCCTGGAGGGATTTAAAAGCCCTGTGGATGTGGCACTTGGGGACATGGATCAGTGGTGGCTCTGGCAGTGCTGGGGGATGATTTGACTTGGTGCTCTCAGCTTTTCCAGTCTCATTGATTCCATGGTTCATTGGTTCACTGCACCACACAGGAAGAGGAGCCAACCCCCAGATGAAGTGGGGCAATGGAACCCCCAAGGAAACGCCACAGCTGGGAGTGGCAGAGCTCATTCCTGCCCCACCCTCCACACCTGAACTCCTCCCAACAGCCCCTCAAGAGCTGTCAGTGCACAGACACAGTGGCAGGAAAGGAGAATTGTCTCCATGAGCTGTCAGTACACAGACACAGTGGCAGGAAAGGAGAATTCTCTCCATGGGCTGTCAGTGCACTGACAGACACAGACAGGAAAGGACAATTCTCTCCACACCAATGGGAACATTTAACTCCAGCACAGGCACAACAACCATGAGTGTAAGGCCCAAACAAACAGGAATTTCAGTTCTTGGCTCTGATGGATGTTACTCCCTATAGGCAGGCCCCCTACAACAACAAAACATCAGACAAGCTACAGAAGTTCAGCCCTGCTCCTTCAGGGACTGCTTTGCCTCAGCACAGCAAAGTCAAAGTGCAACAACACAGGTGAAGATCACAACAGGAGAGCTAGAAATTCAGGATATTTGTTCCCAAGGAATGCTGTGAGCACCTACCTTTCGAAGAATGTCTTCTGCTAATGTGAGGAATGCCTTCTCAATGTTTATATTTGCTTTTGCACTAGTTTCAAAAAACCTAATACCGTGCTCCCTGGCAATCTGCAGCAAACAGAGAGAGGGAGGTTAGAGAGGCTGAGCATGTTCCAGTGGTGCCACCACCACTTTGGGGTCAGCAGCTTCTATAAAGGAGGGAATACTGGGCTGGACATGAAGCCAGGGGTGCTACTGGGCTGTGCCAGCTCTGGGGTGGCAGCAGGGCCAGGGCAGTGCCCGTCCCCTGTGCTGGCACTGCTGGGGCACCTCCAGTGCTGGGGGCAGCTCTGGGCCCCTCCTGACAGGACAGACCTGGAGGGGCTGGAGCGTGTCCAGGGAAGAGAATGGAGCTGGGAAGGGAATGGAGCCCCAGGAGGGGCTGAGGGAGCTGGGAAGGGAATGGAGCCCCAGGAGAGGCTGAGGGAGCTGGGAAGGGAATGGAGCCCCAGGAGAGGCTGAGGGAGCTGGGAAGGGAATGGAGCCCCAGGAGGGGCTGAGGGAGCTGGGAAGGGGCTCAGCCTGGAGAAAAGGAGGCTCAGGGGGGACCTTGTGGCTCTGCACAAGTCCCTGACAGGAGGGGACAGCCAGGGAACAGGGACAGGACAAGGGGAAATGGCCTCAGGCTGGGCCAGGGCAGGCTCAGGGTGGACACCAGGAGGAATTTCTGCATGGAAAGGGTGCTCAGGCCTTGGCAGGGGCTGCCCAGGGAGGTTTGGAGTGCCCATCCCTGCAGGTGGCACCTGGATGTGGCACTCAGTGCTCTGGGCTGGGGACAAGGTGGGCATTGGGCACAGGTTGGACTCAATGTCTGTGAGCTCTTTCCCAACCTCAGGGATTCTGTGTCTCCCCTCCAACTGGCACCAGCAGCACCAGCCAGGTGAGGTGGCTCAGAAGATTCAGAATGTCACAATTCAAAACAATTAAAATCTACTAAATAATCCCCAGTGTGTGTATGGGCCTACGAGGACAGACACCACACACTGTGACACTGTGAGGAACGTCAGGGATGTCTGGGAATTTTGAGTTATCAAAAGAAGCAGAAACTGCAGCTGAGCTCACCCCATTCATGGCACTTTCTGAGCAAACATTCCCAGGATTCACATCCATCAGCTCCTGCATTCATTCCCTGGCACACCCCACTGGGGCATCCCAACCCCCTGGCGCAGGCAGAAGTCTTGGCAGTGATTTGCTGACTTGGATAAAGAAGTTTTTGTTTGCTACTCACCTGTTCACCTTTTGCTTTAGGGACAACTCTTTTATCTTCCATGTCACACTTGTTTCCTAACAGCATCCTCTCCACATCCTCGTTGGCATGCTGGAAGGACACAGGGACAGGGTTACAGGGTCACACATGTCCCCCTCACACCCTAAATACCTGCTTCTCTTTGGTGTGGCCAGGCCACCACCTGCACCTGCAATCTGGGCACCTTTACAGCTGCCCACAACGGAGCTCCATGCACTGCAGTGGCAGAGGAACAATTAATTGTTAATTAACCCCAGCTTCCTAATGACTTCCTAGCACTGGTTAATAGTTTTTTCCTCTCCACTTTGTCTCTGCACAATGTGAGGGATGAGCCAGGGGAGAAAAAGGGATTGGGGAGGAAAACAGGGGCAGGACCCAAAGAGAGAAATGAGAGAAGGGAAGCAGAAACCAGAGTGGGGCAGGGTCTCCAAAGGGACAGGAGGGGAGGGGTTGGTGTTCCCTCATGGTGTGGGGCAGGAGGATGCAGTGCCAGCCTGGCAGGGATGAGGAATCCCAGATCCAGCCCAGATCCATTCCCTGCAGCACAGGCCTCTCTGGAGAGGGAATATGGATCATTTCTCATCAGTCCTGGGGAGCTGGGGAGGTCCTGCCCACCTGCAGGTTGGCCAGTGTGCTGCCAGGCTCCAAGAATTACTGAAGGAGGATCCAGGAACTGCAGGAGCTGGGGAAGGTCCTGGAGCAGATCACCTGGGCTGTGATCACACTCTGCACGTGCAGGACAAGCAGGGGATCAGGCCCAGCCAGTCTGGCTTTGTGACAGGTCCTGCTTGACCACCCTGATCTCCTTTTGTGACAGTGTGACCTTAATGGAGGAGGGAAAGGCTGTGGGTGCATCTGCCTGGGCTTTGCTGAAGCCTTTGGCACCTTCTCCCGTGGCACTGTCCTGGACAAACTGGCTGGTCCTGCCTTGGATGGGTGCATCCTGCCTGGATAAAGCTGGGCATGGAGGCACATCCAGCTGGGCACAGGCACCAGGGGGCTCAGGGCTGGCTCAGTGCTGCCCAACACCTTCAGGGCATGGAGGGCACCAGCCTGGCTCAGCTCAGAAACAGCCCCAGGGATGTGGAGCTGCTGGGGGCTCTGCAGAGGGACCAGGACAGCCTGGATCCATGGGCTGAGGGACAACAGGGGTGAGGGACAACACGGGTGAGGGACAACACGGGTGAGGGACAACGGGTGAGGGACAAACTGTTTTATCGTTTTCATGTGAGTTTTTTTGACTTAATGACCAATCACAGCCAGCTGTGTCAGGACTCTGGAGAGAGTCATGAGTTTTTCATTAGTATCTTTTAACCTTCTGTAAGTATCCTTTCTCTATTCTTTAGTATAGTTTAGTATAGCATTCTTCAATATAATATAATATCATTAAATAATAAATTAGCCCTCTAAGAACATAGAGTCAGATTCATCATTTTTTCCTCTTCCGATGGGGAACCCTGAAAACGCCACACACAGGAGATCAGGTTTGGGATGTCTGGCTCAGGTTTGGCTCATGTCTGGCCCCAGTTTGGCGTGTCTGGCTCAGGTTTGGCTCATGTTTGGCTCATGTTTGGGGATGCCTGGCTCAGGTTTGGCTCATGTCTGGCTCCCATTTGGGATGTCTGGCTCCCATTTGGGATGTCTGGCTCAGTTGTCAATGTTTGGCTCAGGTTTGGGGATGCCTGGCTCACGTCTGGGGTGTCTGGCTCAGGTTTGGGATGTCTGGCCCCGGTTTGGGGATGCCTCGCTCACATCTGGGGTGCCTGGCTCACGTTTGGGATGTCTGGCCCCGGTTTGGGGATGCCTCGCTCACATCTGGGGTGCCTGGCTCACGTTTGGGATGTCTGGCCCCGGTTTGGGGATGCCTCGCTCACATCTGGGGTGTCTGGCTCAGGTTTAGGGATGTCTGGCTCATAGGTGGCTCAGGTTTGGGATGTCTGGCTCAGGTTTGGGGATGTCTGGCTCAGGTTTAGGGATGTCTGGCTCATGGCTGGCTCAGGTTTGGGGATGCCTGGCTCACATTTGGGGTGTCTGGCTCAGGTTTGGCTCACATCTGGCTCAGGTTTGGAGACGTCTGGCCCCGGTTTGGGGATGCTTGGCTCACATTTGGGTGTCTGGCTCAGGTTTAGGGATGTCTGGCTCAGGTTTGGCTCAGGTTTGGGGATGCCTGGCTCACATTTGGGGTGTCTGGCTCAGGTTTGGGGATGCCTGGCTCACGTTTGGGATGTCTGGCTCAGGTTTGGGGATGTCTGGCTCATGTGTGGCTCAGGTTTGGGGATGCCTGGCTCACATCTGGGGTGTCTGGCTCAGGTTTAGGGATGTCTGGCTCACGTTTGGGATGTCTGGCCCCGGTTTGGGGATGCCTGGCTCACATCTGGGGTGTCTGGCTCAGGTTTGGGGATGCCTGGCTCACATCTGGGTGTCTGGCCCTGGTTTGGGGTGCCTGGCTCACATCTGGGGTGTCTGGCTCAGGTTTAGGGGTGTCTGGCTCACATTTTGGTGTCTGGCTCAGGTTTGGGGATGCCTGGCTCACATCTGGGGTGTCTGGCCCCGGTTTGGGGATGCCTGGCTCACATCTGGGGTGTCTGGCTCAGGTTTGGGATGTCTGGCTCATGTGTGGCTCAGGTTTGGGAGGTCTAGCTCACATCTGGGGTGTCTGGCTCAGGTTTGGGGATGCCTGGCTCACATCTGGGGTGTCTGGCTCACGTTTGGAGATGTCTGGCCCCGGTTTGGGGATGCCTGGCTCACGTCTGGGGTGCCTGGCTCAGGTTTAAGCGTCAGGCCCAGCGTGGCACCCACCTCGTCGATGTTCCTGAGCCACTTGCTGATGTTCTCGAAGCTCTTGGCGTTGGTGATGTCGTACACCAGCATGATGCCCATGGCCCCCCGGTAGTAGGAGGTGGTGATGGTGTGGAAGCGCTCCTGCCCCGCCGTGTCCCTGCGGAGACACCACAGCTCGGCACCGACACCCACAAGCCGCGTCTTTTATGGAAAATAATTCTAGTTTTTCATAGTTTTATTTTTTCATTGTAATTTTTAATGTTTTTATTTTAAAAAATTAATTTTCAAAATTTTTATTTACGTGGTTTTCATAAATTAAACTATTTATACACTTTTAATAATTTTTAAATTGTTATTTACATTGTTTTAATATAATTTAAAATATTTTAATTTACATAGCTTCAATTTTTATAAATTTTATTTACATAGTTCTAATACAATAAAATATATCAATAATTTTATTATATTTTAAAAATTTTTATTTACATCGTTTTAATATTATTTTAAATTTTTATTTATCTAGTTTTACTATAGATTTTAAAATTTTTATTTACACAGTTGTAATAAAAAAATATAATTTTTATTTACACAGTTTAATTTACATAGCTTTAAGATAATTTTAAATAATTTTTAAGATTTTTATTTACATGGTTTAATAATTTTTTAAAAATTTTATTTACATTTTTCAATATAATTTTTAAAATTCTTATTTACAGTTCTAATATAATTTTAAAAAATTTACATTCTTCTAATATAATTTTAAAAAATTTACATTCTTTTAATATAATTTTAAAAACATTTACATAGTTTAAAGATAATGTTTAAAAAATATTTTTTAAATTTTTATTTACATGCTTTTAATAAATATTTATAATTTTTATTTACATACTTTTAATATAAGTTTTTATTTACATAGTTGTAATATGATTTTAAAAAATTATTTATGTAGTTGTAATAAAATTTTTTACAATTTTTTAACGTAGTTTTAATATAATTTATAAAATGTTTATTTACATAGTTTTATTATAATTTTAAACATTTTTATTTACATAGGTTTAAGGTAATTTTTAAAAATAATTTTAAAATTTTTATTAACATAGTTCTAATAAATTTTTAAAAAATTATTTCATAGTTTTAATATAATTTAAAAAAATTATTTACACAGTTGTAATGTAATTTTAAACTTTTTATTTACATAGCTTTAATATAATCTTTTAAATTTTATTTACAGTTTTAATAAATTTTAAATTTTTTTCTTTACGTGGTTTTAATAAATTTCAAACAATTTATTTATAGTTTTAATTTCTAAAATTGTTATTTACATAGTTTTGAGAATTTTAAAAACATTTATATCCATAATTTAAATATTATTTTAAAGTATTTACATGGTTTTAATATAATTTTTAAAATTTTTATTTACGTAGTTTTAATAAATGTCAAAATTTTTTACATAGTTGAAATACATTTTTAAAATTTGTATTTAGTTTTAATATAATTTAAAATTATTTACATAGCTTTAGTAAATGTTAAATATTTTTATTTACATAGTTTTAATATAATTAAAAATTATTTACATAGTTGTAATATAATTTTAATTTTTTTTCTTTATTTTAATTTTTCTTTATTTTATTTTTATTTTAATAGTTTATATTTATAGGAATACTAGAAGGTACTGTGTTTGAATTTAATATGTTAGTAATTTATTGAAACTTATTTATTTTATTTATTAATTTTTTTTAGGTAGTTTACATTTTTAGTTCTTTGGGAAGTAAGTGTTTTATATGTGGAGAATTTTCTTTTTTGTGGGTGTGAGTTGTTTTTTTATAAGAATAGATTGCTATGTAAATTGATTTTTATTTTTATCATTTTTATTTTAACAGGAACTTTGAAGGTTAGTTGTTCGTTTAGCTGAAATAGTAAGGCTTGATTTTATAAGGTGTTTTTTAAAATAATATTTTACTTATCAGTAACAACACACATGTCACAGATAGAGCAAGGTGAATCCACAGACAACAACCCAACATTTTTAGAGACTCACACTTAACCCTGAGAGGAATTCTGTTCTCAGATCAGCCTGATAAAACTTTAAAACGTTTTTTTTTTTTGTTTAACTTGATGCTGCAAATGTAAATTCTGCCATTTGTGATCAAACTCTGTGCTGTTAAATGTTGGTGTGAGAGCAATATGCTGAAAACTGATCAGAAACATCAGTGACAGCCTGGAATTCCCATCTCCTCCTGGGGTCTTTGCATAAGATGTGGAAGGTGGGAATGAGCTGAATATTGAGAATAAACTGGGATGAGATGTGCTTAAAGAAACCTGCATGGCAGGAAGGTGGGAATGAGCTGAATATTGAGAAAAAAATGAGAATTAATGTGAGAGATTATACTGCACGTTCTGCAGTGTGTTTCAGAGGCCACAAACCCCAGAGACTGGAGCTTTACAGACATTGTTTCAGTGACATTGTTCATTTACACACTGTTTCAGTGACACTGTTCATGTGACAAGGACATGGAGGACATGGAGATGCTCCAGGGCTGGCAGAGCTGGGGGTGCCCACCTGGATGGGAGAAGGATCCAGGGAGAGCTCAGAGCCCCTGGCAGGGCCTGAAGGGGCTCCAGGAGAGCTGCAGAGGGACTGGGGACAAGGATGGAGGGACAGGAGCCAGGGAATGGCTCCCACTGCCAGAGGGCAGGGCTGGAGGGGAGATTGGGAATGAGGAATTGTTGTTCCCTGGCACAGGTGCCCAGAGCAGCTGCCCCTGGATCCCTGGCAGTGCCCAAGGCCAGGCTGGACATTGGGAACACCCTGGGACAGGGGAAGGTGTCCCTGCCATGGCAGGGATGAGATTTAAGGTCCCTTCCCACCCAAACCATTCTGGGATTCCATGAAGTAATTTGGAGGAATTTAATTATTTAATTGATGGCTTTCCTAGCATATCCCAAAGAGAGGGATCCTTCCCTTCACTCAGGACAAACTCCTGCAAATTATCTCCACTCACACCCTCATTGTTTTCTCTCTTCCCACATTCTGTACCCACTTGCCACCACATTCTGCCCCACAGGCTCCTACCAAGCTGGAGAAGCCTGAGCAACCCCACCAACCCCAGATTTTTGGGATCTGTGATTCTCCCTCCTGTCACAGGAACAATTCTGAGTGCTTTTACACCAACTTGGAGTAGGCAGCACGGAGCTGCTACTCACTGCTTGTCACATCCTACAGCTGACTCCCTGGTTAACTCCTCCACTGCTCTTTCTGGCAGCTGGAGCTCAGCTAATGGAAGAGAAGAAAGCTGGGGAGGGAAGAAGTGAAGAACCTGGAGTGTTTGCATTTTTATTTTTTTTTTTAATAAATGCTATAGCTGCCCTTTCCCCTGGTTAATGGATTCTCCATTCATTATTCAGAGATAACTCCTAATGGCTGGAGATTAGAGCTGGCTGAGGCAAAAGGAAATGAGTTATGGTTGTGTGGGTGCCCACGAGGGCTGGACCCACCCTGGGCAAACTGCAGCAGACACTGCAGGGGATGTTTGCTGCCCTGGCTCCCCAGCCCTTTGTTCAAACCTCGCTGTGGGCACAGACTGGCTCACTCTCCCAGCTCCCATGGATGTGGGCAAGGATTACTGAAAGAGCCAAGGAGAATGAGACAGAGCTGGAAAGGGAGGGAGCTTGGGTGCTCAGCTTTGTGGAGACAAAGGAGGCTGTCCTGTGGGACTGGGGAAAGGAGATGCTCAAGGAAAGTGAAAAATCTATTTGGATTATTCTCATGCCAACATTAAAATATGCATAAGCTGTATCATATTAGAGGTTTAACCTGGAGAGAAAGGAATTTCTGGGACAGCTTTCCAGCTGACCTGGCAGAGACTAAAGAAACCTTAAAATGCATTATGATTTATTGATGAAAGATTTACATGGCTGCAGCAAGATGAGATTAGATCTGATGATTTGTGAGCATCCTGCCAGTCCACGTGGCTCAAAATGAAGCTCTTCAGCATATTAAAGCAAGTAATTCCTAGCAAAGTAATCCCAAGAATTTTATTAGTGTCTCAATGTTGCTACATTTGCAGCTCAGCGTCGCACTGGAGGGACTGTGGAACACCAGGCTGAGGATTTCCCTTCCTAAAGGGAAAAGTGTCCCTGGCTCAGCACTCCTGGCTGGATAAAGCTGGGCATGGAGGCACACCCAGCTGGGCAGGGGCACCAGGGGCCTCAGGGCTGGCTCAGTGCTGCCCAACACCTTCATGGATGGGCTGGGAGGGCGTTCAGGGCACCCTCAGCCAGCCCCTGGATGGGAGGATGTGCTGGAGGGCAGGAATCTGGGCAGGCTGGATCCATGGAAAGGGTGCTCAGGCCTTGGAAAGGGGGTTTGGAGTGCCCATCCCTGCAGGTGGCACCTGGATGTGGCACTGAGTGCCCTGCGCTGGGCACAGGGTGGGCATTGGGCACAGTTGGACTCCATGGCCATGGAGGGATTTTCCCACCTCAGTGATCCTGGGGATCTGTGCTCTGTCAGACTTCATGATTGGCAAATTTCAGCTTTTCTGAATAATATTCATCAAGGAAAAAATTCACAGAATCACAAAATCACCAGGCTGGAAGAGACCTCCAAGATCATCAAGTCCAATCCATCCCCAACACCTCAATTAAACCCTGGCACCCCAGTTAAACACACCCAGGATGGTGACTCCACCACCTCCCCAGTCCCTGAAAACTCCCAAATTCCCCAAATTCTCAGATTTCCCAGAATGACCAGGATGGAAGAGACCTCCAAGATCATCAAGTCCAATCCAGCCCCACCACCTCAACCAAACCCAGTGCCACACCCAGGCTTTGTTAAACACACCCAGGGATGGGGACTGCACCACATCCCAGTAACTCCAGAACTTTATCACCCTTTCTGTAAAGAACTTTTACCTGATATCCAGCCTAAATTCCCCTTTGGCTGTGTCCTCTGGTTGTGTCAGTGCTGCCTGGAGAAAGAGCCCAGCCCCAGCTGAGCACAGCCACCTTTCAGGGGGTGTAGGGGGTGATAAAGTCACCCCTGAATCTCCTTTTCTCCAGGCTGAACACCTCCATAATGAGAAATCCATAATGAGAAATCCAAAACAAGAGAATTCTCCAATTGTTTTATAGGACTGCCATGACAGAGAAACATGTTCCACCTCGAGTCTCAGAAGCCCTCAGCAAACAGAATTAACTCCTAGCCATTCTAGGGCTAATTGCAGAAATTAATGAGGCTGATGGCACTGGGGAAGGGAGGTGTGTGCAGCTCTGGTCACCAGCACACTCCCTAAACAGAAGAACCTGCACATCCCAGAGAATTCCCACACCTGGGAGGACTCAGGATGATTTATTCCTGACACCAGCTCACTGCTGAATCAACCAAGATCCTGAGGACACTTCTCTGGCCATGTAAGAGTGCTGCCAGCAGAGATGCACTGAGAGAAAAATGTTATTTTAGAGTCATCCACACAGCGAGGAGCTGCACACTAAAGACATAAAGCTGTTCCTAAAATTTGGAATCAGTCAGAAGACTGTAGGAAAACAGGCTGACACACAAATGCCATTAGAGACAGGAGAGCTGGAAGAGCAGCTAAGTGGGAAAAAAAAGAAAAAATTCGATTTTTAGCTGCTAGTTCCATTCCTTTGAGGCTGTGCTTTGCCTGGATGACAAAGCCAGCTCTGCTTTTGGTGCCTCCTGACAAGCACCTGGGCAGCCCAGAGGTTTTCCAGCTTCCATTTCCCAGTGGTTAAGGAATTCTGGAACCAAGGATCCTCTCTGTGGATTTGAGAGTCCAAACCTGACCAGGCTCTTGTGAAATCCCTTGTGAACCTGTTCATGGACACCTGCAGCTACCCCTACATCCCATGGGGAGTTTCCCAGCAAAACTTCGTTTCCTGGTGTTTTCCATGTGCCACTTTCCAGCCTCAGGGCAGAACTGATGTTCTGGTGCTGGAAAAAGGCAGCAAGTTCTACCAGAGCCTCCCTACCTGCTCAGGATATCCAGGATTTTCTGACACCATGAAGAACCCTCATTTTCCCATTTGTTCTCCCTAAAAAAGTCCCTTTTTCTCCCCAGCAGTGCTGGTCAAACCTGTGCTCTGTGGGACTGCCACCCTCACTTCCTGCCCAGGAAAATCCCATTTCATTTCTCAATGGCCCCATTATGATCATGAGTTCTGGGAACTCCAAAGCCTTTTGGTTTCCATTTCAAAGCCACTCTGAGTTCCTGAATTTGTGATATCACACTAAACACAAGGTTTAGCTCCACTGCCCTGTCCTTTGAAGTCCTTCAGCAAAGCCAGCACCATCTTCTCCTGGATCCATCACTCTGCTCCTTCATTCTTTCTCTTGACAATGTTAATATTCTTCTAGCCATTCAGCACTGCAAACCCCTCCAGCTCCCAGCCTTTGGAAGTGTTTCCACTCCTAAATGTGTATGAATTCCTTTCTCCCAGCTGGAAAATGACCCAGCCAAGGAGATCCTCAGCTCCTGGACTGCTTCCACCCAGAACCTGACATGCAGTGGGAGAACCTGGATATCCTGGTGGGTCTGCCCTGGATAAGCTCATTTCTTTGGAAGGGCAGTCCAGGGCAGTGTCCCACCCTGCTCCTCACAGCACATTTCCATCTGGAGCAGCAGCAGAACTCTGATCCAGCCTGCTCCTTACAGAGCTGCACCCCGGCTTCAACAGCTCCTGAGTATTGAGTTACTGCTCACCCCAGGCAGGTTCTAATTCAGCCTGACCTTTGTGTTCTTGCTTTAGTCCTAAATATAATTTCAGAGGTCAGTGAGGCTGTCAGAGGCCCTTTTCCACAGCCAGGAGCTGTTCTGCTGTGTGGTGTCACACCTAAAGGACAGGGCCATCCAGAGGGACTCCAGAGGTGGCCCCATGGGAATCTCCTGCAGATCCAGAGCAGCCTTTACACAGGAAATGTTCCCCTAAATCCATCCCCTGCTCACTCAGCTGCTGCCTTGCATGTTCTGGGAATGTTGCACAGCTCCTGCAAATGTGGAGTGAGCTCAAAGGCAGGAGCAGTGGGGGAATAGAGATGCACTGCACAAAGACACTGAGCCACTGCTGGGCAAACTCCTGCCACAGGAAAAGTTGGAAACACAACACTGAGATTTCACTTGATTATTTTTTTTTCTGTAGGAGTTTCATTTTCTGCTTCCCAAGTTTCATTTCAAATGTGCAATCTGAACCCAGCAGAAACAAGCAGCAGGTTCAGGCCACAACTTCCCAATTTTATGACATTTAAAAGTTGCCACTGTGTAAATCTCAGCTCACCCAACTCCACTTCCCCAAGGCACTACACCCCACAATCTGTAACAGTTTCATTACATCTTACTCTTTATAGATAAATATCCTCATTTTTCTATATTTTCTGTTTTTACATTTAATGATGATTTTCTTATTCAGTTTAATCATACGGTTATGGAATGGTTTGGGTTGGAAAGGACCTTAAAGCTCATCCTGTCCTATGCAATGTCCAACCCCAATGTCCAGCCTGGCCTTGGGCACTGCCAGGGATCTGGGCACCCTGTGCCAGGGCCTGCCCACCCTGCCAGGGCACAATTCCTAATTCCCAATATCCCATCCAAACCCACTTTCTGCCAGTTCTAACACTTCCTCAGGGTGCTGAGGACAGGAGGGCTCCAGAAGCCAGGTTAGGAAGGAAATCACTCATGATTATCCTGGGATGATTATTCTGGGATGACTGGAAGGATCAGTGTCCCCCAGAACTGGAATCCACCCCTCTGCATGTACAGACACCCAGGTTATGCAGCCATGGGGCTGTTGTGGGTGGGACAAAAGGGACAAATCCCAGCTCAGAGCCCTGGGAGGATGCAGAGTGAGCAGGGAGCCCAGCCAGCCCCATGGGCCAGGAAAAGCCATTGGTTCTCCTGAGCTGACCTGCTGCAAAGCCTCAGCTTCAAAGCACAGCAGCTCAAAGGAAGGAGCTGAGCCTTTGCCTCTTGTCAGACATCCCCACAGAGCAGCTGTGCTGCTGCCAGCTGAGAGCCTCTCCACAGCTGAGCGTGGAAAATTCCAGCCCTAGTGCAGCCCTGGGTTGCATTTTCTTGCTGACACAAAGCAAGGCTGAGAGTCAATTTATAGTCACAGACTGGAGGCAAGTCCTAATTTAAAAATTCCAGTTTCAAACCGCTTCCCACTAAATCACAGCCTGTGAGGATGCTCTCCCCCCCTAAAACAGGAGGTTTGCCAGCTGCCTGTCCCAGGGAGCAGCCAGGCCAGTGGTTACAAGCACTGCTACTGCTGCAGACACACACATGGAGTGGAGCTGGCCCTGTGGAATCACAGAGCACAGCTGCAAACCTGCAGCCCTGACGGGAATCCAGAAGAGCAAACTCTGCCCAGGAACACCTGCTGCTGAGGGCAGCTCTGTGTTACTCACCAGATCTGGAGCTTGATCTTCTTTCCTTGTAGTTCAACAGTTTTAATCTTGAAGTCTATCCCTAAAATAAACAAACACATAAATAAGTAATTAGTGTTTAGTTATTTTTTAAAAAAATCAATTCTACATGAGCTCTGAATAGCTGGGACAGAAGGGCAGATTTTTTTTCTTCTTCCACTGACTGCCAGGTAAACCAGGGATGTGCAGGGACACAGAAATGGGAAGGGAGCTGGGACAGAGCACAGGCAGGGCCTCAGGGACTGCTCTGGAACACCCTGAGCAGGAAGGAGCCATGGATCGCCCATTGCTGGGATCCAAAATGCAGGGAACTCTGAGAACTCTGAGAGCCAAAGCTCAGAATTAATCACAGGATTTGATCTGAGACCTTGGGAAAGGCTTCCAAACTTAAGTGCTGAAAGCAAGAGTGTGGATTTATAATTTAAAGCAGAGAAACACAGTTTCTCAGACAGTTTAGATCTTTAGAGTTTAAGATATAAAATAATAAAGTAGTTACAAAGGTAAACAAGTTTAGAATGCAGTACTGGAAGTTTGTGTGTCATAACATAATTAGCTAAGAAAGCTGACCATGCAGCACAAGTCCATAAGAAAAAATATTTAAGGATTGGGTCAAAAACAGAAGTATCCTTATTAGCAGTGTTTTATTAGTCCATAGCTCCTTAAAAAGTCTTGTAACTAAGGGTCTTGAGAACTTCTGAACCCTGCTGCAACAATGGAAGCCAAACTCACCCTTCCTGTCTATGTAAAAAATTGAAACAATAAATAACATCATCTAAAAACTTCACAAGTCCTGTCTCTAACTTATTCAAAACTCCTTAAAAATCCCCATCCAGTCCAACTCCTGCCCAGGACACCCCAACAATCCCCCTGTACCTTAGAGTGTTGTCCTGGAGCTCTGGCATGACAAACCCAGCTCTGCATCCCTGAGCTTCCCCAGGGATACAGAACAGTTCAAGCCACTCAAGGCTTGAACCAGCAAGGAAAGGAGAACGGTCAGAGCTCAGTCTGATTGTCCAGACCCATCCCTGCCTCAGCCTTGGGCGTGGGACAGACAGAGCCAGGCTTGGCAGAGGTGCCACCAATGCTCTGAGAGCTCAGCCAAGCACAGATCATTGAAAAAGGTTTTACTTTCAATACCAATACAGAAAGTTTCAAATGCCACATGCACAGAGCTGTTAAACCCTTCCAGGGATGGGCACCCCAAACCTCCCTGGGCAGCTCCTGCCAAGGCCTGAGCACCCTTTCCATGCAGAAATTCCTCCTGGTGTCCACCCTGAGCCTGCCCTGGCCCAGCCTGAGGCCATTTCCCCTTGTCCTGTCCCTGTTCCCTGGCTGTGCCCTCCTGTCAGGGACTTGTGCAGAGCCACAAGGGCCCCCCTGAGCCTCCTTTTCTCCAGGCTGAGCCCCTTCCCAGCTCCCTCAGCCCCTCCTGGGGCTCCATTCCCTTCCCAGCTCCCTCAGCCTCTCCTGGGGCTCCATTCCCTTCCCAGCTCCGTTCCCTTCCCAGCTCCCTCAGCCCCTCCTGGGGCTCCATTCCCTTCCCAGCTCCCTCAGCCTCTCCTGGGGCTCCATTCCCTTCCCAGCTCCCTCAGCCCCTCCAGGTCTCTCCACCCAGAGCTGCCCCAGGTCCAACCTTCCCTTCCCAAATCTGCCCCCAAGAATTACAGCAGAGCTTACACCAGAGCAGCAGGACACTCCAAACCATCCCTTCACACTGCTCTGACACTAATTAGATGCCACCACCATCCTGGCTTTCAAATCCAATCAGAGAACACCACTGATCATCCCTCATGCTTTCCAAAAACCTGCTTATATTTAGACTTTTTAAAAGGCAGCAGCTGCAGGCCCAAACTTCCCTCCCAAATCTACAAGGTCACTTTATACCAAGCAAGATTAAACAGAATTTATGAAATGCAGCATTACATAAGAAGTTTGCATGGAAGCTCTGCCTTGAACTCCTTTCAGCCAACACCCAGCACACAGAATTTGTTGGGCTGAGAGCTGGACAATGCCCAGCCCTGAAGGACATCCCTGGAGGGGACCCAGCAAGGCCTGGATGTGGCACTTGGTGCTCTGGGCATTGGGCACAGCTGGGATTTGATGATCCTGGAGGGTTTTTCTGACCTGAAGAATTCTGGGATTTATTCTGGGCATTAACCCCAGGATGGCAGCCTGGGAACTCCCACCCACCTCAGGTCAGGGCTCCTTTGTTCTCCAGCACTGCTGCATCCCTCACATCAGGTCACACTGGTGAATCAATGTAGGAACTGTCACACAAACGTGACTGGAAATACAAACCTGCTCAAGGATTGATTGCCAAGATACAAAACTGCCCCACATCCACCCAGCCCTGTATTTCTGTCAGCATTTCAGGGAGGTGTTTGCTGCCACGTCGTGTCCCCAGCAACACAACCAAACAAATGAACACCAAACATGTCAATGAAATATTTTATATGGTGACAGTCACCTCTGGGCTGTGCCCAGATGCAGCACAGTGTTTGAGAGCCACTTTTAATGTGTTAAGATAAAGTAAACTATTAACCCAGCCAAGGAAATTAACTCCTCTCTTCGCTGTGAGGGATTTAGCCAACTCCAGTATTTAGGGATAAAATAAATCTCTAATCCCATGTTATAGTCAGCTCCCATTCCAATATAATACCAGTTCAGCCCTCAGAGCAGCAAGGTTGTTATAAATAGCAATGAATTTCCCTGGAAACACTTCCAGAGGAGTTCCACCAGACCCCTGCATGGCTGCAGTGCCTGGCCAGCCAGGCTGTTGACAATAAACAGCAGAAACACAAAGGCTTCCCAGAAAACACATATGGGGAGGTTTCCAGGAAAATTCACTTCAGGAAAGAGCTGGAGAGGGCAACGGGCAGAGAAAACCTGGAACAGACATCTCGTCATCACAGGGGGATAATGAAAGAGCTCATGAATTAAAGATGAGCATGAAATTACTCCCTCATTAAGTGTGGGTAAGATATTTATCACCTTCAGCAGGACAAGCTGGAACTCACAGGAAAACCTGGAAGAACACGGGCCAGGCTTAGGAAAACCTTATCAACTGCAGATGTTCCAATTAAGATATGGAAATGTTTGCTACCCTTCAGCACAGTTTACAACAGGCAGATCCTCACAGGTCACTTCTGCATTTCCTGCCCATTTCCAGTCCTCACCTGTTGCTCAGAGCAGCCTGGGGGTGTTGAGAACCCCAAATCTCCCAAGGCCTGGGCTGATCCTTCAGTGTGGGCAGCAGGGAAGGGGGGTTCTGTCCCTGTGACCAGGGATTCCACCTGCCCTGGGCATTCCAACAGCACACGGACCTGGAGCTGCTGCAGAGAGCCCAGAGGAGCCACCAGAGCCAGGCTGGCAGAGCTGGGGGTGCTCACCTGGATGGGAGAAGGATCCAGGGGGAGCTCAGAGCCCCTGGCAGGGCCTGAAGGGGCTCCAGGAGAGCTGCAGAGGGACTGGGGACAAGGATGGAGGGACAGGAGCCAGGGAATGGCTCCCAGTGCCAGAGGGCAGGGCTGGAGGGGAGATTGGGAATGAGGAATTGTTCCCAGGCCCTGGCACAGGGTGCCCAGAGCAGCTGGGGCTGTCCCTGGATCCCTGGCAGGTTGAACAAAGCTTAGAGCACCCTGAGGTAGTGGAAGGTGTCCTTGCCATGGCACTGGATGGGCTCTGAGGTCCTTTTGAACCCAAACCAGTCTGGGACTCTGGGATTCCATGGCCCAGGTGTGTCACACCTGAACTCAGCTTTAGAAAGCACAGAAGCATTGATGGAGTTTCTGGGCTCCTGCAAGCACTGCCCTCACACAAACACGGGGTCTGCTCTGCCAGCCATGGCAGCCACGGCCCAGGAGCAGCTCCAGGGGCTGCCAGCTCACACTGGGCACTGAAGGCAGGCCCCTCCATGCCACAGCCACAGGGAATGCTGCCCACAGCCCCCCTGTAGCTGTGCAGGCTCAAACCCTCAATGTCCCGCTGGATACACAACCACTGGCTCAAGGGATTTGTGCTTCCAGCTCTCTAGATATGAGATGTTAATGAAGAGCCAGGAGCTGCAGCAGCAGAGCAGCTTTAAGTCCATAATCGTTTCCATATCACTTTCCACCTTCCCAAGCCCCTGCCAGATCCCCCCTCTGCCACTAAATCACAAAGTGACTGTTGTTGACAAGTGACAGGCCTACGGCCACCGCTTGCAGAGGGAGGGAGGGAGGGAGGGAGGGAGAAAACATTATTTTCCAGTCCACTGCAGAGGTACAAATGATGAGCTGGCCCTTTCACACAGCCCGAATTTTGTTTGCATTCCTTCCAAACAAAGCCCCCATTGAGCACGGGGAGGACGCTGGGCGGGAGGAAGCAGAATGTAGGGCAGGAGGAGGGCACGGCTGCGAGCTGGAGCTTGACAGGCATCCTGTAGGGACATCCCACCCTGCAGGGACATCCCATCCTGTAAGGACATCCCATTCCATCCCACAGGGACATCCCATCCTGTAAGGACATCCCACTCTGCAGGGACATCCCATTCCATCCCACAGGGACATCCCACCCTGCAGGGACATCCCATCCTGCAGGGACATCCCACCCTGAATGGACATCCCATCCCATCCCACAGGGACATCCCACCCTACAGGCACATCCCATTAGATCCTACAGGAACATCCCACCCTATAGGGCTATCCCACCTGGCAGACACATGCCACGCTGCAGGCACATCCCATTCCATCCTACAGGGACACCCCATCCTGCAGGGCCATCCCATCCAGCCCAGGCCAAGAGCAGAGCAGCACCGAGTGCATTTTGTCTGGAACTCATGAATAATTGCTGTGCACACGCTGCAGCAGCACCAGCCCTGCTGTGCTCAGCTCGGGAAGGAAAGCAAACGTGCAAAATTCACCCTCAGGTTCACCAGGGAAGGGAATGGAGCCCCAGGAGGGGCTGAGGGAGCTGGGAAGGGAATGGAGCCCCAGGAGGGGCTGAGGGAGCTGGGAAGGGAATGGAGCCCCAGGAGAGACTGAGGGAGCTGGGAAGGGGCTCAGCCTGGAGAAAAGGAGGCTCAGGGGGGCCCTTGTGGCTCTGCACAAGTCCCTGACAGGAGGGGACAGCCAGGGAACAGGGACAGGACAAGGGGAAATGGCCTCAGGCTGGGCCAGGACAGGCTCAGGGTGGATATTTGGAGCAATTCCCACCTGGAAAGGGCTGTCCTGCCCTGGCACAGCTGCCTAGGGAGGTTTGCAGTGCCCATCCCTGGAGGGATCTAAGAGCCCTGTGGATGTGGCACTTGGGGACATGGGGCAGTGCTGGGGATGGTCTGAGATCCCTTTTCCAGCCTCACTGACTGTAATTTAAATCTTGTGTGCTCCAGCTGCCCAGCTTTGTGCCACAAGCTCTGAGAACAGCCAGGATTTGAAGGGTGACTCAAGGAACAGCTCTCAGCACCTGAGTTCCCTGAGCACAGCCCCATCTCCTGAGGAGCAGCAGGAGGAGTCTGCATGGCCATGCCCAGCTGAGCTCCTCCTGTGCTGGGTCACCCTGAGGGAGGTGAAGTCCTCAGCCAGAGCCACAGCACCTTCTCCAAGAGCCCCAGCTGATGGGAAAACCATGCAATGGTTTGGGTTGGAACTTTAAAGCCCATCCAGTGCCACCCCCGGCACAGGCAGGGACATTTCCACTGTCCCAGGGTGCTCCAAGCCCCATCCAACCCGGCCCTGGGCACTGCCAGGGATGAGGATGGAGATTATTGTTGGATTTACCCAGTCTGCAAATCTGTCAGCTACAAATGAAGTCACTGTACCACCAAAACAGAGTTCAGCTTTTGTTTGGGTTTTGTTTTAGCAAGGTGAGGAGTCAAGGCTTTTCCTGCCAGCTGTGTAATTCTGTGTAATCCATGTGTTCTCCACAGGTACCCACTGAGCTGGAATCCAGCAGTGCCACTGTCCAGGCCTGGGGCTTGCTATTGCCCCTCCAAAATAAACTCTCCTGTCTGAGCTTGTGCTTCCAAAACCTCTCACACCAAGTGAAATCCTTGTCCCAGCAAAGTCCCAGCACCCAATGCTGGGGATAACGCCTGGAAAAATTAACACTGAGACCTTGCTGAAGGATGAAGGAGGCAGAAAACAGCTCCCAGAAAACCTCAGGAAAGCAGTGCTGGCACTAAAGGTGTAGGTTTGGGATGGTGCTATCCACTCTGTGCAGCTCTGAATCCTCACAGCAGAAATGTTTTGAAAGACTTAAGCAGCAACTGAGATCATTAAGAGCTTAATTAAAAGCAGAACTCTCAGCTCTTGCCTGATGAGCTTGTGCTGGGCTTTCCTTGGAAAGAGAAAGTGGATTTGCTGCTGAAGCTTTCTTACGAAATAATTAATAATTATCTTAACTGATAACCAAGGTTAATGGCTGCTGCCCTGAGTAAATGACACTCTGAAGCACTAAAGGCTCTTTGCAAGAACTGAATTTCTTCTAAGAGTTGAGAGTTCTGCACTTATTTGGAAAGTTTGGTTCTGGGAGGGCTTGGAGGACATCAGGAGGAAATTCTCCCTGGAGAGGGTGGTCAGCCTTGGAAAGGGATGTAATCCCCATCCCTGGAGGTGTCCAGGGCATTCCTGGATGTGGCACTCAGTGCCCTGGGCATTGGGCACAGCTTGGACCCCAGGGTCTTGGGGCTCTTTTCCAATCCCAGAGACTCCATCTCTCTCAAGACTTGGGGGACCTCAGCATGAAATTGCTGAATTTAGAAAGACCAGACAAATCTTTCCACCCCCAAGTTAATTTGGTAATTTTAAAAGCTCCCAGGGTTAATTATTGCTGCTGCTGTCAGTTCTCTTTATTGCATTTTTGTTATTTAAAAGAAGGCATTTGGGGCTGGTTCCTGGGCCCTGTGTAAGCTCTGAGCACACCTGGAGGATCCCAGCTCCACCCTGACTCCAGGTGTGGCACAGCCTGTGCTCCTGGGATTGCTGTGAGTCCTGGGTCTGCTCCTGCACACTTTGTGAATGGGGGAGTTGTTCATTCAGCACAGGAATTCCCAAGAAGTGAGGCAGCAAGGACAAGGTTTACACTTTCCTGTGGCCATTAAAGCCCTTCCTTGAGCTGGACAGGGCTAGGGAGGTGCTCCAGGCCAGGCTGGACAGGCCTGGAAGGAACCTGGGATAGTGGAAGGTGTCCTGCATGGCATGGAGCTGAGCTTCAAGGGCTGCTGGTTTTCAGCTTCCTTTTCTACCTCTGTTGAGGTCAGGATTGAAGGCACTGCAGAGGATGGCTCACATTCACAGTCCAGTGTTTATTATTTCTTACCTGTGTCACAGTCTCACAGCAGTGAGCTCTGTAACAAGGCACAAAATGGCCAACTGTCTCAGGTACAAGATCTTTTAAAGCTAAACTATCCAATTAAGAAATGACACCTAAATTATTTTCACTTTTAACCCAATAACTAATCAGTCCAAGTCTGCAATGTGAACTTTTCTGTCCAATTACAAAATACCACCTGAACCCATGGAGAAGAAGGAAGAAGAAGGTAAAGAACAACCAGCCTTCATTCCAAAACCTCCATCTTGCTTCATATATATGACTATATTGTAAAACCCCAAACTCGAAGTTTTCCACCCTGTGATTTCACACACTTCTAACCAACTCCACATCCACAATCCCAGTGCTCTCAATCAATTCTGGAAGCTTCTCCATGGCCTCAGGTCAAATGCAGTGCTGTCCTGGGGGTCAGAGTCTGTCAGCACAGAAAGTCTGAAATTCTCAGCACAGAAAATCTGAAATTCCCAGCACAGAAAGTCTGAAATTCTCAGCACAGAAAGTCTGAAATTCTCAGCACCCAGAACTTCCAAGCCAAACCAACCCCTGATCCCTTCTATGGTTACACTGCTCAATTCCTGCAGCCCCTCCCAGCCCCTTGGGGTGTCTCCTTTGCCTCATCCATGGGAGATGAGAGAGGAACAGGCCTCCATCAGCCAGTGCCGCCTGTAAGAATCACAGCTCTCTGAAAGGGCACTCAGGAAAGAGAATCTGAAGCTATTCCTGGCCTCATCCTTTGACAAAGGCTTGAGGGAAAGCCTGAGATTTATCAGGGAGCCAAACTCAGGTGATATGGGAGGGAGTGGGAAGCTTTAGGCTGGCTGGGACAAGCCTGGACACTCATGGCAATTCCTCCTGCAGTCAGGCTTTGCCACCTCTGGCAGCCAGCACAGCACCCACCTGTGGAGGGGAGGAACTGCCAGAATGGGGCTGCAAAGGGAGATGGAACCCCCACTGTCCTCCCCCAATCCCAAAACTTCTCTGACAGGAGAATCTCTGACCATCAGAGCTTTGGGAGCTCTTCTTTCTCAGGAGAAAGTTTCAATAAAACAGCATTAGGAGTCACTAGGCATCCCAAAACTTCTCTAACAGGAGCAGCTCCGACCATCAGAGCTTTGGGAGCTCTTCTTTCTCAGGAGAAAGGTTCAATGAAACAGCAAGAGGGGTCACTAGGCATCCCAAAACTCACTCCCTGACAATGAGAGATGGCAATGAGGAAATCTGAAAGCTTGGGACCAGCTGGCTTCTTTTAAACAGTACCAGGAACATCCAGATTAAGGAATTGACACTTCAGGCCATGGCTACCCTTCCTAACATAATATTTATTCATCAGGAGTGAGGACTGCACTGCATTTGAACCCTTCCTTGTGCTCAGCCCTGGTCATGTGTAGCACAGTCAGGTACATGGGAAGGGCAGTGGGAACAGGGAAAGGCAGCTGGACCAGAACAAACAACCAGGAATGGAACCAAAACAAGAAGCCTGAGCATGCTCTGGGTCTGACAGGGGGTGCTCCTGGTTTAAACTCAGCAGGCAGCACCAATTCTGCTCATGCCTTTGCAGGAGGATGCCCCAAGTCCACAGCCCTGCACACACCCTGCTCTGGGAGCTCAAACACACTTAATCCCCTGAGTAAACACAGAGTAATAACTCAGTAAACCCAGCAGCTGCTCCTCCTCCTGCAGGGGAGAGCTCACCTGCTGCTGGGTGTGTGCACAGAATGCCAGCACACACATCCCTGCTGGGAGAGCAGCCACTCCTGCATGGATCCTTCCTACACTCACATGTGGCCAGGGATTCCTCAAGGAAACAGAAAAAATAGCATTCACTGAATCCCAGAATGGCTGGGGTGGAAGGGACATTAAAGCTCATCTTGTCCCTCTTTGTGCCATGGGCAGGGACATCTTCCACTGCCCCAGGTGGAAAAGTTTGTGTTCTATTTCCAGGCATCAAAAGCCCTGTCCAGACTGCCAGGGATCCAGGGGAAACCTGGGCTAGGGCCTTCCCAAGGGGAATATTTGGATTCCTTCCCAAGGGGAATACTGGGATTCCTTCCCAATGGGAATACTGGGATTCCTTCCCAAGAGGAATACTGGGATTCCTTCCCAAGGGGAATATTGGGATTCCTTCCCAAGGGGAATATTTGGATTCCTTCCCAATGGGAATACTGGGATTCCTTCCCAAGGGGAACACTGGGATTCCTTCCCAAGGGGAACACTGGGATTCCTTCCCAAGGGGAATATTGGGATTCCTTCCCAATGGGAACACTAGGATTCCTTCCCAAGGGAAACACTGGGATTCCTTCCCAAGGGGAATATTGGGATTCCTTCCCAAGGGGAATACTGAGATTCCTTCCCAAGGGGAATACTGGGATTCCTTCCCAAGGGGAACACTGGGATTCCTTCCCAAGGGGAACACTGGGATTCCTTCCCAAGGGGAATATTGGGATTCCTTCCCAAGGGGAACACTGGGATTCCTTCCCAATGGGAATACTGGGATTCCTTCCCAAGGGAAATATTGGGATTCCTTCCCAAGGGAAACACTGGGATTCCTTCCCAATGGGAACACTGGGATTCCTTCCCAAGGGGAATACTGGGATTCCTTCCCAAGGGGAATACTGAGATTCCTTCCCAAGGGGAATATTGGGATTCCTTCCCAAGGGGAACACTGGGATTCCTTCCCAAGGGGAATACTGAGATTCCTTCCCAAGGGGAATACTGGGATTCCTTCCCAAGGGGAACACTGGGATTCCTTCCCAATGGGAATACTGGGATTCCTTCCCAATGGGAATACTGGGATTCCTTCCCAAGGGGAACACTGGGATTCCTTCCCAATATCCCTGTCCTTTGCCCATGGGAGCCACTCCCTGTGTCCTGGCTCTGTCTGTCTGTCTGTCTGTCTAACCCAGCCAGCCACAGAGACCCCAGAGGAATCTCCCAGCCCAGAACACCTGGATCAGAGAAGCCAAGAGCTCTGCTGGCCTGGGCCAAGCCCACACAAAGAGCTGCAAGTTATAAATAATGCAGGCCCCAGCACACACGGGCAGCAGAGCCCAGATCTATGCACATTCCCAGCCCTCCTCACCACAGGCTACTCCCACACTACTCAGAGCCGGGATAAAAGCTCTCCAAAGCACTCCAGCCCGTGGTACAAACTGTCAGGGGAGTTCCCTCCCAAGTGCAGTGACTCAGGAGTCCAAGGCAGGATGAGGAGTTCCTGCCTGGCTTGTTCAGACACACAGCCCATGGCTGGAGGGGGAGCAAAGGGGCCCCAGGAAATGAAGAGAGGCAGGGAGGACTCCCAGAGACAGAGCCTGGGCTGCCACAGCTGTGGGAGAGGCAGGAGCAGCCCTGGGAAGAAGCCAGAGAGGATCAGTCACCACAGTGACACTGGAATGGCTCCTGGCTGTCCTTGCTCTCCTCTTCCACACCTGCAGCTCCATCATTGCTGACATCCCACCACCAGGGCTGTAACAAACAACTCAAGGTATGAGTAAATCATGGATCTATGTGTTAGCAAAGCAGAAATTCAGTGAATTTTCAGTGAATTCGGGTGTTTCACCTTCTCTGCAGGAAGTTTCTGCCAGTGCAGAGTGTGCAAAGCAGAGCTGCAGCAGGAACTCACTGGTCCTGCTCTGCAAGGTTTCAAGTTGTGACAGCTCAGCCCTGACAGAGCACCTGAAGCTGGATCTGAACACAGTCAGCACATACCTCACATGAATAAAGTAACACACACCTCAGCTGGAACCTTGGGAAATGTGCTCTGAGCTCAGCGACAGAACAGAATCGTGGAAATGGAAACAATCACCAAGGCCAACCATCCCAGGGGTCTCAGAAAGCTCCACAAGTGGGCAGGAGAAACTCCTCCCTGCAGGTGCAGCTCCTGTCTGGGAGCCTGGTTGGGACCAAGCTGGGCTTGGCAGCACCATGGGGGCAGAGTCAAGTGGTTTAATTGCTTTAATCCACCAGCCACAACTGATGACATGATCAGTGTTAAGTTTTCCCAACATCCAGCCCCTGTGCCAACCCTCCCATCCTCAGTCCATCACCCAAAGGCCTCTCTCATCACCCACTCACCAATCCAGCCCTTGCACCCTTGGCTTTTCCCCCTGAATTATCACCTGGGCAAACATTCCCTGCTTTATCCTCCATCCATCCCCACCATGCATGATCCACACCAAACTGCTTTTCTGGGTAACATTCACAGCAGCAGCACAGAAACTCCCATGGGAAGAGCTGTATCCAACTGCTGGGGATCCACAGGAGCTGCAGCTTCCTGAAAATTGGTATTTTGTACAGCAGGTACCAAGAAGAGGAATTATGACTAGATTTCACTCTGTAAAGGTAAGTTTAAAACTCTTATCCAGTGATGTTTGCTAGCATGAGCATGTGTATCTTGAAAAAACTTTATTTAATCCCAGCATCTATTTTTAGGAATGCAGTAAATTCCCAAAATCCAAACAAAGCACTTCAGCTTTTACACAAAATTTGCCAAGTTAGAGATCCTTAAACCCAAGTGTATTTCCTTTCCAAGAGGCTGCTCAAGCTCCACCAGCCCCTCTTAGTGACCCCCTGGCCCTGTCCTGTACCCCCATTCCCCAATATTTTACAAAACTGCCCTTCCAGGCTGAGTTTGTCCAGCCCCAGAGCAATCCAGAGGAATTCCAGAGCTGGTGATGTAAGGCAGGACACGGGACAGGGGCAGCAGCACCAGCAGCACCAGAGCCAGATCTTCTCCTCCCAATTAATCTATTCTTAACGAAGCAGATGACAGTCCTGTGAGACAGCAGCTCCTGGGCTGACCTACATTCCCCTCCTGATGCATGTGTGTGCCTCAGTCCCTGTCACACATCCCCAGCAGGGTACAGGGAGATCTGATTGATGCAAACCAGCCCTGAGCAGCCCACCAGGGACTGGCTGAATGTTCATCTGGGTGACAAATGCAGGACTCTGCTTCTATCCCCCCAAATCCCACCCAGACAACAGGAGGCTGCTGTTATCCAGCCTGACCTGGTGTCTGGGAATGGCCACTTGCTGGCAATCCATCCACATCTCCACTGCTGGAGGAATGTGGGGATCTTCTCAAAGCCACCTCATACTGCCCTTACAGCACCCAGCAATTCAGGGCTGAACAGGATTCACAACTCCAGGAGAGGAGGAGACCTTCCTAACTGGAAATTCCTTTCTGGAATGTTCCTGTTGCCATCAGAGCAGCAAAGGAGCTGTGGGCAGGTGAGATCTCTGCCACTGGCCCTTCCAGGGATGCACAGCAAATGTAGAGAACCAAAATTGTCTCACTGCAAGTCTCAATTTAAACCTTCTCCATGACTGGTTTTGAGATTTGTATTAAAAATCACAAATTAACACCTGAGGTAAGTCACTGCAAAAGGCTTCCAAGAATTCTTGTTGAAAATATTAAAAATATGAAGTGGCCAAGGAGACAGAGGTGGTGGGAGCTGTGTGTTCCCCACACAGCACCTCCATGGCACGGGGGACCCTTCACCTCTCCACTGCTCATCACCTAAATTAAAATATTAATCACTGCCAGGAACAATCTTCCTTGTTCCACCTTATTCCCTCCAACAGGGAGGGAATTACCTTGCTATTACACACTGGATACTTGCACATGTAAATCCTTTTATCAGCTGAGATTTTTCTCCCTAAAAATACAGATTCTATCCACACATTTAGGTCTGGGAAGGCACAGGGCTGTGAGGAAGCAGAGAATCAACATCAGGGATTCCCCAGAGCTGCTGCTCCTCAAGCAGCACTGCTCATGTTTGACAGATGGATTACAATGACAATTTCTGCTCAGCCCACACCTGCAGTTAAAATCCAAATAATCAGGAGCTGGGGAAGGCCCTGGTACCACACAGCAAACAGGGACCTGCCTGGGAGGGATCTCCAAATGTCTCTTTCTCATTTGTGATGACACACAAGGTCTTTCCAAGAGCTCCACATCAACCTCAGGCTCCAGGTTCCTCATTCCATCTGCTGCAGGTATTTAATACTGACACAAAGTGCCAGCCATGAATTTTGTACCAATCTTTGAAGATAAATTTCAATTTTTCTGTCAAGTGAAGGTGACAGCTCCTCCAAGGGAGGAACAAAGGTGTGTGAGCTTACAGCCATTAGTGAGAGGTGGCTGGAGGGAAAGGGGACTCAAGTTAAGCCCCCAAGAGCTCAAACCAACCTATTTCTACCTTGAGAGGCACCACATCCTCCTCCAGCTCCACAGGAAGGGACAGCAGCACAAGGAGCCACACCTGAGAAACTCAGCTACCACAGAATCATCTGGGATGGAAAAGAACTCCAGGATGGAGTCCAGCTGTGCCCAGTGCCACCTTGTCACCAGCCCAGGGCACTGAGTGCCACGTCCAGGCCTTCCCTGGACACTTCCAAACCCTGCCAATGATAATTTGGGGGATTAACAAACACAGCCTGGGTGATTTCAGCCGGGGTGGAGGCTGAGGCAGCACCAAGGGACATCGTGGTTCTGGTTCTCCCACTCTGGCACCTGGTAGGGCTCTGGCTGTGCCAGGAAAGCTCCAGGGAATGCTGAGCAGTGCCCACAGCAGCCAGGCCTGATGCTGAGTGGGTGATGAGAGAGCTTTGGGGAAGGAGAGGCCTTTGGGTGATGGGCTGAGGATGGGAGGTTGGCACAGGGACTGGATATATGGAAAAGCTGTTTGCACTGATCATGCCATCAGTTGTGGCTGGTGGGATTAAAGCCATTAAATCACCTAACTCTGCCCCCATGGTGCTGCCAAGCCCAGCCTGATCCCAACCAGGCTCCCAGGCAGGAGCTGCACCTGCAGGGAGGAGTTTGTCCCACCTGGGCAGGAGCAGAGCCCCAGCCAGTGGGCCAAGGCTTCGTGGCACAGTCTGATCTGGTGGTTTGATCCCTGAGCCAGCACATATCAGCACGTGTGCAAAGTTCAGGAGATAACTGGGGAGAGGAGCATTCCCATAAAATGGAGTATTTCCATAAAATGGAGCATTTCCCACGAAATGGAGCATTCCCATAAAATGGAGCATTGCCATGAAATGGAGCATTTCCACAGAATGGAGCATTTCCTATAAGATGGAGCGTTTCCCATAAGATGGAGCATTTCCATAAGATGGAATATTTCCACAAAATTGAGCATTTCCCATAAGATGGAGCATTTCCATAAGATGGAGTATTTCCCATAAGATGGAGCATTTCCCATAAGATGGAGCATTTCCCGTAAGATGGAACACTTCCCATAATATGGAATATTTCCATAAAATGGAGCATTTCCCACGAAATGGAGCATTTCCCATAAGATGGAGCATTTCCATAAGATGGAGCATTTCCATAAGATGAAGCATTTCCATAAGATGGAGCATTTCCCATAAGATGGAACATTTCCCATAAGATGGAATATTTTCATAAGATGGAATATTTTCATAAGATGGAGCATTTCCCATAAGATGGAGCATTTCCATAAGATGGAATATTTACCATAATATGGAATATTTCCATAAAATTGAGCATTTCCACAAAATGGAGCATTTCCCATAAAATTGAGCATTTCCCATAAGATGGAGCAGTTCCCATAAGATGAAGCATTTCCATAACATGGAGCATTTCCATAAAATGAAGCATTTCCATAAAATGGAGCATTTCCCAAGTGCTGTGACCTGGACATGAAGACACAGGCACTTTCCAAGAGCCCAGAATCCCACATGTTTATCCCAGACAACAACAGAGAATTCCACAACTGCTGGGGCTGGAAGGGACCTCTGGAGACCCTCCAGTCCAACCAGGATCACCTGGAGCAGGTGGGTTTGAAACATCTCCAGAGAGGGAGACCCCACATCCTCCCAGGGCTCTGTCACCTCCATGGACAGAAGTTCTTCCCCATGAGGAGGAGCTCCTTGTGTTGAATTCATGGCCTTTGCTCCCTGTCCTGTCACTGGCACCACTGAGCAGAGCCTGGCACCATCTCTGGCACCATCTCTGGCACCCCCTTGGAAATTTCTGTGTGCACCATCAGTGTGGGGCAGTGACTGCTTCACATTTCTGAGGCCAGAATATGGAACATCCTCATCCTCCCCAGCTGCCTTCAGCTCACAAACATCAGTGCAACTTTCCTCCAGGGAGGTCTGGCTGACCCACACTCCCCCCAGGGAAAGTTTCACAAGTCACATGAAAGCAGAGCTCAAATCTTTGTGTAAAAACAATCTCTGTGCAGAAAGGAGGCTCCAGGTTCCTGCTGACACCACCTACACTGTCACTGAGGTCCCCGAGACCACGGCTTCAACACAAGCAGTTATTTCTTCCAGAAAAAAGAAATTTGATCATTTTGTTATTGCAGCAGCTAAACCTTACACAAGGCTCCCACAAACAAAACAAAAGAAAATGAACAAAGGAACTATTTTAGTGATGTTTTATGCATACCAAGAGACAAGGCAGACAATAAGGTTTTTATTCATAAGGTACTAAGGGGGGGAAAAAAAGGAAATGAAGCTCTAGCAAGAAAAAGAACTTCCTTCAGAGCTGTTCCCATGCAGCAGCAAAGTCTGCTCAGTGTCAGTTAATTCCAGGTTTGAGGGCTGATTTAATTCCCTGCCATTACATCTTTCATTTTCCAATATACTCAATTAACTCTGGTCCAGGCCTTCAGCAGCCCCTATTTTTAGGGAGGGCATCACATGAAGCAGCTGCATCTCCTCATGAATCCCACTGTAGGAGCCCATCAGGTCCCACACCCAGAATCACAGCAGGGCAAAGTCTGGACTCCAGACAGCCCAGTCTGCAATTGGAATTCTACTCTAAACCACCAAGGACATGAATTAAATATGTTCAAGTTCAATTACAGCCAATTAAATCAGTTTTCATGCATGTCTCACCCTGCTTAAGCTATATTTGTTAGCTAGGAAATAAATACAGCACATGAATCTGCTTTCACATAGACTGCTATTTATGAAACCCAGAATTTGGCACTACTTGCTGCAATGGTAATTTTGCCCTCAACTTACATAAAAATAAAATTCAAGTTAACACTTATCCTGGCTAATTTATACTCAGCAGATGGACAAGACAGATAATGTGAATTCATTCAGAAAAGCTTTACCAAAGAGGAGGTGCCGTGCTGGGGAGGTCATTAAAGGATTCAATTCACTGCCAGGGAATCACTGAATCCCAGAAGGGTTTGGGTTGGGAAGGATCTTCCAGCTCAACTTGTTCCATGGGCAGGGACACTTTCCCCTGGACCAGGTTGCTCCAAAAGGAGCCATGTGACAATTCAGTGCTGGAAAACCTGTTTGTGTTCTTACCAACACAAAACAATCCCATTATTTCTGAGTGTCCCCAGCCAAGCTGCCCAGAGCAGAGAGCTCTGTCACTGCTGGTACCACATGTGACCTCACACCACTGCTGCTCACAAAGGGCTGGGGACAGGCTGGGAGCCAGCCCTTGCTGGGTGACATTTCCACCAGGGAATGGCTGATTGGGGACACACCTGTTCCCTCCCCAGGCTCCTGCAGGATGTTCCAAAAATCCAACAGGTGTCCATGAACAGCTGCCACATCGCTGGGGGTGCTCCCACTTACTGATCAGCAACTCACACATCAAAAAAAAATAATTTATTAACCCCTCAGCATCAATAAAAAATGTGGCAGTAGGTTCTGATCATTGTTCACACCAAGTTCTAGCAGTCTGTAAGGCAATTCCTACACATCAGGGTCATGGGCAGTGTGACCATGAGAGCTCCTCCAGCTCCTGGAGGAGGTCAGATATTAGAATACCAGATGTTTCCACCCAAACCTTAAGTTCTCCAGCAAGTGAGATGAGTGGCAGAGCTCTCCAGTTCATCAGCAGGGAAAAACCTTGAAATAAAGGCCCATTGTTATGATATTGCCCTGAAGCATCACATTTATCAGGAAGTTTTATCACCCTTTGGAGCTGTTACTGATACTGCAACAGTCTAACTGAACTCACAGAAAAAGCCTGAGAAACAGGAAAAATGTGCCTTTGAAAATGTGGAAGAATGTCACACAACACACCCAGAATCAACATTTCTTACTACCCAGAGCACTGGAATCTCCTGGGGCAGCACTGGAGGCTGTGAGACTTGTTTGGATTTTTCAGGTTGCTGTATTCTGCAAGAAGGTTCACAGACCCCAGAATGGTTTGGGTGGGAAGGGACATCAAAGCTCATCCAGTGCCACCCCTGCCATGGCAGGGACATTGCCACTGTGCCAGGGTGTCCCAATGCCCAGCCTGGCCTTGGGCACTGCCAGGGATCCAGGGTGGCACCCTGTGCCAGGGCCTGCCCACCCTGCCAGGGCACAATTCCTCATTCCCAGATCCCATCCAGCCCTGCCCTCTGGCAGTGGGAGCCATTCCCTGGGTCTGTCCCCCCATCCTTGTCCCCAGTCCCTCTGCAGCTCTCCTGGAGCCCCTTCAGGCCCTGGGGGTCCCCTCTGGTGCTGGGGACAAAAGGAGGCTGGCATTGATGATAACAGGGAAAAGCTGTGCTGCAGGTGGTGTGTGACAGGGACAGAAATGCAGAGAGCTGCTGCCACTGCTGTCCCTGGGGCACTGAGAGTCCCCAGATGGCCACAGCCCTGCTGTGGGGTGACAAGCACAGAGTCTGTGCTCCACAGGCTGCCTCAGCCTTGCTGCTGCTCTGGGTGCCAGGGCAGGACCTGAGGAGGGGATCCCATTTCCCAGAGTGTCAGAGCTGCCCAGGATCCCACCAAAAACCCTGCAGCCAGGGCAGATTCCTGCTGGGTGAGGTCTCCTTATGATCCTCAGAGCTTTGAAAGCTTCTGACCCTGCAGGTGGGTGAGACAGAGGTGGTGTGGGACGTTCTGCCCCGAGCAAGTGCAGGTGCTGTCACCAGCAGCTGCCAGAGGTGACACAAGGACAGTCATGCTGTGGTTTGGCACCCTGGGGCTGCTGCTCCAGCTGCTGGCAGAGCTCTGCTGCAGCCTCAGCTCTTTTCCTGTAAATCCTGGGGAAGTTCTCTGACACAGCCCATGCTGGGCTGGAGCTTGGAACAACCTGGCAGGTGTCCCTGCCCATGGCAGGGGGTGGAGTAAGGAACATTAAATGTTCCTTCCAACCCAATCCATCCTGTCACGCCATGCCCCAGACCCAGGCAGCTCCATCTCCTGTTCCCTGCTGGGTCAAGGGCTCAGGCACACTGGGACACATCCCTGAGGCTGGGGACACGTTCCTGAGGCTGGGGACACGTTCCTGAGGCTGGGGACACATCCCTAACACTGGGGACACATCCCTGACACTGGGGACACATCCCCGAGGCTGGGGACACAAACCTAACATTGGGGACACATCCCTGAGGCTGGGGACACATCCCTGACACTGGGGACACATCCCCGAGGCTGGGGACACATCCCCGAGGCTGGGGACACAAACCTAACATTGGGGATACATCCCTGACACTAGGGACACATCCCTGACACTGGGGACACATCCCTGAGGCTGGGGACACATCCCTGAGGCTGGGACACATCCCCGAGGCTGGGGACACATCCCCGAGGCTGGGGACACATCCCCGAGGCTGCGGACACAAACCTAACATTGGGGACACATCTCTGACACTGGGGACACATCCCTGAGGCTGGGGACACGTCCTTGACGCTGGGGACACGTCCTTGACGCTGGGGACACATCCCTGAGGTTGGGGACACAAACCTAACATTGGGGACACATCCCTGACACTGGGGACACATCCCTAAGTTTGGGGACACAACCCTGACACTGGGGACACGTCCCTAAGGTTGGGGACACATCCCCGAGGCTGCGGACACATCCCTGAGGTTGGGGACACAACCCTAACACTGGGGACACATCCCTGACACTGGGGACACATCCCTGACACTGGGGACACATCCCTGACACTGGGGACACATCCCTGACGCTGGGGACACATCCCTGACACTGGGGACACATCCCTGACACTGGGGACACGTCCCTGACACTGGGGACACGTCCCTGACACTGGGGACATGTCCCTGACACTGGGGACACGTCCCCAAGGCTGGGGACACATCCCTGACATTGGGGACACATCCCTGTGGCACATGGCCACCTCAGCTGGCCACCACTGCCAGCCTAACCCTGCTGCAGGTTTGTGAGCCCCTCTGAAGAACACACAGCATTTCTGCTCCCTGAAACAGGAATGAGACACAGCAGACTCCCAGAGAACTCACATTCCTGTCCAGGCTGTACTGGACAGACCCACAGGAAGCACAAATCCCAAAGACCCAGGCAGGATTTACTTTTGCTTTTCCCAGATATTTGTGTAGCTAAAATAACGAACTGAGTAACTTTGTTGCTTACTGGGAAGATCAATAAGTTCCCTGGAGATGAAAGCCCTTCCCAGCACACCCAAGGAATCAGGAGTGTTTAGGGACTCCTTTAACCAGCACTCAGCTGTGCTGAGACTCCACACCCGAGCCCCCTCCCCAGTGACAGAGGCACACACACGTCCTGCCACGTGCACAGGGGTGGAGGTGACAGCTCAGCTTCCCAGGAGCTCCTGATCCCACCTGGAGAAGGGAGAGGAGAGCATGGATTAGACACAGCCTGCAGCAAGCCTGGGAAGGTGTGAAATCAATGCTGCTACCTGAGGAACTGGAAACTTCTAGGTACTATCAGCATTCCAGTGACCTGAGTTCAGGCATTTATTAGAGACCTGCAGTAATGAAAGTGCAAAGTGCCCTCACTGCATGCCAGGTGTCACCTCCTGCCCTCAGGGGGACTCGGTGGGGAGGAAGAACAGGTACCATGGCCTGCTTGGAAGGGCAGGAGGTGACACCTGGCACATAAATAGGTCAGACACCAACAGGTGAGCTCCTACTTCCAGGTGCCCAAAGTCAGCACCTGAGCACCTGAAGGGAAATGTAAAATCACCTTTAGTGTAGAGGATTACAATGGTGAGACCTGAAGGGAAATGTAAAATCACCTTTAGTGTAGAGGATTACAATGGTGAGACCTGAAGGGAAATGTAAAATCACCTTCAGTGTAGAAGATTGCAATGGTGAGACCTGAAGGGAAATGTAAAATCACCTTTAGTGTAGAGGATTACAATGGTGAGACCTGAAGGGAAATGTAAAATCACCTTCAGTGTAGAAGATTGCAGTGGTGAGACCCACTTCACCTTTAGTGTAGAAGATTATAATGGTGAGACCTGAAGGGAAATGTAAAATCACCTTTAGTGCACAACATTACAATGGTGAGACCTGAAGGGAAATGTAAAATCACCTTTAGTGTAGAAGGTTACAATGGTGAGATCTGAAGGGAAACCTAAAATCACCTTTAGTGTAGAAGATGACAATGCTGGTGAGACCTGAAGGGAAATGTAAAATCACCTTTAGTGTAGAAGATTATAATGGTGAGACCTGAAGGGAAATGTAAAATCACCTTTAGTGTACAACATTACAATGGTGAGACCTGAAGGGAAATGTAAAATCACCTTTAGTGTACAACATTACAATGGTGAGACCCACTTCACCTTCAGTGTAGAAGATTATAATGGTGAGACCTGAAAGGAAATGTAAAATCACCTTTAGTGTAGAAGATGACAATGCTGGTGAGACCTGAAGGGAAATGTAAAATCACCTTTAGTGCACAACGTTACAATGGTGAGACCCACTTCACCTTTAGTGTAGAAGATGACAATGCTGGTGAGACCTGAAGGGAAACCTAAAATCACCTTTAGTGTAGAAGATGACAATGCTGGTGAGACCTGAAGGGAAATGTAAAATCACCTTTAGTGTACAAGATTACAATGGTGAGACCTGAAGGGAAATGTAAAATCACCTATAGTGAACAACATTACAATGGTGAGACCTGAAGGGAAATGTAAAATCACCTTTAGTGCACAACGTTACAATGGTGAGACCTGAAGGGAAATGTAAAATCACCTTTAGTGTAGAAGATTATAATGGTGAGACCCACTTCACCTTTAGTGCACAACATTACAATGGTGAGACCTGAAGGGAAATGTAAAATCACCTTTAGTGTAGAAGATTGCAATGGTGAGACCTGAAGGGAAATGTAAAATCACCTTCAGTGTAGAAGATTACAATCCTAGTGAGGCCCACTTAAGACACAACCATCTCAGGACAGAATAACTGATCTGGGACCAGGTACAACCCATTCAGGGAATGCTGCCAGGAAACAGAGGCAAGAGTTTGCTCTCATGAGGTGCAGATGAGCCGTGACAAAGCCCAGCCTTCCAGAACCTTCCATAAATCCAGGGGCTGTACCATCCCCTGACCCAGGCCAGGTCAGCCACCCTCCTGGACAAGCTGAGATGGCACCTGAACCCACCAGAGCACCACCCACCCCTGGAATCAGGATTTAAGGGTTCTGAAGTTCAGAACTGAGGCCAGGACGGCCTCCCCAAGCAGGATGCTGATCCCAGCACCAAAGGAACTCCCAGCACACACAGCAGCAGCAGCATGATGCCACAGCAGAGCCATGGGCTTGGGAAGAGACATTTCCAGCACTCCTCCTGGTCCAACAACAGCTTCAGTGCATCCAAACATGAAAGCACAGCAGTTTGAGAAGCATCCTTGAGGAAAAAGCTGTTCAGGTATGGATCCAGCTGTAGAAATCCCATACCTGTTGGCTCTCAAGAAAGCAGGTGTCTCTCTGGGAGCACTAAGTCAGATTTTGGAAATGCAAGACACAAAGGAGTGCTCCTCCAGGTTACAGAGAACAGTCACAATCCCAGTGGGAGAGAAAGCCTGGAGTTGTTTTAGCTACAGAACAGAACCAAAACATGCAGAGACTTTAGTTAAACCCACACAAGACTTGTAGTCAAACCCACACAGGGAGAGGAAAACCCACACAGCTGAGCTGCACCGAAACACCAGACACTCAATACAACCTGCAGGAGCAGCTCTGGTCTCCCCCCTGCTCTCCAGGGCCACACAGGGAATTCCCTCAGCACCAGCAATTTGCCAGGCTGGTTCTTCACAAAGCATTTCTCAAACACCTTAACCCCTCACAAGAGTTACACAAAGCAAGGCTGAAATCTCTACTCTTTGCTCTTTTTGGTGGCACAACAGGATTGCTGGAGAATCTGTGCAGCCTGCTCTGCTCTGGGGTGCTGTGTGGGCATTCCTCAAGCCCAGGTGGGATGAATTTTGCTGAATTCCCTCAGCACCAGGAATTTGCCAAGCTGGTTTTCCACAAAGCATTTCTCAAACACCTTACCCCCTCACAAGAGTTACACAAAGCAAGGCTGAAATCCTTCTCTACTTTTTGCTCTGTGACTTTTCGGTGGCACAACAGGATTGCTGGAGAATCCGTGTATCCTGCTCTGCTCTGGGGTGCTGTGTGAGCATTTCTCAAGCCCAGGTGGGATGAATTGTGCTGGCAGAGCAGCCCTGTCCCAGCCACCATCCCTCCTGAGGCTCTCCAGCTCACCAACAAGCAGGGACACGCTGTTTTCCATGCTCCAGGGAGGAGGAGCAGGGAGCAAGCTGTGGGTACCCAGGGTGGGGAGAGCCCACGCCCTGCTCTGGGGCTGCAGGGACACAGCAGGGCCTGCCAAGGCAAAACCCTTCCCTGGACCTCAGGCAGCAACATCTGCCTTCATTCTTCAAGTCAGGCTTGATTCTTCCTGTCCCCTGATGAGGTTTTCATCAATAGGCTCTCAATCAATGCCCTAATTAAATATCAGTATTGACTTGGAGAGTGGAAGAGATCAAGTGTTTTCTCAGGGCAAAGAGAACTGGTGAATCACAGGATGGTTTGGTGGGAAGGGAGCTTAAAGCTCATCCCATCTCACATCCTGCTATGTGCAGGAACTCCTTCCACCATCCCAGGGTGCTGCGAGTCCAGCCTGGCCTCAGACAGCTCCAGGGATGCAGGGGCAGCCACAGCTTTTCTGGGCAACTTGTGCCAGAGGGAAGAAAATCTTCTGCAAGAGCATAAAAGATTTTCTTTCAAAAGACATAAACCCAGGAGTCAAGAGGAAAACAATTCTCTGCACCTCCCAGTTGTGTTTATCACTCAACAAAGCACTAAAAACTAATCATTGGCTACTTAAAACAAAGGCTGTGTTCCTGCTTAGGCATTCATGAGCAAGTTTCTAGCAACGCCAACAGACATTTTGTTTGGCCTCTGAAAATTCACAAGCAGCCCACAGATCACGAAGCCTGTGCTCCAAATCTGTGCACACATTACCCCAGAAAATATCAGTGACTTCCTAACTCCTCTTCTTTGTCACTGCTGAAGTGACAGCTCAGTCCCCTCCTGGAAACAGCGATGGCTTAACTGGAGCAGCCAACCTGGGCACTCTGCAGGGCTCCTGAATGTGCTCAGCACATCTGGGGAGCTGAGTTTCAGCTGCACATCACCAGTGTGTCAGAGCAAGGACAGAGGAGCAGCAGGGCTGCCAGAACAGGGCTGAGCCCAGGGAAGCAGCTCTGCAGTGCTCACCTCCTTCCCTGACCAGCTTTGCCCGAGGCACCGACAGCAACAGCAGCAGGAGAGGAGAGAGCCCAGTTTGGGCTTTGTTTCATACTGGGAGGAGGGAAGGGCAGGCACTGGAACTGCTGCCAATAGGTCTGTGGATGTGGAACTGCAACCAGAAAGTGAATTTTCATGGGGAACCCCTCAGGCCCAGGGCAGTGCCCATGCCCTGTGCTGGCACTGCTGGGGCACCTCCAGTGCTGGGGGCAGCTCTGGGCCCCTCCTGCCAGGAGAGACCTGGAGGGGCTGGAGCGTGTCCAGGGAAGGGAACAGAGCTGGGAAGGGAATGGAGCCCCAGGAGGGGCTGAGGGAGCTGGGAAGGGAATGGAGCCCCAGGAGGGGCTGAGGGAGCTGGGAAGGGAATGGAGCCCCAGGAGAGGCTGAGGGAGCTGGGAAGGGAATGGAGCCCCAGGAGAGACTGAGGGAGCTGGGAAGGGAATGGAGCCCCAGGAGGGGCTGAGGGAGCTGGGAAGGGAATGGAGCCCCAGGAGGGGCTGAGGGAGCTGGGAAGGGAATGGAGCCCCAGGAGAGGCTGAGGGAGCTGGGAAGGGGCTCAGCCGGGAGAAAAGGAGGCTCAGGGGGGCCCTTGTGGCTCTGCACAAGTCCCTGACAGGAGGGGACAGCCATGGGTGGTTGGGCTCTGCTGCCAGGGAACAGGGACAGGACAAGGGGAAATGGCCTCAGGCTGGGCCAGGGCAGGCTCAGGGTGGACATCAGGAGGAATTTCTGCATGGAAAGGGGGCTCAGGCCTTGGCAGGGGCTGCCCAGGGAGGTTGGCAGTGCCCATCCCTGCAGGTGTCACCTGGATGTGGCACTGAGTGCCCTGGGCTGGGCACAAGGTGGGCATTGGGCACAGGTTGGACTGGATAGGCTGGGAAAGCTTTTGCAGCCTCAGGGATCCTGGAATTGTGAGTACAAGCACCACCTCCTCTGCTGTTTCCATGCCCCCTGCTGCCCTATCACTGCCCCAGCACAGATCTGGAGGGTAACATGAGCAGCCCCATCAGGGAACTGCTCCAGCTCAGCTGAAAAAACAGCCCCATTACACAGAGAAGTTTGCAGCCAGCTCAGTTCCTCAGCTCCTCACCACAGCCATCCCCAGCCCCTCATCAGCAGCTCTGTGAGGCGTGTGCAAAACTGCTGCTCATTATTCACTGCCCTACATGAGAAAAAAATCCCCAACCACTCACACACAAAAGCCCCAAAAAGCCCTGCTAAAGAAAACCAAAACCAAACCGAGCTTTTTGTACAGCATCACACAACCCCAGCTCGCTCTGTCACCCTTCCCCTGGCTGTCCCAGCACACAGAGGAGAGGACAACCCCCCTCCAGGCCAAACAATGCCTGTCCAAGCTCCAGCAGCCCAGAGCCCAGGGGATTCCCAGGCTCCAGAGCACTGTATTCAATGCCCACCTACAGATTCACTTCCATTTTCTACTTTCATTCTGCAGCCACCATCTTTTCCCCTCCGAAATTCCCCTGGCAGCCACCTCCAAGTGGAAATGACTTTGGCCTCTCCTGCTGCCTGGTGGGTTCAGGTCACAGAAATGGCTGAGCAGGAGTTGGGATCAGGGGGGGCTTTGCTGGGCCAGGGTTTATTGGCATTTTTCCTTTTCTGATTCACCTGCTCCATGCCAGGCTGAGCCCACAGCCTGGGCACAGCATGAACACAACTCGCAGCTGGTAGGATACAAAAATGGGATATAGTGATGGAATATGGAATGGTTTGGCTTCGAGGGACCTTGAGGCTGATCCCATTTCACCTCCTGCCATGGGCAGAGATCTTCCACCAAACCAGGATGCTCCAAGTGCTGTCCAACCTGAGCCCACAGCCTAGGCACAACACAAACACAACTCACAGCTGCTGCTGCTCCTGCAGGCAGGATACAAAACAGGGATTTAATAATGGAATTATGGAATGGTTTGGCTTCAAGGGACCTTGAGGCTGATCCCATTTCACCTCCTGCCATGGGCAGAGATCTTCCACTAAACCAGGATGCTCCAAGTGCTGTCCAACCTGGCCTGGAACAGCCACAAACTCTGGGAACAGGCAAGCCAGCACTTCCCACTTAACCCCTGCTTTATTTGAATCCTGAAGCTACTTGGTTTTCAAACTTCATTGCATCCCCTGCACAGCAACAGCATCTTCACCTCTCAAACCATCATTTGTTTCCCAAAATCTGGCAAGTTTTTCTCCATTCTCTACCTGGGGATCCCTCTTTCCTTCTGACATAAATATATCACAATCCTGAGTGAACAAATCCTCCCAGGATGCACAAACAAACTTGGATTTATTACCTGAGGACTACTGAGGTCAAATTTTTAAAAACTTCAGTGCTCCAATGTGCCAAGATGAAGCAATTTCAAAGCGAGTGGCTCTAACTCAAATTCAATTCAAGTAAAGGCAAAAGAAAGAATTAAAAATAATTATTTCATCCAAATAGTTTTCCTATACTTTCACATTTAAAATACCAGTTTTGCACACTCTTAGCACAGCTTTGGTTGTGCTCTAAATAAAACAAACCTCAAAAATCACTGATTTTTATCTCTGGATTTCCAGACTTGCAGCCAGGTGAGTAAAGCTCAGGAATACAAAACACAGCTGCACCTCCAGGAGGGATAAAGATGCAGGGAAGTTTTACCTCCATCAGGAGGGATAAGGATGCAGGGAAGTTTTACCCCCATTAGGAGCACTGAGGAGGGATAAAGATGCAGGGAAGTTTTACCCCCATCAGGAGCACTGGGAGGGATAAAGATGCAGGGAAGTTTTACCTCCACCAGGAATACCTGGGAGGGATAAAGATGCAGGGAAGTTTTACCCCATCAGGAGCACTGGGGAGGGATAAAATGCAGGGAGGTTTTACCCCCATCAGGAGCACTGGGAGGGATAAAGATGCAGGGAAGTTTTACCTCCATCAGGAGCACTTTATTAATTATTTGAATCCTGAAATCACTTTTTTTTTCAAACTCAGGGGCACTGGGCAGGGATGAGATCCAGGGAAGTTTCACCTCCACCAGGAGCACTGGGATAGGAAATCTCCCAATGCTCACACACCCTTTGTTCTCCTGAGCTGTTACTAGAGATTTCATGGGAAAACATTTTTGTGACTCACCTTCATTTGCATTGGACTTAGTCAGACAACAGTGATTACATGCTTAGGCTCAGTTCTGGCATTTAAATCCTTCAGCAGCCATCCTGGCCAGAAGAAACTCCCTCCCTACCTGTTCCAGGTGCCAAAGGCTGGACCTCAAGGAGCTCCACAAAGTGTGCCCACCTCCTGTGGATCCTTTATACACAGCTCCCTTCAAACCACCAACAACTGACACACTGAGTGCCAATAAAGATATTAAAGAACAAGATCTCAGGGATGTGCTGCCTGGAAGTTACTCATTTTTAACATTCAAAACAAAGGCAATCTGCTGGGAGAGCACTAAAATGAGGAGGAGCAGCAGTGCCAGAGGGGCAGCTGCACCCACTCATTGACCCTCAAGCACCGCAACTCTCAAAACCAAATACCATAAAAATGATTTTTGCACCAGAAAACTGCTGTAGAACAGTAAAAACTTAAAATTATTTGTGATGGACTAAGCCTTCCAAGGTTTATTCCTTCTGTACCTGCAATGAGCAGGGCAGGGCTGAGGCTCAGGCCTGGCCTCCCCAGGGAGGTTACCATGACTCTGGGATTTCTGGCAGAAATGCCAGCTGGAATATTTATAGTGCCTGAGAAGGGGCAATGAAATCACTCAGGCTGGCACCTCAGCACATCCAGGAGCTTAACTGCTGCTGCAGCAGGAAATGTTAGATTGAAGTGACTCAAAGTCAAAGTGAGACTGTGGCAGTAAGTTACCTCCCAGCAGCCACCATGGAGCAGGATCCATGTGCAAAGATGGAATGTGAAGTGACAGAAGTCACTGACATGAAGCAGAAATGCTCTGTTAGGGTGTCTTCCCTTACATATGCAATCAGGCCTCTGGTTTTAGAGAATTAAAACCTTTTTCTCATACCTTCTCCTTAAAAAAAGGTCAGTTTCAACATTCCTTAAGATCCTTCTTTTCATTGCAAACTAAAGATGGAGCCTTCAGTGCTTGAAGGGAACCTACAGAAGAGCTCAGAGGGACTGGGGACAAGGATGGAGGGACAGGAGCCAGGGAATGGTCCCAGTGCCAGAGGGCAGGGCTGGGTGGGATATTGGGAATGAGGACTTGTTTCCTGGGAAGCTGGGGAAGGGCTGGGATGAATTCCCACAGCAGCTGGGGCTGCCCCTGGTTCCCTGGCAGTGCCCAAGGCCAGGCTGGGCATTGGAGCACCCTGGGACAGGGGGGAGGTGTCTCTGCCATGGCAGGGGTGGCACTGGGGGGGCTCTGAGCTCCCTTCCCACCCAAACCATTCCAGGATTCTATGAACCAGCCCCCAGCAAACACCCCAGAACGTTTTTGGTGTGTCCCAGGCTGTTGGCAGAGCTGTGAGCAAAGCCAGGGCAGGGAGCAGAGCTGCTGGGGTTACTCAAACACAGGAGAGCCCCAGCCAAGGATCCAGCCACAGCCACCTCCCGTCACCCACTGTGTACACAGGGCTCTGCAAACCACGTTTCCTTGTTGCTACAGGTCACAGACTCCATGGGAGGCTTTCCCTGAAACTCTGCTCTCCCAGCTGCAGGGCTGCCATTTCCCTCCGTGGTCCTGGATTGTCACTGCTGCTGCAGGGCCAACCTGGGCAGGTGTGAGAGCTGCTGAGAGCAGGGAGAATTGAAATCCCATTTTCAGCCACACTGCTGCACTGTTTGGGATAACACAGAGAACTGAGTGGACCTGGATAACTCAGTGTTTGGGGTCTTCCTTCAGGGATGGGCTGTTTTTCCCAAGGTGCTAATGGAGGTCACCCTTACAACTGAGGACACTTCCCTCTAGATTTCCACACCAACTTACAGAAAACTATGGAAACAACACATTTAAGGCATCTTTGGGCAGTTAAACACCACGCAGAGAATCAATTTGTACCCCAACACCTGCCAAATTCCACTGTGAAGACACAAACCTGTCACTGCTACCATCTCCAGACATTCAGGTCAGAATTCAGGGAACAAAACTCCTCTGCCCTCCAGTTTAGGCACTCCACAAACAAACAGCCACTGGTGGGACTGGTGAGAAACACTTCCAAAATCTGCACGTGCACACTTCTACCCAACTTGGTGATACTCCTCTTGAAGGCCCCAAAACTGCACAGTCAGACCAGCAACTAATACTAATTAGTAAAAGCACGAGTTGTTGGAGCAGGAGCCACTGTGCCTGCTGACTTTTTAACTATGACGTTGACTATTTTTAACTTTGAGAATTGAAATAAACCTTCCCAACGAGCTCCAAAGGCAAGGAATGTCATGTGATCCCAGCAAGGATCTGCCAGGCAGTGCCAAAATACACCCTGGCCACAGCAGCAAACCCATCTGGCCTCCCAGAGCCATGGGAAGGGACATTCACTGTCACACAGTGCCCCAAAAAATTCACCAAAATGCCAAGCTGAGGCCCTGAGAGGCTTTAGGAAATAATTTTCTCTTAGCAGTCACAAAGGTTTTTGTTTTTTTTTCACTTTAAATTTCCCAAGCCTTGCTTAAGAGAGTGTTTTTATGTGCTATAGTCTGAGGTGCAATTTTTAGGTGATATTTCATCAGAGATAAGGAAGTGCACAGGGGTGAACTCACAGCCAGCACCAAGATCTACACTAACACTCCACGTTCCCTCAGCTGCATGACCAGTGATTTCAGGGATTTACAGCAAAAACAAAAAGTCAGATCCAGTCCAAACCCCTCAAAATAATTTTTCTTTTTTATCTAAATGTGGGTTTCCAGTGCAGCACCAGTGGGTGCTGCAAGAAAGCTGAGACAGGAATGACCCTTAATTTTCATTAGGGAATGACCCTTAATTTCCAGAGCCAGCCACCAAGAAGGTGACAAGCTGCTGACCCGTTCATCTGCCAAAAAAAGACGTTCAGGAGAAGCCCTGTGGTACACCTGGGATGGAAGGACTGGGTACCAGGCCTGTCCCACGGCACAGATGGCACGGAAAAGCCAAAGACACGTCCCTCGTTCATGATGTCACGGCGGCTCTACCTCGGCCAGGAGGTGCCGAGGGGGGAAGGACAGCTTTGCTGGGCGAGAAACCAGACCCCACCCACGAGCGCGACGGTTCGTGAGGCACCTCCACAGCGGTGCAAACGCGGGCACGGCGAGCCCAGCGCCCCGCAGGCACCGGGATTAACGCTGATGGAAGGGGCCAGGTGGGCTCCGGCGGCTGCCACGGGGCGGGGGGGGACGAGCTGGCAGCGCAGCCCCCGCGGGGGGGACAGAGAGGGTCGCCCAGGGTCACCCAGAGCCCAGGGAGGAAGCAAAGCCACCCTGCCCTGCCCTGCCCTGCGGCGGGGGGCGAGGCGGCGTCGGGCGGCACCGGGGCGGCTCGGCCGGGGCTCGGCACGGGCACGGGAGGGGGACACGGGAATGGGGCTGGGGGGGACACGGGAATGGGGCTGGGGGGTACACAGGGGGTCCCTGAGGGGATACAGGAGTGGGGCTCGGGGGTGACACAGGCCATCCCTAAGGGTGACACAAACACGGGGCTGGGGCTCCCTGGGGGTGGTAGGGGGGGGTCACAGGGGATTCCTGATGGGTGACACAGGCCGTCCCTAAGGGTGACACTGGGGGCTGGGGGTCCCTAGGGAGGGAGGGGGAGGTCACAGCGTATTCCTGATGGGTGACACAGGAGGTCCCTTGGGGGCTGGAGATAACACAGGCGACCCCTTGGGGGTGACACAATAACGGGGCTGGGGTGAGCACTGGGGGTCCCCGGGGGTGACACAGGGCCGGAGCTGAGGGGGGTACGGCGGTGGGAACCGAGGGGTCCGCAGCCCCGCCACGGGCGGAAAAGCACTGACCAATGGTGGAGATGAAGGTGGTGTTGAAGGCATCGTCGGAGAAGCGGAAGAGGACGCAGGTCTTGCCGACCCCCGAGTCCCCGATGAGCAGCAGCTTGAAGAGCAGGTCGTAGGTTTTCTTCGCCATGGGGGAGGGCGCGGCGGCCGCCGCCGCCCCTCCTCGCCGCCTCCTTCACCGGGCCCGGCCGCTCCCGAGGGCGGCGGCGACGGCGGAGGACGAGGAGGAGGAAGAGGACGAGAGCGACGAGGAGGAGGAGGAGGAGGAGGGGGCCCACAAAATGGCTTCCTGTGGCGGGGCGGCCTCGCGCGCTCCCCGCGCCCGCGGCTCCTCACGGGGAGGCGGCGGCGCCCGCCCTCATAACCCCGCGCTCCGCCCGGGCTCCGCTCGGCTCGATGGGCCCCGCTCGTCGCCGGCCCTTCCCGGCTCTCCCCCGGGGCTCGCGGCGGCTCCTCAGAGGCGCTGCCGAGGCTGCGCGCGCCGCCTCCCCCGCCTCACGCACCGCGCAGGCCCGGCGGGGGCGCGCGCGCGCGCGTACGCCGCTGTGACGTCACCGGGGCGGGGCGGCGGGTGCGGGTGACGTCACCGCGCGGCCTCCGGAGTTCGTTTGTTTTGTGCGTGTTTTTTTGTTTTTTTTTTTCTGCCCGGGATTCGCGGCCCGGGGAATGGATGAGCTCCGGGAGCGAGGATCTCGTGGGGTTTAACGGGACCGGGTGCCGGTGCTGCTGCACTTGGGTCGGAACAAACCCTCGGATCCATCCAGGCTGGGCATGAGCGCAGGGAGAGCAGCTTTGGGGTGTTGGTGGGTGAGAGGCTGGACATGCCCTGGCCCTGAAACCCCTCGGATGCTGAGCAGAGCCTCCAGAGTGGGCATCAGGAAACGGGGACATCCTGCTCCTCTGCCCCTGTGCCCAGGTGAGAGCCCACCTGCCCCAGCCCTGGGCATTCCAACAGTACAAGGACCTGGAGCTGCTGGACAGAGCCCAGAGGAGGCACCAGAGCTGCTCCAGGGCTGGGAGAGCTGGGGGTGCTCGCCTGGAGAGGACTCCAGGGAGAGCTCAGAGCCCCGTGCAGGGCTGAAGGGGCTCCAGGAGAGCGGCAGAGGGACTGGGGACAAAGCATGGAGGGACAGGACCCAGGGAATGGCTCCCACTGCCAGAGGACAGGGCTGGAGGGGATTTTTGGAATCAATTCTCGGCCATTCCCGCGCTCTGCCCGGCTCAGGTGCGCTCCCGCAGAATCCCCGCGTGATGACGTCACCGGCGGTCGCGCGACCCTAGGGGCTTCGGCCCCGCCCTTGCGCCGGCGAAAGCCCCGCCCCTCGCTGCGCTCTCCGCGCTCCCATTGGCTGCGCTCGCCTCCTCCCCTAGGGATTGGAGTGGCGTCACTGAGGGGGCGGAGCGCGGGCGGGGCAGGAGGCGCCCCCTGGCGGCGCAGGCGTGAGGGGGCAGAGAGCCCTGAGGGGAAACTGGAGAGGGCCGGGATTGTGGAAAGGTTTGGGTGAGAAGGGACAGCAAAACCCATCTCATTCCACCCCCTGCCGTGGCAGGGACACTATCCCAGCCTGCTCCCAGCCCCAGTGTCGATCCTGGCCTTGGGCACTGCCAGGGATCCAGGGACAGCCCCAGCTGCTCTGGGCACCCTGTGCCAGGGCCTGCCCACCCTGCCAGGGAACAATTCCCAATTCCCAAGATCCCATCCAGCCCTGCCCTCTGGCACTGGGAGCCATTCCCTGGGTCCTGTCCCTCCATCCTTGTCCCCAGTCCCTCTGCAGCTCTCCTGGAGCCCCTTCAGGCCCTGCCAGGGGCTCTGAGCTCTCCCTGGAGCCTTCTCCCATCCAGGTGAGCACCCCCAGCTCTCCCAGCCCTGGAGCAGCTCTGGTGGCTCCTCTGGGCTCTCTGCAGCAGCTCCAGGTCCTTGTACTGTTGGAATGCCCAGGGCTGGTGGAATCCCTGGGCACAGGGGCAGAATCCCCCTTTCCTTCTGCCCACACTGGGGGATCAGCCCGGGACTGGGAGATTTCCAGGTGCCAGCACACATGGCCAGGCCATGCCCAGCCTCTCATCCAGCAGCATTCCCTGGATGAGCTGGAGGGGATGGCTCAGGTGCTGACCCAGCACGAGGAGCCCAAGGACCTCCTGCACCTCGTGTATTTGCAACCTGGACATGGGGAATTCCCTCACACTTCCTGCTCTTCCCACAGAGGGGAGGAAAGCTTCTTGCAAGAGCCAGGCTGTGGAACCAGCACTGAAGGCACTGGAAACGTTGCAGATGCCCCATCACAGACCCAACACTCCTCTCACGCTGAATCCTGAGCTCTCCCATGGTATGATCCAGCATACTGCCAACCGCAATTTGCTGTCGTAATTGAGAATCCAGCTGTCAGTAATTTCCCACTGTTTGCAGGATGAGTTAACTCATGTGGGGGCAGAGGGGCTGGAAGGCTGGAAAAGGCCCTGAGGGTGCTGTGCCAACAGCTGGACACATGCCCAGGTGTTCCAGAGGCCAATGGCCCCTGGGCTGTGCCAGCTCTGGGGTGGCAGCAGGGCCAGGGCAGTGCCCGTCCCCTGTGCTGGCACTGCTGGGGCACCTCCAGTGCTGGGGGCAGCTCTGGGCCCTCCTGCCAGGAGAGACCTGGAGGGGCTGGAGCGTGTCCAGGGAAGGGAACAGAGCTGGGAAGGGAATGCAGCCCCAGGAGGGGCTGAGGGAGCTGGGAAGGGAATGGAGCCCCAGGAGAGGCTGAGGGAGCTGGGAAGGGAATGGAGCCCCAGGAGAGGCTGAGGGAGCTGGGAAGGGAATGGAGCCCCAGGAGAGGCTGAGGGAGCTGGGAAGGGAATGGAGCCCCAGGAGAGGCTGAGGGAGCTGGGAAGGGAATGGAGCCCCAGGAGAGGCTGAGGGAGCTGGGAAGGGGGCTCAGCCTGGAGAAAAGGAGGCTCAGGGGGGCCCTTGTGGCTCTGCACAAGTCCCTGACAGGAGGGGACAGCCAGGGGGGGGGTCAGGCTCTGCTCCCAGGGAACAGGGACAGGACAAGGGAAATGGCCTCAGGCTGGGCCAGGGCAGGCTCAGGGTGGACACCAGGAGGAATGTCTGCATGGAAAGGGTGCTCAGGCCTTGGCAGGGGCTGCCCAGGGAGGAGGAGGTGTCCAGGGAAGGCCTGGATGTGACACTGAGTGCCCTGGGCTGGGGACAGGGTGGGCATTGGGCACAGGCTGGACTGGGTGCTCTGGGAGAGCTGTTCCAGCCTCAGGGATTCCCTGCAGGCCGTGTCCCTCCCAGGCCCAGCTGTGGCACGGGGCTGGGTGTATTTGCTGTTTTGGTTCCCACCCTGCTGGCTGTGCAGGCTGCTGCCCCCGCTGTCCCTGTCCCCTGAGCCCCGGCAGCGGCTGAGCTGCAGCGCTGACACAGCACACACGGCAGCCACAGCACACACACACGGGGTTATTTTTAGCTCTTTGCTCGAGCAGAGCACAAACACTTCCTCTGTGACTGAGCAGAGATGAGGGGAGAGCTCCAGTGCCCGTGGCACAGGCACTGCCACTGAGCCAGGCTGGCACCACGCTCCAGGGGGCTCCAGGCACTCGTGGGGGGTTTGTCAGCTCTGCAGGGTCACAGCCCTGCTTGCAAGAACCTTCTGTCCTAGGCAGCTGGCTCGTGGACTGCAGTGCTCCAAGGAAGGTTATCTCTGGAGAGGACGTGGTGCCACACAGAATCTCAGAACTCCTGAGGTTGGAAAAGCCCTCCCAGACCTTCCAGTCCAAGCTGTGCCCAACGCCCACCTTGTCCCCAGCCCAGAGCTCTGAGTGCCATGTCCATGGACACCTTCAGGTATGGGCACTCCAAACCTCCCTGGGCAGCCCCTGAGCACCCTTTCCATGCAGAAATTCCTCCTGAGAATCCCACACATCCCTCTGGAAGCAAGACAAAATGTTTTCTGTCTGCTGTGTAAGGCTGGCCCTCGTGTCCAATTGTTAAATGTTACCCCACGAGAGAAGCAATCCCTCAGGAGATGCCTGGCCAAGGACAAAGACACCTTTGGTCTTGGTGGCTCAGTCAGGAGAGCATCCCTGCAGGACTGGGAGATTTGGAGATGTCCAGGCAGGGGTGGAACAGCTCCCACAGCTCTCCCCACACATCCTTCCCAGGATCTTCTGTGCTGATCCCCAGAGGACACTGATCTGTGACCAGGAGAAATTACCAAATTAGGGCTAATGAGGCGCAAGGGGAGAGCCAGCAGGGCCTGGCAGCCTCTTGCTGGGCTTTGCAGGGCCAGCTGAGCAGCAGGAATTGCAGCAGCACTGCTGGGGAGCTGTGAATCAGCGGGCAGTTGTGCAACAGGAGCAGAGCAGTGACACACTGGCCTGGCTGGTTCCTCACAGCCTCCCAGAGCAGGGCCCAGCCCATGCTGCTGTGGGGATGGAAGGGCCTTTGTCATCCCAGAGGCACTGGGAACAATCTGCTCTGTGTTCTGCAGCTCCTCCCCCAGCCAAGGCAGGGCTGGGGGCTCTGCTGCTGGGCATGGGCACGGGCCAGGCCATCTGGGGAGGTTCTGGGAGCACCATTCCATGAGGGATGAGCTCCCACGGGGCACAGACCCTCCCAGCCCCTGGACACCCCCAGGGAGTGTCTGGAACCCAAACTTGTGCAAGGACAGGAGCCCCAAGGGAGCTGGTTAACAGCCCCAGCTGCTCAGGGCAGAGCCTGAGGAGGAACAGAAAAGGTTGAATTTGCTCCACCTGCTGCCCTTCAACGTTGTCCTCTTAGCAGGGGTGTCCACATCGTGTTCTGTGCTCCGAGCACCCCAGACACCGGAGCAGGAGCTCTGAACTCCTGACACCCCTCTGGCTTTTTGGTTTTTATTGGTGTCATCATCAGGGCAGTAGAACTCAAGTAAATACATAGAATCACAGAATCCTTCACAAAAGACTTTCAGGATCATTGAGGCCAAGCTGTACCCAATTCCCACCTTGTCCCCAGCCCAGGGCACTCAGTGTCACACCCAGGCCTTCCCTGGACATCTCCACCTCCCTGGGCAGCCCCTGCCAAGGCCTGAGCACCCTTTCCATGCAGAAATTCCTCCTGGTGTCCACCCTGAGCCTGCCCTGGCCCAGCCCAAGGCCATTTCCCCTTGTCCTGTCCCTGTTCCCTGGCTGTCCTCTCCTGTCAGGGACTTGTGCAGAGCCACAAGGTCCCTCCTGAGCCTCCTTTTCTCCAGGCTGAGCCCCTTTCCAGCTCTGGTGAATATTTTGAGACACCCCAGGAAAGCCCAATGTAAGAAATAACCTTTGTCAGAATGTTGAATTCCCCAGCAGAGGAAATGACAGCACAGCAAGAAGGGTTCCCCATAGAAATTTTCTCTTTTGCAAATATGGTGCTGGGTCTCACCAGGCCTCCAGCCACCCTCCTGCCTCCAGCTGACCCCACAGCCACACTGAGTGGCTCCTGCCAAGGCTGTTTGGGCAGTGGCAGGACAGGTTGGTGTTTGGAGCAGCTCCTGGCACTGCTGCCAGCAGGGTCAGGCTCTCAGCACCTTGGATTTCACCTCCTTCCTTCCCCTCTCCCTGGCAGGTGGACGTGAGGGGAACAAGAAAGGCAGCTCCATGTTCCTGAAGCAGGGACTTCCCCTGGTTTCTGTTCCTGCAGCCTGCTGGGAGGAGAAGGACTCAGTCAGCACTTCCAGGTGGCAGGGAGGACACAGAGGACACACAGAGCCCTTTGGCAGCAGCTCTGTGGGCCAAGCACGGCTCTGATTTCTGCACAGTCACCTCAGCTTGGCCAGCTCGGGGCACTGAGCTGGGCTCTGCCAGCCCTCCTGGATCATCCAGGAGCTCCCTGCCCAGGGCACCTCAGCCATGCACCCCCAGGGGCTCCTTCCCAGCTCTAATGCCTGAGGACCTCCATCTTCCCATGCCTCTGCCCCTCCAGGACAGCCTTTCCCCTCCAGAGCTCCAGCCCTGGGGTCTGCAGCCAGAAATCCCTGCCCTGGGCCATGGCAGCCCCTGCTTGTGCTGGGCCTGGTTCCCAGTGGGGGAAGAAGCCCAGCATTGGTGTCAGTGCTCTGCAGAGCCAGTCACAGCCTGGGTTCCTGCAGGAGGGAACAGGAAAAAGGGACTGAGGAGTGGGGAGGGATGGATGGATGGATGGATGGATGGATGGATGGATGGATGGATGGATGGATGGATGGATGGGTGGGTGGATGGATGATGGATGGATGGATGATGGATGGATGATGGATGGATGGATGGATGGATGGATGGATGGATGGATGGATGGATGATGGATGGATGGATGGATGATGGATGGATGGATGGATGGATGGATGGATGGATGGATGGATGATGGATGGATGGATGGATGGATGGATGGATGGATGGATGGATGGATGGATGGATGGATGATGGATGGATGGATGGATGGATGGATGGATGATGGATGGATGATGGATGGATGGATGATGGATGGATGGATGGATGGATGGATGGATGGATGGATGGATGGATGGATGGATGGATGATGGATGGATGATGGATGGATGGATGGATGATGGATGGATGGATGGATGGATGGATGGATGGATGGATGGATGGATGGATGGATCCCCACTGCTGCTGAATGGGGCTTTGACCTCCAGCAAGGGCAGCTCTGCTCTCCTCAGTACCCAGAGATGTACTTGGAGTCATAGGATATTGGTGTTGGAAAAGCCCTTGAGACCATCTGTGATGGTGTTCACAGGGGTTTTAGGATGAGGGAAGGGATGAGGGTCTGACTCCATGTTTCAGAAGGCTTGGTTTATTATTTTATTATATATATTACATGAAAACTATATTAAAAGAATAGAAGAAAGGATTTCATCAGAAGGCTAGATAAGAATAGAAAAAAAATGGAATGATAACAAAGGTTTGTGGCTCAGACAGAGAGTCTGAGCCAGCTGATTGTGATTGGCCATTAATTAGGAACAACCACGAGACCAATCACAGATGCAGCTGTTGCATTCCACAGCAGCAGATAATCATTGTTTACATTTTGTTCCTGAGGCCTCCCAGCTTCTCAGGAGGAAAAATCCTAAGGAAAGGATTTTTCATAAGGAAAGGATTTTTCATAAAAGTTGTCTGCGACAACCATCAAATCCAACAGTTCCCACCACTAACCCCTGTCCCCATGTGCCACATCCACACCCAGCATGGAGGCAGTGCCACTTTGAGCTCCTTATCCCTTCTGGAGCAGCTCAAGTACAGAGTGAAAGGCTCCCTGGCAGCTCATTACTGACAAATTGTTACCTACAAAGGAAGATGAAGTGTTAGTCCCTGGATCCATGGAGAACAGGGCCTGCCCCACACACTGGGATTTGCTGTGCTTGCTGGAAGGTTTGGAGGGATCTCAGGAGCGTGGGAATGCCCTGGTGCCTCAGCTGAGTGCTGCACAGCCACAGCTCTGCCTTTTTCAATTACATCTTGCCAGCAGATTATTAAATCCTTTAATCTGGGTGCAGCAAAGCTGAGCTGCTGCCTTACAGACATTGCTCACTCCACATCTGTTGGAAAGCACGGCCAAGATAAAAGCCTGGAGCCTCCCACACAACTGCCAGCTGTCCCTTTTCCTCTCTCAGCTCCCGTGTGAGGTGATGGCAGAGGTGGGCAGAGGGCACAGCCCGGGGCTGTGGCACCTTGGCGAGCAGCCATGGAGTTCCCCAGGTCACGCAGGAGTGGGACACAGCTCAGGAGCCACAAACCAGGGGCACCAGGGCCTGAAGCCAGCAGGGCTGCAGCTCCTTCCAGCCCCAGAGTGACGTGGGACAAGATGCTGCTAAACCACCCAGCCTGCATCCCAGTGGGATTTATCCACTGGGGCCACATCTTCTCCTGGGGGCAGCCCGAGGAGGGGCAGCACTTTGCATTCCTGTGTCCCCATTGGTGAGGAGACACAGCCCATCCCTCCCGAGGCTGTTTACACACCCGGGGGTCATGTGGAATGCTCTGCATGGGGGGATGTTGGAGCTCTGTGCTCCGAGCTGGCTCCTGTTCCACTGCTGCTGTCTAATTATAGAGGAGTCAGCTGCTGGCAAACTGATCCATCCTAAATCCAGGCTTAGTGTGAGCTGTGCTGCCCCTCCTGCTCCCCCACTTTGGATATGGGGTGAATTTTGCACTGGGTTGATTTCCTTCCTGCCTTCCCTGGTGGCTGTGGGAGCTCCCCTGCCCCAGCCCTCCTGTGCTGTGCCTGGGCAGCCCCTGCTCAGTTCACAGCCTGAGAAACCACAAAACCTCTGATCTCAGCCCAAAAGGGTGGCTGGAGCCTGAGGCCCTGCTGCTTCCCAAGCTCCCCCAGCAGCAATCTGGCACACGGAGATGGGGATGGCAGGAGCATGAGGAGGATGAGGAGTGCCACAAACAGCTGAGCTGAACCACAGAACTGCCACAGAGGAGGGAGATGGGAAATAAACCCACTGGATCGCTGGGAATGCTGGCAAGCTGGTTTGGAGGGAGAGCAGCCAAATGCCTGCTGGACCCTCAGCACCCCTTCCCCCCTGGAGAAGGCAAGAGAGTGAGAGGATGAAGGGTCATTGGTGTGGGAAAACGAGAGGATCCACCCTCCGAGCTGGGAACATCACACTGGACGTGTCCTTTTCCCACCAGGGAGGACAGGCTTTTCTGCAGGCCTGCTCCAGCCAACACCACTACCAGCTGGCCAAACACCAAGAAAAATCCTAAGGAATGTCAACACAACACTGCCAACATGGCTGATTTCCCTGTTCCCAACTTGTGTGAACTTCCATCTGTCCCACAGAGGGAAATGTCCTCCCTAGGGACAGGGGTGCCTCCTGTGACCCTGCCAGGAGAGGCAGCACTGTGACCAGAGGATGTTCCTGAGCTCCAGCACAAGTTCCTGGTGACAGCGAAGGTGAGAAGGTTTTGGCAGGCACTGAGTGCTCCTGTTACAACCTTGGTTTAGACAAAGTGGAAATGCTGCAGGGCAATGAGCTGGGAATGGCAGCAGGAGCTGGGAATGAGGGACTGCACCTGGCCCTGAGTGGAGCTGCAGTGAGAGCAGCTCTGAGACACCTCAGAGCAGGGTTTGGGAGGGGGGAGCTGGTCCCTAGTCCCAAACCAGTTTCAGCCCAAGGGGAACAGGGCTGGGACATGTGGGACAGGTCCTGGTGTGTCCCTGGCAGCCTTTCCCCTTGATCATTGCCCTGGAGTGCCACGGGGATGGCAGTGCTGAAGGAGATGGGAGAGGGTCCCCTGGGTGGGATAACGTCACTCCAGCACTGGGCATCCCTTCCCTCCCACATGTGCCTGGCTCTGGCAGCCAGGGAATGCCAAGAGCCCGGGGCAGACTGTGAGAAGGTCCCAAGGTCTCATGCCACCCTCACTGCCAGCCAAGGGTGTCAGGTGTCCCAGTGACTGCAGGGTACATGGGGTGACAGCCCTCCCAGATCCCTCAGTCACCCACAAGAGCTGGGAATTGGGGTGGCCACAGTACCCAGGGATGGCTGCAGTGTCCCACAGGTGACTGTGCTGTCCAGGGACACCCTTGGTGGCCAGGTCTGGCACTCGTGTCTCAAAAATAAATGGCCATGGTGTCCCAGTGTTGGCTGTGGTGGCATTGCTGCAGGGACACAAAGCCAAACAGAGTTCCAGGGGCTGGACACTCTCAGGAGTATCTGGGTTGTCCTGGCAGCAGCCACAGTGCCCAGGGGACAGCTGGAGTGTCCCAGGGTGGCTGTAGGGTGTGGGAAGTCCTGATGGGGAGGAACAGGAAAACCAAGGTCACAGGAACTGGGATCCCCAACCATATAACCCCATACACACCATGTCCCCACACAAACCATGTCACCCCATGCACACCATGTCACCCCATATCACCCCATACACACCATATCCCCCACAGACACCATACACACACCATACCCCTCCCATACACAGAGGGGGCTGAGGGGGCTTTTGTGGGGTGGTTGCCCCACAGAGTCCCTGCCCAGGCATCCCAGGGCTGGCCCAGGATGGCCTCAATGGGGGTTCACTGTCCCCTCAGCCCCATAGCCCCAAGAACAGTCCCAAGGGTCATCCCTGAGGGCAGAGGCCACTGGCCACCACTAGCACTCTCTGGTCCTCTGCTGACACCTGTGGGCAAGGGACTGTCCGTATGTGTCACCCTGCCCTACCTGGCACCCTGCCCCACCTGGCACTGCGTCCCTGTGTGTCATTCTGCCCATACAGGTCACCTCACCCTCCCTGTGTCACTGTGTCCCTGCAGGTTACCCCACCTGACATGTCATGCTGTCCTTACCCATCACACTGTCCCTACATGTCCCCGCTGTCTCTTTGCCATGTCTCATGCCCTGCCTGTATACCCTCCTGTTCCTGTGTGTCACCCACCCGGCTGTCGCCACAGCCTGGTCCTGCAGGGGATTTGGGGACAGCCAGGGGAGCAGGGCTATGGTGCCTCTGAACTCATCCCTGGGGACACAGTGACAGTGCCACAGGCAGAGCCACGCAGCACCCGGGTCCCTGCCCATGGCTCAGGGCCTTGGTGGGGAGCCAGTGTGTGGGGACACAGTGGGGACAGCACCACCAGGTCTGTGCTGTGCCATGGGGACTGTCCCACCCAATGGCTGTGCCCCTGGGTCCTGCATCCTGCATGCCATCCCTGCATTTGTGATCCAATATCCCAATCCTGCCCCCTGCAGCACCCTGGGCATGGAGCCTTCCCTGGGAAAGGGCAGGAGAGGAAAGGTGGCCCCAGCAGTGTCCCCTGCACAGCCCCCACTGTCCCCTCATGCCATTCTCTACCTCCTCCACCTTTCCATCACTCTCTTTATCCATAACACCCTCCATCCCCTCCATTGTCCCTCCATCCTCCTCTATTGCCCCCTCCATTTGTCACCCTCTCCATCCATCCATCCACCCATCCATCCACCCATCCATCCATCCATCCATCCGTCCATCCATCCATCCATCCATCCATCCATCCATCCATCCATCCATCCATCCAACCATCCATCCATCATCCATCCATCCATCATCCATCCATCCATCCATCCATCCATCATCCATCCGTCCATCCATCCATCCATCCATCCATCCATCCATCCATCATCCATCCATCCATCATCCACCCATCCATCATCCATCCATCCATCCATCATCCACCCATCCATCATCCATCCATCCATCCATCCATCCATCCATCCATCCATCCATCCATCCATCATCCATCATCCATCCATCCACCATCCATCCATCCATCCATCCATCCATCCATCCATCCATCCATCATCCATCATCCATCCGTCCATCCATCCATCCATCCATCCATCCATCCATCATCCATCCATCCATCCATCCATCCATCCATCCATCATCCATCATCCATCCATCCATCCATCCATCCATCCATCCATCCATCATCCATCCATCCATCCATCCATCATCCATCCATCCATCCATCCATCCATCCATCCATCCATCATCCATCCATCCATCCATCCATCCATCCATCCATCCATCCATCATCCATCCATCCATCCATCCACCCATCCATCCATCCATCCATCCATCCATCATCCATCCATCCATCCATCCATCATCCATCCATCCATCCATCCATCCATCCATCCATCCATCCATCCATTCATCCATCCATCCATCATCCATCATCCATCATCCATCCATCATCCATCATCCATCCATCCATCCATCCATCCATCCATCCATCCATCATCCATCATCCATCAATCCATCCATCCATCCATCCATCCATCCATCCATCCATCCATCATCCATCCATCCATCCATCCATCCATCCATCCATCCATCCATCATCCATCCATCCATCCATCCATCCATCCATCCATCCATCCATCCATCCATCCCCCTGCATCATCCCTGTCATCCTCCCTCCACCCCTCTCCATCCTTCCTTCCATCACTGCTGCATCCCCCTCCCACCCTTCCTCCTCTGAAGTTTCCATCCCCCTCCATCCTCCTTCACCCTCCCCATCATCTCTCCATCCTCCACTTGCCCCCTCCATCCTGATTCCATCTCCATCCCTGCTGCCTCTCCCTCCCTCCCACCCTCCTTTGTCCCCTGGTCCCCCTCCATGGCTGGGGCTGTGCCTTTGGGGAGGGGACTGTCCCTGCCTGGAAGCTCCTCCTGGAGCAGGAGGACTCAGACAGCGCCAGGCAGGCCTGTGTATGTCAGCAATACCCTAATTAATTAATTATGGGATAATCGCTGGTTCTGGGGAAGGAACGGGTGGCTGCTCAGACTTGATTAACCACAAGAATGTTTAATCTCCCCCTGCAGCCGCGTAAGGCACTGGGATTATTCCCACTGGGATGCACCAGCCATGCCTGGCTGCAAGGGGACACAGAGCCTGGGACAGCCCAGGGACCCCCAGACTCCACAGGGTGACCCTGCCCCAGCCCCACAGGGATGGAATGGGATGGGACTGGGCATTCCCTGCTTCTCTCTGTCCTGCACCCCAATCCCACATCCCTGATCCCCCATCATGCACCCTGCTTCCCACATCCCAGTCCTGCATCCTGCAGCCCACATCCTGCATTCCACAAAAACATTCTCCTTCACAGACACAAATCCTGCATCCTGCATTCTGCAACCCACATCCTGTGTCCCACATCCCCGACCTGCATTCTTCATCCTCAGTCCTTCATCTGGAATCCTTCATCCTGCATTCCACTCCTGCATTCCAATGCAGCATCCCAGCCCAGAATCTCAATCCTGCATTCCAGTGCTGCATCCCAGCACCGGAGCCCAGCCCTGCATCCTTCATCCCACATCCCAGTCCTGCATTCCAGTGCAGCATCCAGTCCTACATTCCAATCCTTTGTCCTACATCCCGATCCTGTATCCTTCATCCCATATCCCAGTCCTGCATCCTGCATGCCAATCCTGCATTTGTGATCCAATATCCCAATCCTGCATCCCAGTTCTGCATCCCAGCACTGCCTGACAGACCTGTATTCTTCATCCCACATCCCAGTCCTGCATTCCAGTGCAGCATCCCAGTCCTGCATTCCAATCCTTTGTCCTACATTCCGATCCTGTATCCTTCATCCCATATCCCAGTCCTGCATCCTGCATGCCATCCCTGCATTTGTGATCCCATATCCCGATCCTGCATTCTGTACCCTGCATCCTAATCCTGCATCCCACACACTGCCCGGCAGACCCGTATCCTTCATCCTACATCCCAATCCCGCATTCCAACGCCGTATCCTTCTTCCCACATCCCAGTCCCGCATTCCAACGCCGCATCCCAATCCCACAAGCCGGTTGTGCATTCCAATGCGGCGTCCCAGTCCCGCATCCCTCATTCCCCACGCCAGTGCTGCCCCTGATCCCGCATCCCGCACCCCGGGCTCGGCACAAAGGCCGCACTACAGCTCCCGGCGTGCCCGGGGGGGCCGGCGCCGCTCCCGCCCGCGCCTGCGGGTGCTCGGCCGCGGGAGCGCGCTCGGGGGGCGCGGGCGCGGCCGCGGGAGCGCGCACCAATCGCGGCGCGGCCGCGCCCCGCCCCGGCCCGCCCCGGCCGCCCCATCCCCGCACCGGGCGGGGCGCAGCGGCCGCGCTGCCATGAGCGAGCGCCCGGCGGGGCCGCCCCGCCGCGCCCCGGCCGCCCGCGCCCCCCGCCCCGGCCGCGCCCGCTCCGCCCCGGCCCCGGCCCCGGCCCCGGCCTCGGCCCCGGGGATGCCGCGGGGGCGGCGCGGCTGAGCCCCCCAGCCCCGCTGCGCCGCCGGCCCCGCCCGCCGCCGCCATGGCCGGTAAGCCCCGCAGCGGCTGCGAGGCGCTCCGGGTGGTGGCCCGGTGCCGGCCCATGAGCCGGCGGGAGGAGGCGGCGGGATACGAGCGCGTCCTGGAGCTGGACGTGAAGCTGGGCCAGGTGAGCATCCGCAACCCCCGCGCCGCCCCCGGGGAGCTGCCCAAGACCTTCACCTTCGACGCCGTGTACGACGCCAGCTCCAAGCAGGCCGACCTCTACGATGAGACGGTGCGGCCGCTCATCGACTCGGTGCTGCAGGGCTTCAACGGCACCGTCTTCGCCTACGGGCAGACCGGCACCGGCAAGACCTACACCATGCAGGGCGCCTGGGCGGAGCCCGAGAAGCGCGGCATCATCCCCAGCGCCTTCGAGCACATCTTCACCCACATCTCCCGCTCGCAGAACCAGCAGTACCTGGTGAGGGCCTCGTACCTGGAGATCTACCAGGAGGAGATCAGGGACCTCCTCGCCAAGGACCAGAGCAAGAAACTGGAGCTGAAGGAGAACCCCGAGACCGGGGTGTACATCAAGGACCTCTCCTCCTTCGTGACCAAGAACGTCAAGGAGATCGAGCACGTGATGAACCTGGGCAGCCAGACGCGCTCGGTGGGCAGCACCAACATGAACGAGCACAGCTCGCGCTCGCACGCCATCTTCCTCATCACCATCGAGTGCAGCGAGACAGGGCCGGACGGCGAGGAGCACATCCGCGTGGGCAAGCTCAACCTCGTGGACCTGGCCGGCAGCGAGCGCCAGAACAAAATGGGGGCCCAGGGAGAGCGCCCCAAGGAGGCCTCCAAGATCAACCTCTCCCTCTCGGCCCTGGGCAACGTCATCTCGGCGCTGGTGGACGGGCGGAGCACGCACATCCCCTACCGGGACTCCAAGCTCACCCGCCTGCTGCAGGACTCCCTCGGCGGCAACGCCAAGACAATCATGGTGGCCACCTTGGGCCCGGCCTCGCACAGCTACGACGAGAGCCTCTCCACCCTCAGGTTCGCCAACAGGGCCAAGAACATCAAGAACAAGCCGCGGGTGAACGAGGACCCCAAGGACACCTTGCTGCGGGAGTTCCAGGAGGAGATCGTGCGGCTGAAAGCCCAGCTGGAGAAACGCGGGATGCTGGGCAAGAAGAGGAGGAGGAGCAGCCGGAGGAAGAAAGCGGTGGATGGAGAGGGCACCGTGGACAATGAAGGGGAGGATGAGAATGAGGATGGCCTGGAGAAGACCATGGAGAATTACTTGAAGGAGCAGAAGGAGAGGCTGGAAGAGGAGAAAGCCGCTATCCAGGATGACCACAGCCTGGTGAGTGAGGAGAAGCAGAAGCTGCTCCAGGAGAAGGAGAAGATGATTGAGGACCTGCGGAAGGAGCAGGAGGCCACGGAGCTGCTGGCCATCAAGTACAAGGTTCGTGTTGCCTGGCATGGTGACAAACGGGGCCAGGGTGCCTGCTGTGCCCCCAGCCCCTGGTGTGGATGGGAATGGACCCCAAGCAGGGAGCCTGAGGGAGGTGCCCGCCCTCCCAAGTGAGGTGACCAGGCAGGGTCCCCAAGGGCAGCCCTGGGCTCTGGTGTGGGGCTGGGCTGGGGTGGCCCTCAGACCTGCGTGGGGACGCTGTGGGACCTGCAGGGAGTGGCAGGGAAGGGCCACAGGGGAGAGGGTCACTGTGGCACGAGCGTGCTGTGCTCAGCTCTTGTCCCCTCCAGCACAACAAAGCAGCTGTGTGGGCAGGGAGTGAGGAGAGTGATGCTGCAGATTCGTCCCTGGTGGCCTCGGGAGCGAGCCCGGGGCTGGGCTGGGGACACGGGGCACCTGCCCCCAGTTCTGAACAGCCCCTGGCTCCCAGTGGGCTCTGTGGGGATGGGCAGGGCCTGGCAGCCCTGCAGGGACCCCCGTCCCCCTCCCCACCCCAAGCCAGAGCAGGGTGCATGGGGGCACTGCTGCTGGCTCAGGGGTGCTCAGGGGTTTGGTGCTGAGGGTGAGAGGGGCCACAGCAGCCCCAGCTGGGCCGGGGTCTGGGGCTGCACCTCCCCCTGCCCCAGCCCTGCTCCTGTCCCCACTGAGCTGGGGGGTCCTGGCCTCTCCTCCCTGCCCATGGTGGCCGTGGGGCTGGCATCCCCAGTGGGGAGGGAGCCCCCTGACCCTTGGCATCACACTCAGCACGGCCCCACTGGCCCAGATGCAGGGACTGGGCTGGAGCCCAGGCAGGGAGGGACCCTCTGGGGTGGGACATGCCCAGGGTGCCAGGGCTGGCCAGGGGTCTGGACCCTCTCCCATGGCCAGGGTGGTGTTTATTGCAGCCCCAGGGACACATGGCCGTGCCCAGGGATGCGTGATTGTCCCCAGGGTGGTGTTTTGGCCATGCCCAGGGCTGCGTGATTGTGCCCAGGGATGTGTGGTTGTGCCCAGGGATGTGTGATCATGCCCAGGGTGGTGTTTTGGCCATGCCCAGGGATGTGTGGCTGTGCCCGGGGATGTGTGGTTGTGCCCAGGGATGTGTGGTGGTGCCCAGGGATGTGTGATTGTCCCCAGGGTGGTGTTTTGGCCATGCCCAGGGATGTGTGATTGTGCCCAGGGATGTGTGATCATGCCCAGGGTGGTGTTTTGGCCGTGCCCAGGGATGTGTGGTTGTGCCCAGGGATGTGTGGTTCTGCCCAGGGATGTGTGGTGGTGCCCAGGGATGTGTGGTTGTGCCCAGGGTGGTGTTTTGGCCGTGCCCAGGGATGTGTGATTGTTCCCAGGGATGTGTGGTGGTGCCCAGGGATGTATGGTTGTGCCCAGGGTGGTGTTTTGGCCGTGCCCAGGGATGTGTGATTGTGCCCAGGGATGTGTGATCATGCCCAGGGTGGTGTTTTGGCTGTGCCCAGGGATGTGTGGCTGTGCCCAGGGATGTGTGGTTGTGCCCAGGGATGTGTGGTGGTGCCCAGGGATGCATGGTTGTGCCCAGGGTGGTGTTTTGGCCGTGCCCAGGGATGTGTGGTTGTGCCCAGGGATATGTGATTGTTCCCAGGGATGTGTGGTTGTGCCCAGGGATGTGTGATCGTGCCCAGGGTGGTGTTTTGGCTGTGCCCAGGAATGTGTTTGTGCCCAGGGATGTGTGGTTGTGCCCAGGGATGTGTGGCCATGCCCAGGGATGTGTGCCCATGCCTGGATGCCTGCACACAGAGCGTGGGATCGCACTGGGACGTGCCCCTGGGGCAGAGCCGTGGGCTGCTGGCTGGCACGGCGGGTATCCCGTGACCAGTGTCCCGTGCCAAGTGTCCTGGCACAGCAGGATGCCTGGCACAGGCACAGGGGTCTCTGCAGCCATGCCCTGTCGCAGTGGGGTGCAGGCTGTGGGGTGCAGGCTGGCTGGGCTGGCAGCTGTCCTGCCCAGTGTCCCTGTGTGGCTCAGCAGGGCTGGCTCAGGGCCACCGTGTGTCCTGGAACTGCTGAGTAACCAGGCAGGGCTGGAGGAGAGGTGACACCGTGTCCCTTGTGGTGGCCTCTGGGGCTGCTCTGCCCACGGGGACCCTCTGGCCATGGGGGTACAGCACAGTGACAGCAGAGAGGTGTCACCTCAGTGAGCACCAAGGGGCACGGCCTCCTGTGGCACTCACCCCAATGGGCGCTGCAGGGACACTGGGTGGCCTCGGGGTGCTCCTGGGCAGCTTTGCCACACCGTGGGGCTGGGCAAGGAGCCCCTGGCTCTGTGATGACCGTGGCAAAGACAGCTGAGGTGACAGGGGGACACGGGGTGCCCCCCCACACCCACGGGTGACACGCTGCACCCTGTGTTATTGTCACACTCGTGGGTGTGGGCTCTGCCTCTGCCACCCAGCTGGGACATGTGGGACACGGAGCTCGGAGGGATGGGGTCAGCCTGCCCCAGCAGATGTGATTGTGGGGGCCCAGATGTGCATTGGGCACCCAGATATGCTCCTGGGTGCCTTTTTGTGCTCCTGGGTGCCCAGATGTGCTCCTGGGTGCCCTTATGTGCTCTGGGTGCCCCTATGTGCTCCTGGGTGCCCAGCTGTGCTCTGGGTGCCCACCTGTGTGCCCAGGCAGAGGGGCTGTGCCACAGAGGAGCTGCCTATGGGCTGTGGGTGTTGCCAAGGGCTGTGCCAGGGGCTGAGGCCGAGGTCAGCGGGAGGGAAAGTGCTGGGAAGTTCTTTGGGTGCCGGAAATGAGTTCCTGGGAGAGGCTTAGTGCCAAAGGAGATTGGGAGCCTCTTCCTTAGGGGGAATAAATGCCCTGGCAGGGAGGAGGAAACAGTGGCACTGAGAAACCTCTTAATGTGCCAGGGGTGGTGTCAGCCCTGTGGGAGGGGGGCTGGCTGGGGACCCACGGCTTTGGGGGTGTCCCCTGGGTTCCCCCAGAACCCACAATGCACCCCCTGGAGCTGGAAGGGGAAAAATGGGGGGAAACCCATGGAAACAGAGCCTTGCCCCAGGCAGGTTGGCCTCTGGTTTGCCAGAGCCCTCACTCTGGGCACAGCACCCCCATGGAGACCCCTGCCCAGGGACATGTGACAGCAGCACCATGACCACTGTGTGGCCCCCAGAGCTGGCACCACCCTTGGGGTGGCCTGGTGGCCCCTCTGTCCCTCAGTGGCCATGGCAGTGGGGAGGGGGCCAGGCCCTGTGAGGAGCAGGGCCCTGGATCTGGGGGGACAGAGGGACACAAGGGCAGGTGCCCCGGGGTGAGGGTGGCCCCGTGCTGGTGGCAGAGGGGACATTGCAGAGATGGCCACGTGCTGGTGGCAGAGGGGACATTGCAGAGACGGTGGCTGAGCTGTCTCTGTGGCTGGGACAGTGATTTTTGAAGCTGTGTGAGGTGTCCTGGGGACATCTGGGTCTGTCCCTGCTGACACCCCTGAGGTGCAGCCGTGGGGGCACAGGGTGTCCCTCCATTTGTCCCTCATGGACACCCTGACACGGGAGCCGGGCTGTAGGGCACGGATACACACACGTGGTGTGCACACAGACACACAAATACACACGCAGTGTGCACATGGACACACACAGAGACATTGTGCACACACACAGTGTGCACACAGACACACAGTGTGCACACACACAGACGCACACACATACACACAGTGTGCATATGGACACACAGTGTGCACACACACAGTGTGCACACACACGGACACACACACATACAAACAGTGTGCACATGGACACGCACAGAGACATTGTGCACACACACAGTCTGCACACAGACACACAGTGTGCACACACGGACACACACACACATACACACAGTGTGCACATGGACACACACACAGTCTGCACACAGACACACAGTGTGCACACACACAGACACACACACATACACACAGTGTGCATATGGACACACACAGTGTGCACATAGACAGTCTGCACACACAGAGACACACACACATACAAACAGTGTGCACATGGGCACACACAGTGTGCACATAGACAGTGTGCACACACACACACAGACACACACACATACAAACAGTGTGCATATGGACACACACAGAGTGTGCACATAGACAGTGTGCACACACACAAACACACGCATACACACAGTGTGCACATGGACACACACAGAGTGTGCACATAGACAGTGTGCACACACAGAGACACACACACATACACACAGTGTGCACATGGACACACACACAGTGTGCACACACAGTCTGCACATAGACAGTGTGCACACACACAGACACACACACACATACACACAGTGTGCACATGGACACACACACAGTGTGCACACACACAGTCTGCACATAGACAGTGTGCACACACACAGACACACACACATACACACAGTGTGCATATGGACACACACAGAGTGTGCACATAGACAGTGTGCACACACAGAGACACACACACACATACACACAGTGTGCACATGGGCACACACACAGTGTGCACACACAGTCTGCATATAGACAGTGTGCACACACAGACACACACACACATACACACAGTGTGCACACACACACACACAGATACACACAGTGTGCACACACAGTCTGCACACACACAGTGTGCACACACACAGACACACACACATACAGTGTGCACACACACACTGTGTGAACATAGACACACAGAGTGTGCACACACACAGTGTGTACACAGACACACCGAGTGTGAACACACAGGTGCACACACATACACACCCTGTGTGCACAAACAGTGTGAACATACACACACACACACAGTGTGCACATATATACACACAGAGTGTGCACATAAACACAAGTACACAGTGTGCTCACACACACACACACACACAGACACAGTGGGGACATACACAGACACACAGTGTGCACATAGACACAAATACACAGAGTGCACACACATAGACACACACATGGTGTACACACACAGTGTGCTCACACACACACACACAGACACAGTGTGGACATACACAGACACACAGTGTGCACATAGACACAAATACACACACAGCATGCACACAGACACACACAGTGTGCACATACACATGGTTGCCCACACACATGGTGCACACACAGAAACATTGCACACACACACAGTCTGCACATAGACACAAATAGAGTGCACACACACAGACACACACATGGTGTACACACACACAAGTGCACACACACAGTGTGCACATACATACACACAGTGTGCACACACACAAGCGTGCACGTACACAGTCTGCACATACACACAATGTGCATATGCAGTTGTACACACACATATACACACACATGCACACACACGTGATATGCAGATACACAGTATGCACACACACACACTGTGTGCATACACACAAACACACGCATGATGCACACACACAGTGTGCACATACACACAGACACACACAGAGTGCACACACACAGATAGTGGGCACATACACACACAGTGTGCACATACACAGAGTGCACACACACACACACACACATGGTGTGTAGATACACAGTGTGCACACACACACAGTGTGCACACACATACATGGTGTGCACATACATACAGAGTGTGCATGTACACATAGACACAGCGTGCATACACACAAATACACACACATGGTGCACACACACACGGTGTGCACATACACACACACATGGAGTGTGTGCACATACACATAGACTCAGTGCACACACACAAATGTACACACACGGTGTGCACATGCACACAGTGCACACACACACACACACACACACATACACAGTGTGCATGTACACACACACACACAAACATGGTGTGCACAGACACCCGGTGCTCCCACACGTACCCGTGTGTGTGTGAACGTGTTCAGCCTGGCTTGCACAGCCCCTGGGTGTGTATTTCAGTGTTTGTTAACTTCTGTGTGCACAGCCCCTGGGTGTGTTTATGTGTGTGCATTTATGTGTGCATTTATGTGTGCACAGCCCCTGCATGTATGTTTATGTATGTTTGTATGTGTTTATTTGTGATTTTGTGTGTATTTATGTGTGTGCACAGCCCCATTTTGGTGTGTATTTGTATGTATTTGTGTACGTTTATGTGTGTGTTTGTGCATTTCTGTGTGCCGGCCCGGTGGGGCGGGGTCCAGCCCACAGCTGCTGCCCATCCCATGCCATCCCATCCCATCCCATCCCATCCCATCCCATCCCATCCCATCCCATCCCACCCCATCCCATCCCATCCCATCCCATCCCATCCCATCCCATCCCATCCCATCCCATCCCATCCCATCCCATCCCATCCCATCCCACCCCATCCCATCCCACCCCATCCCATCCCATCCCATCCCATCCCATCCCATCCCATCCCATCCCATCCCATCCCATCCCATCCCATCCCATCCCATCCCATCCCATCCCATCCCAGCCCATCCCATCCCATCCCATCCCATCCCATCCCACCCCATCCCACCCCATCCCATCCCATCCCATCCCATCCCAGCCCATCCCATCCCATCCCATCCCATCCCAGCCCATCCCTGCAGTGCCAGCTGTGCCAGGGCAGCCCTTTCCAGGTGGGAATTGTTCCCATGTCCAATCCAATCCTGCCCAGCCTCCTCCCCATCAGCAGGGATCCGAGCAGAGGGGCCCTGAATGCTCCCACATCCCTGAGAGCAGGGCAGGGGACAGGGATCAGGGCTGGGGACAGGGGTCAGGGATAGGCTCAGGGATCAGGGATGGGGACAGGGGTCAGGGATGGGACAGGGGTCAGGGGACAGGGATCAGAGATCATGGATCAGGGCTGGAGACAGGGATCAAGGATGGGAGCAGGGATGAGAACAGGGATCAGGGATGGGGGTGACCATTAGGGATTAGGGATGGGCATGGGGACAGGGATCAGGGATCAGGGATGGGGACACAGATCAGGGATGGGGACAGGGATCAGGGCTGGGGACAGCGATCAGGGGTGAGGACAGGGATCAGAGATGGGGGTGACCACCAGGGATCAGGGCTGGGGACAGGGAGCAGGGATGGGGACAGGGATGAGGGATCAGGGATGGGAGCAGGGATGAGAACAGGGATCAGGGCTGGGGACAGGGATCAGGGATGGGGACAGGGATCAGGGATGGGGACAGGGGTCAGGGATAGGCTCAGGGATCAGGGCTGGGGACAGGGATCAGGGCTGGGGGTCACACCCAGTGAGGGTGGCATGGGGCAAAGCCCCCGGGCAGGGGTGGGGATGGCAGCCCTGACCCCCTGCCCTGTCCCTGTCCCCTGCAGGCCATGGAGAGCAAGCTGCTGATCGGGGGCAGGACCATCGTGGACCACACCAACGAGCAGCAGAAGATGCTGGAGCTGAGGCGGCAGGAGATCGCTGAGCAGGTACCAGGGGGGTGACAGGGATGTCCTGGTCTGTCCTGGTCTGTCCTGGAGCTGTCCTGGGGGTGACAGAGCTGTCCTGGGGTGTCCTGGGGTGTCCTGGGGCTGTCCTGGGCTGTCCTGGAGCTGTCCAGAGCTGTCCTGGGCTGTCCTGGGGGTGTCCTGGGGCTGTCCTGGTGTGTCCTGGGCTGTCCTGGGGGTGACAGAGCTGTCCTGGAGTGTCCTGGGGGTGTCCTGGGGCTGTCCTGGGGCTGTCCTGGGCTGTCCTGGAGTGTCCTGGGGCTGTCCTGGGCTATCCAGAGCTGTCCTGGGTGTGTCCTGGGTGTGTCCTGGGTGTGTCCAGAGCTGTCCTGGGCTGTCCTGGGACTGTCCTGGTCTGTCCTGGGCCTGTCCTGGGGCTGTCCAGAGCTGTCCAGGGCTGTCCAGGGCTGTCCTGGGGCTGTCCAGAGCTGTCCAGAGCTGTCCTGGGCTGTCCTGGTCTGTCCTGGGGCTGTCCTGGGCTGTCCAGAGCTGTCCAGGGCTGTCCTGGGTCTGTCCAGGGGTGTCCTGGTCTGTCCTGGGGGTGTCCTGGTCTGTCCTGGGCTATCCAGAGCTGTCCTGGGCTGTCCTGGGCTGTCCTGGGTGTGTCCAGAGCTGTCCTGGGCTGTCCTGGGCTATCCAGAGCTGTCCTGGGCTGTCCTGGTGTGTCCTGGGCTGTCCTGGTGTGTCCTGGGCTGTCCTGGTCTGTCCTGGGCTCTCCTGGGGCTGTCCAGAGCTGTCCTGGGCTGTCCTGGGCTGTCCTGGGCTATCCAGAGCTGTCCAGGGCTGTCCAGGGCTATCCAGAGCTGTCCAGAGCTGTCCTGGGCCTGTCCTGGGGCTGTCCAGAGCTGTCCAGGGCTGTCCTGCTGTGTCCTCCCCGTCCCCATGCCCGTCCCAGCCACGTCCCTGCCCCGCAGAAACGCCGGGAGCGGGAGATGCAGCAGGAGATGCTGCTGAGGGACGAGGAGACCATGGAGCTGCGCGAGACCTACACGTCCCTGCAGCAGGAGGTGGAGATCAAAACCAAGAAGCTGAAGAAGGTGAGAACATGGCAGGTGGGGACAGGGAGCGGGAGGCCCCTCCCTGGGCCCGGGGCTGAGGTGCTGTGTCCCCTGCCAGCTCTATGCCAAGCTGCAGGCCGTGAAGGCCGAGATCCAGGACCAGCACGACGAGTACATCCGCGTGCGCCAGGACCTGGAGGAGGCCCAGAACGAGCAGACCCGGGAGCTGAAGCTCAAGTAGGTGTTGGGGTGCTGGTCAGGGCCTCGGTGGGGGCTCCTGGACCTGGTGGTCATGGAGAAATGGGTGTGCAGAGCAGGTTTGGGGTGCTCAGAGCAGAGATGGGGGCTCAGAGCAGGATTTGGGGGCTCAGAGCAGGGTTGGGGTGCTCAGAGCAAGGTTGGGGGGCTCAGAACAGGGTTGGGGGGCTCAGAGCAGGATTTGGGGGCTCAGAGCAGGATTTGGGGGCTCAGAGCAGAGATGGGGGGCTCAGAGCAGAGATGGGGGGCTCAGAGCAGAGTTGGGGGGCTCAGAGCAGGGCTGAGGGGCTCAGAGCAGAGATGGGGGCTCAGAGCAGGATTGGGGTGTTCAGAGCAAGGTTGGGGGGCTCAGAGCAGAGATGGGGGCTCAGAGCAGGATTTGGGGGCTCAGAGCAGAGATGGGGAGCTCAGAGCAGGGTTGGGGGGCTCAGAGCAGGGTTGGGGTGCTCAAAGTAGGGTTGGGGGATTCAGAGCAGGGCTGGGGAGCTCAGAGCAGGGTTGGGGGGCTCAGAGCAGGATTTGGGGGCTCAGAGCAGGGTTGGGGTGCTCAGAGCAGGGTTGGGGGGCTCAGAGCAGGGTTGGGGGGCTCAGAGGCTCAGAGTGGGTGCAGAACTGGAGGGATTGACCTCACCCAGAGACAGGGACAGCTGAGCCCTGCCCAGGTGTCAGAGGTGGCACAAGCTGTGACTGCTCTGGCCACCACAGTGTCCTTGGAGGGACAGCAGCTCTGGGGACTCGGGGTGGCCCCATCTCCCTGGAGCTCCTGGCTCTCTCCTGGCAGAGTTTTCCCCTCCTGGCTCCCTCCTGGCAGAGTTTTCCCCTCCTGGCTCCCTCCTGGCAGAGTTTTCCCCTCCTGGCTCCCTCCTGGCAGAGTTTTCCCTCCCTGGAGCCTCTCTCAGCTGCCGCTCTGCTGCCCCCGGGGTTTGTTCTCACTTCAAACACTCCTCTCTCTCTCTCAGCTCTGTAACCCCCCAGCTATTTACAAGCACTGCAGGGTGAAACAATCTCACTACAAACTGAGTTTCCTCTCCAGCTTTGCCCCTTCTCTCCACCACAGCTCCCTGATGCAGCTCCTTGCCTGTGCCCGTGTTCTCAGGGGTTCTTGGATAAGGGCAGAGACGAGGATTTGACTCCGTGTTCCAGAAGGCTGATTTATTATTTTATGATACATATTGCATTAAAACTACACTACAAGAATAGAAGAAAGGATTTCATCAGAAGGCTGGCTAAGAATAGAATAGAAAAGAATGATAACAAAGGTTTGTGGCTCGGGCTCTGTGTCTAAGCCAGCTGGCTGTGATTGGCCATTAATTAGAAACAACTACATGAAACCAATCACAGATGCAGCTGTTGCATTCCACAGCAGCAGATAACCATTGTTTACATTTTGTTCCTGAGGCCTCTCAGCTTCTCAGGAGGAAAAATCCTGAAGAAAGGATTTTTCATAAAAGATGTCTGCGACACTTGCCTTAAAACAGTTTTTGACAGCTGCTCCACTTGCCCAAAAACCACAGGAGAAAAGATTCCCCCTGGGGTCCCTTGGCGTTGCTGAGCTTCCCTTGATTTTCAGGCTGGGCAGTGGGAGCAGGCGTGGCAGGAGAGGAGGGAAAGGTCCTGGTGCTGCCTGGAGCCCCAGAGCTCCCCTGGTTCTCTCTGATGCCCGTCCTCTCCTGCCTCTCCCTTTCCACGGCTGCGTCTGCTCCTCCAGCCTCTCCCCTCCATCACATTCCCATCCTCCGGATGTTTCTGTGTCTCCTTCTCTTGCTGCCTTTCCCCTCCCTCTGTGCCTGCTTTCTGTCTCCTGTCATTTAACCCCTTCCTCTCCTGCTCCTGCTCCGTCCCTCAGGTATTTGATCATCGAGAATTTCATCCCTCCCGAGGAGAAGAACAAGATCATGAACCGCCTGTACTTCGATGGCGACGAGGAGCAGTGGAAATTCCAGCCGCTGGTTCCTGCTGGAGGGTGCGTCCCTGTGTCCTTGTGTCCCTGTGTCCTTGTGTCCCTGTGGCCCTGTCCCTGTGGCCCTGTCCTTGTGTCCCTGTGTCCCTATCCCTGTCCCCGTGTCCTTGTGTCCCTGTCCCTGTGGCCCTGTCCTTGTGTCCCTGTGTCCCTGTGGCCCTGTCCCTGTGTCCCTGTCCCTGTGGCCCTGTCCCTGTGTCCCTGTGGCCCTGTGTCCCTGTGTCCCTGTGTCCCTGTGGCCCTGTCCCTTTCCCTGTGGCCCTGTCCCTGTCCTTGTGTCCCTGTGTCCCTATCCCTGTCCCTGTGTCCCTCTGTCCCTGTCCCTGTCCCTGTGGCCCTGTCCTTGTCCCTGTCCCTGTGTCCCTGTCCCTTTCCCTGTGGCCCTGTCCTTGTGTCCCTGTGGCCCTGTCCTTGTCCCTGTGGCCCTGTCCCTGTGGCCCTGTGGCCCTTTCCTTGTCCCTGTGTCCCTATCCCTGTCCCTGTCCCTGTGGCCCTGTGGCCCTGTGGCCCTTTCCTTGTCCCTGTGTCCCTATCCCTGTCCCCAGGGTATGTCCCTGTGTCCCTGTGTCCCTCTGTCCCTGTCCCCAGGGCACAGTCCCTGTGTCCCTGTCCCCAGGGTACATTCCCTGTCCCTGTGTCCCTGTCCTCAGGGTACAGTCCCTGTGTCCCCATCCCTGTCTCAAGGCCACAGTCACTGTGTCCCTGTCCCTATCCTTGTCCCCAGGGTGCAGTCCCTGTGTCCCCATCCCTGTCCCCAGAATACAGTCCCTGTCCCCAGGGTACAGTCCTTGTGTCCATGTCCCTGTGTCCCCATTCCTCTACCCAGGGCACAGTCCCTGTGTCCCTGTCCCCAGGGTATGTCCCTGTGTCCCTGTGTCCCTCTGTCCCTGTCCCTGGGGCACAGTCCCTGTGTCCCTGTCCCTGCCAATACCCCAGGGCAGGGTGACTCCTGTAGGTGCCCATGGGTGTGAATCCCCCCAAGCCCACCCTCAGTGTGAATCCCCCCGAGCCCAGCCCTCAGTGTGAATCCCCCCAAGCCCACCCTCAGTGTGAATCCCCCCAAGCCCACCCCTCAGTGTGAATCCCCCCAAGCCCAGCCCTCAGTGTGAATCCCCCCAAGCCCACCCTCAGTGTGAATCCCCCCAAGCCCACCCTCAGTGTGAATCCTGTCCAAGCCCACCCCTCAGTGTGAATCCCCCTGAGCCCACCCCTCAGTGTGAATCCTGTCCAAGCCCACCCTCAGTGTGAATCCCCCCAAGCCCACCCTCAGTGTGAATCCTGTCCAAGCCCATCCCTCAGTGTGAATCCCCCCAAGCCCACCCCTCAGTGTGAATCCCCCAAGCCCACCCCTCAGTGTGAATCCCCCCAAGCCCACCCCTCAGTGTGAATCCCCCCAAGCCCACCCTCAGTGTGAATCCTGTCCAAGCCCACCCCTCAGTGTGAATCCCCCTGAGCCCACCCCTCAGTGTGAATCCTGTCCAAGCCCACCCCTCAATGTGAATCCCCCCAAGCCCACCCCTCAGTGTGAATCCTGTCCAAGCCCACCCCTCAATGTGAATCACCCCAAGCCCACCCTCAGTGTGAATCCCCCCAAGCCCACCCCTCAGTGTGAATCCCCCTGAGCCCACCCCTCAGTGTGAATCCTGTCCAAGCCCACCCTCAGTGTGAATCCCCCCAAGCCCACCCCTCAGTGTGAATCCCCCTGAGCCCACCCCTCAGTGTGAATCCCCCCAAGCCCATCCCTGGTGTGAATCCTGTCCAAGCCCACCCCTCAGTGTGAATGCCCCCAAGCCCACCCTCAGTGTGAATCCTGTCCAAGCCCACCCTCAGTGTGAATCCTGTCCAAGCCCACCCCTCAGTGTGAATACCCCCAATCCCAGCCCCTCGTGGTCCCTGGGGCTCTGTTGGTCACATCCCCCTCCGTGTGCCCCAGGAGCAGCTCCCAGATGAAGCGGCGCCCAACCTCAGCCGTGGGCTACAAGAGGCCCATCAGCCACTACGCCAGGGTGGCCATGGCCAGGAGATCCCACCCCCGCTTCAGGGTATGCCGGGGACACCGGGGTGGGCAGGGGTGGGGAGGGAATGGGGTAATGGAGGGTGGGGAGGGATGGATGGATCCATGGATGGATGGATGGATGGATGGATGGATGGATGGATGGATGGAGGGAGGGATGGATGGATGGATGATGGATGGATGATGGATGGATGGATGGATGGATGGATGGATGGATGGATGGATGGATGGATGATGGATGGATGGAGGGATGGATGGATGATGGATGGATGGATGGATGGATGGATGGATGGATGGATGGATGGATGGATGATGGATGGATGGATGATGGATGGATGGATGATGGATGGATGGATGGATGGATGGATGGATGGATGGATGGATGGATAGGGATGGAAATGGATGGATGATGGATGATGGATGGATGGATGGATGGATGGATGGATGGATGGATGGATGGAGGGATGGATGTGTACGATTGTGTGGATGGTTGGGTGTATGGATGGAGGTGATTGGAGAGCTAGAGGTGGATGGATGAAGGCAATGGTGACTGGATGGATGATGGATGATGGATGGATGGATGATGGATGGATGGATGGATGGATGATGGATGGATGGATGATGGATGGATGGATGGATGGATGATGGATGGATGGATGATGGATGGATGATGGATGGATGGATGATGGATGGATGGATGGATGGATGGATGGATGGACATGGATGGATAGGGATGGAAATGGATGGATGGATGGATGGATGGATGGGTGCATGGACTTGGATGGATGTAGATGGATGTGTGGATGGAGATGTACGTATGTATGGATGAATGGATCCATCGATGGTTCCATGGATGGATCCATGGGTGTGTGGATGGATGTGTATGATTGTGTGGATGGGTGGGTAGATGGATGGAGGTTACTGGAGAGCTGGAGGTGGATGGATGGCAGATGGTGACCGGATGGGTGGAGGGATGGATAACACTGGAAGGGAAGATGGAGTAAACAAGCTCACGAGGATCTGGGAGACACCAATCCAAGCTCCCAGCTTTATCCTCCCAGCTCCAGTCCTGGAGCTCCTGGCTCTCCTGCCATTGGAGAGAACATCCCTGGGACAGGTTGGGAGAGCCTGAGCAGAGCCTTGAGCCGCCAGCCCAGTGCCAGGGCAGCCAGGAGAGGATCCCACTGCCCCGGAGCCGTGCCCTCCCCACGGTGACTCCCTCCCGTGTTGGCTGTCCCCGGGCAGGCTGAGAACATCATGTTCCTGGAGCTGGACCTGTCCCCCCCGGCCATCTTCGAGTTCGAGCGCAGCCGGGACCCCGCGGCCGAGCCGGACCCGCGGGCGCTGCACCTGGAGCGCCTGATGCACCTGGACAGCCTCCTGCAGCGGCCCGCGGCCGCCCGCGTGCGCAAATCCCGCTCCTGGTGCGTGACGGCCCCGCGGGGACACGGCTGGGACGGGGGGGGACAGGGACAGGGCTGGGGGCCACAGGGACAGGGACAGGGCTGGGACAGGGGGGCACAGGGACAGGGCTGGGACAGGGGGGGACAGGGACAGGGCTGGGGGGCACAGGGACAGGGACAGGGCTGGGGGGCACGGGGACAGGGACAGGGACAGCTGGGGGGGACAGGGACAGGGCTGGGACAGGGGGGGACAGGGACACGGCTGGGACAGGGGGGGACAGGGACAGGGCTGGGACAGGGACAGGGCTAGGGGGCACGGGGACAGGGACACGGCTGGGGGGCACGGGGACAGGGACAGGGACAGCTGGGGGGGACAGGGACAGGGCTGGGACAGGGGGGGACAGGGACACGGCTGGGGGGCACAGGGACACGGCTGGGGGGCACAGGGACACGGCTGGGGGGGACAGGGACAGGACTGGGACAGAGCGGGGGGGGACAGGGACACGGCTGGGACAGGCAGAGCTGTCCCATCGGGGCTGAGCCTGCCCGAGAATGCTGGCTGTGCTCAGACATTGGAATGCTCCTGAGGCTGTGCAGGAGGGACCTGGAGCTGCTGGAGAGAGCCCAGAGGAGCCCCAGAGCCAGGCTGGGAGAGCTGGGGGTGCTCACCTGGATGGGAGAAGGATCCAGGGAGAGCTCAGAGCCCCTGGCAGGGCCTGAAGGGGCTCCAGGAGAGCTGCAGAGGGACTGGGGACAAGGATGGAGGGACAGGAGCCAGGGAATGGCTCCCACTGCCAGAGGGCAGGGCTGGATGGGAGATTGGGAATGAGGAATTGTTCCCTGTGAGGGTGGGCAGGCCCTGGCACAGGGTGCCCACCCTGGATCCCTGGCAGTGCCCAAGGCCAGGCTGGACACCCTGGGACAGTGGGAGGTGTCCCTGCCATGGCTGGGGTGGCACTTGGATGAATTGTAAGATCTCTCCAACCCAAACCAATCCCTTATATCCCTATATCCCAGACCCAAGGTATCCTCCCACCCAGCCAGGGCTGCCCTTTGGTGCTGCCAGCGCAGCAAACGCCCAGGGAAAGGGCTGGATTGTGGGCAGGGTGGGAAGGCACGGCAGGACAGCATGCCCAGAGTGTCTGTGTGTCCCCAGGTGCCCGAGGACAGCATCCCCAGAGTGTCTCTGTGTCCCCAGGTGCCAGAGGACAGCATGCCCAGAGTGTCTGTGTGTCCCCAGGTGCCAGAGGACAGCATCCCCAGAGTGTCTCTGTGTCCCCAGGTGCCCGAGGACAGCATCCCCAGAGTGTCTGTGTGTCCCCAGGTGCCCGAGGACAGCATCCCCAGAGTGTCTCTGTGTCCCCAGGTGCCAGAGGACAGCATGCCCAGAGTGTCTCTGTGTCCCCAGGTGCCAGAGGACAGCATGCCCAGAGTGTCTGTGTGTCCCCAGGTGCCAGAGGACAGCATCCCCAGAATGTCTGTGTGTCCCCAGGTGCCAGAGGGCAGCATGCCCAGAGTGTCTCTGTGTCCCCAGGTGCCAGAGGACAGCATGCCCAGAGTGTCTCTGTGTCCCCAGGTGCCAGAGGGCAGCATGCCCAGAGTGTCTCTGTGTCCCCAGGTGCCAGAGGACAGCATGCCCAGAGTGTCTCTGTGTCCCCAGGTGCCAGACGCCGCGGTCGCTGCCGTCCTCCACCACCCACGTGTCCCTGGCATCCAGCTCCCCGTGCGCCGCCCCTCTGCCGGCCCAGGAGTGACCGCCCGGACCCTCGAACCGGACTGAGCCCCCCAGGGCCGAGGGGGCCCCACCCGCGGCCCCAGCTCGTCCTCGTCCTCAGCTACTTTGTGTGTGTGTGTGGAGACACGAACGGCCCCGGCCAGGGCGGCTGCCCCTCCCTCCTTCCCTCCCTCTCTCCCTCTCTCCCTCCCTCTCTCCCTCTCTCCTCCCCTCCATTCTCCTCCCCTCCCTCCGCCCCCCGATCCGGATCTGTCACTTTATTTATTTAACCTATTTATTTGTGGAGCGGAGGCAGGATTTGTGCTCGGACTGATGGACACTCAGGCTGGCAGTGGGCACCGTGCTGGATTTGCCCAGCTCCCAGCCCTGCCCACGCCACCTGGCACGGGGCTGGGCACGGGGACACCACCCTGGCACGGGGCTGGGCATGGTGACAGCACCAGGACACTGCTCCATCCCGGCTGCCCTAACCCCTGTGCTGGCTTTGCTGTGCTGGATCCCAGGGAATTTGGAGATCTCTGCGTGGATTGGGAGACTTTGTGGTGGCAGTGCCTTGTCAGAGCCCCCCTGAGGGACTCCCCAGCCTGCGTCGACTCTGGTGGCAGCAGGGACACCTCGCCCACTGTGGGCACGGCTGGCACGGCTCCATCCCCAGGGCTTGCAGAGTCACCAGGCCAAGTCACCCAAAGGCCACAGGGCTTTGTCCAGCTGTGCCACGCTCTGGGGACGCTCTGGGGACACTGGAGACAGCCCCAGCGAGGCTCCCATCGCTGACTGTGGGTGTGCAGCTCCTGACACAGCCAGAGGTGGAAATCTGGAAATCTGGAAATCTCCACCCCCTTCCAGAGGCTCCATCTGCAGCTGAAGGGACAGGGAAATGTGGGACAAGGAGGTGACACCCAGGGCAGCGATGGCATCGCTGTCCCCTGACAATGGCACACGGAGGTCACCTCTGTCACCTCCTGGTTGGGACAGACTGCCTGGTGGGGTGTGGAGGACTGGACTGGCATGGTGATGGGTGAGAGGAGGAAGCCAGGAGGGCTCTGGGGGTTGAATCCTGCCCAGCAGCTGCAGGGACAGCCCTTGGTGTCCTGCACGGCTCTCAGGGGGAGGGAAGCTGGTGGGGCAGCTCTGGTGTCCCTGGCATGGTGGCGTGGGGACATCCCTGTGATGGATGAGATCCCTGTGCATGAGGAGGTGACCCCTGGCTCTCCTGGGTCAGCCAAGGGCAGGTCAGGCAGGATTGCAGGTGGGGAATGTCCTCTGGAAACAGAGAATTCCTGCACAGGGTGGTGAGGCTGGAAGGGACCTGGAGCAGTTACTCAGGGACGTGGCCAGGTGGGTTTGGAATCCCCCAGGGAAGGAGACTCCAGCACTGTTGTGGGCAGGCTGCTCTTTGCTGCTGGCCTGGTCCCTGCTCCTCTTGGTGCTCCTGCACTCAGGACAGGTGAGGGAGGGCGAGGGAGCAAAGCACAGGTATGGAATGGGGACACCCAGAGGGAAACAGGAGCTGGGCAGAGCTCAGCAGCCATGTCCCATCCACACATGGCTGTGCTGGGCCATCCACTGCCCTTCCCAGCTGGCCTGGCACATCCCTGCACTGCCCAGGGATCCTCTCCCCTTCCATCCAACACTGCCCTGCCTGGAGCTCTCCACCACTGCCCTCTGCTCCTGCCTTCCCTCTCCATCTGTGCCCCATAACAGCCTGCTCTGTGCCCCATAACACCCTGCTCTGTGCCCCATAACACCCTGTCCTGTGCCCCATCACACCCTGCTCTGTGCCCCATAACAAACACCCTGTCCTGTGCCCCATAACAAACACCCTGCTCTGTGCCCCATAACAAACACCCTGCTCTGTGCCCCATAACACCCTGCTCTGTGCCCCATAACAAACACCCTGCTCTGTGCCCCATAACACCCTGTCCTGTGCCCCATAACACCCTGCTCTGTGCCCCATAACAAACACCCTGCTCTGTGCCCCATAACAAACACCCTCTCCTGTGCCCCATAACAAACACCCTGTCCTGTGCCCCATAACAAACACCCTTTCTGTGCCCCATAACACCCTGCTCTGTGCCCCATAACAAACACCCTGCTCTGTGCCCCATAACAAACACCCTGTCCTGTGCCCCATAACAAACACCCTTTCTGTGCCCCATAACACCCTGCTCTGTGCCCCATAACACCCTGCTCTGTGCCCCATAACAAACACCCTGCTCTGTGCCCCATAACAAACACCCTACTCTGTGCCCCATAACACCCTGTCCTGTGCCCCATAACACCCTCTCCATCTGTGCCCCATAACACCCTGTCCTGTGCCCCATAACAAACACCCTGCTCTGTGCCCCATAACAAACACCCTGTCCTGTGCCCCATAACACCCTGTCCTGTGCCCCATAACACCCTGTCCTGTGCCCCATAACAAACACCCTGCTCTGTGCCCCATAACAAACACCCTGTCCTGTGCCCCATAACAAACACCCTGCTCTGTGCCCCATAACACCCTGTTCTGTGCCCCATAACAAACACCCTGTCCTGTGCCCCATAACACCCTGCTCTGTGCCCCAAAACACACTGTCCTGTGCCCCATAACACCCTTTGTGTATCCCATAACACCCTGTTCTATCCTTCCAGAACCTTTGTCCCTTCTCCCCCAGCCTGGCACCTTGGCAGCCTGGCACCTTGCTCTGAGGCCTGAGCTCCCTCCCCTGGCAGCAGCCATGCCCAGCCTGGCAGGAGGGGGCAGGGGAAGGTGTTGGAAGAGTCCCTTCCATGCTGTGGGGTCAGGGCTGGCCACAGGTGCCCCCACAGCCAGGGGTGTCCCAGGGCATCCCCCAGAGCGAGCTGGCCCTGGGACACCATCCCAGCCCTGGGCACAGTGCAAGGTGGCCCTGTCACAGCAGGGGTGGCACTGGGTGGGCTTTAAAGTCCCTTCCAGCCCAGACCAGTCTGGGATTCTCTGATTCTGGAACACAGTGGCTGGGAGAGCTGGTTTGTTATTTAATTTCCTGGAAAGCATCTGGGAGTTGGGGTCAGGAAGTACAGACTCAGAATGAGGAGAAGCTTGGGGGCCTGCAGGAATAGAATTTCCTCCCTTCCTTGTTTTCCAGGATCAGCAGCGCATGGAGCCCCAAAGTGATGAACCAGAGACCTTCCCTGGGTTGGGAAACAACTCAGGAGCTGAGGGTGTCCTCATCCCCGGGCCGTGGAGCATCCCAGGAAGGGTGGCTGTCCCCCAGGAGGAGTGGCTGTGCCCGGGAAGGGTGGCTGTGTTCATGGAGGATTCCTCCAGAAGCCTTTCCAGCAGAACTGTGGTCACGGTGGGATCCTCTGGAAACCTTTCCAGCAGAGCTGTGGCCATGGTGGGATCCTCTGGAAACCTTTCCAGCACAGCTGTGGTCACAGTGGGATCCTCTGGAATTCCAGCACAGCTGTGGTCACAGTGGGATCCTCTGGAATTCCAGCAGAGCTGTGATCACAGTGGGATCCTCTGGGATTCCAGCACAGCTGTGGTCACAGTGGGATCCTCTGGGATTCCAGCACAGCTGTGATCACAGTGGGATCCTCCGGAGCCCTTCCAGCAGAGCTGTGATCACGGTGGGATCCTCTGGAATTCCAGCAGAACTGTGGTCACAGTGGGATCCTCTGGGATTCCAGCAGAGCTGTGATCACGGTGGGATCCTCTGGAAACCTTTCCAGCAGAACTGTGGCCATGGTGGGATCCTCTGGAATTCCAGCAGAGCTGTGATCATGGTGGGATCCTCTGGGATTCCAGCACAGCTGTGATCACGGTGGGATCCTCTGGGATTCCAGCACAGCTGTGATCATGGTGGGATCCTCTGGAATTCCAGCACAGCTGTGGTCACAGTGGGATCCTCTGGAATTCCAGCACAGCTGTGATCATGGTGGGATCCTCTGGGATTCCAGCAGAGCTGTGATCACAGTGGGATCCTCTGGAATTCCAGCAGAGCTGTGATCACAGTGGGATCCTCTGGAATTCCAGCACAGCTGTGATCATGGTGGGATCCTCTGGGATTCCAGCAGAGCTGTGGCCATGGTGGGATCCTCCGGAGCCCTTCCAGCAGAGCTGTGGTCACAGTGGGATCCTCTGGAATTCCAGCAGAGCTGTGATCACGGTGGGATCCTCTGGGATTCCAGCAGAGCTGTGATCATGGTGGGATCCTCTGGAATTCCAGCACAGCTGTGGTCACACAGGGATCCTGTGGAATTCCGGCAGAGCTGTGATCACAGTGGGATCCTCTGGAATTCCAGCAGAGCTGTGATCACAGTGGGATCCTCTGGAATTCCAGCAGAGCTGTGATCACAGTGGGATCCTCTGGAATTCCAGCAGAGCTGTGATCACAGTGGGATCCTCTGGGATTCCAGCAGAGCTGTGATCACAGAGGGATCATCTGGAATTCCAGCAGAGCTGTGGTCACACAGGGATCCTCTGGAATTCCAGCACAGCTGTGATCACGGTGGGATCCTCTGGAATTCCAGCACAGCTGTGATCACAGTGGGATCCTCTGGAATTCCAGCAGAGCTGTGATCACGGTGGGATCCTCTGGAATTCCAGCACAGCTGTGATCACAGAGGGACCATCTGGAATTCCAGCAGAACTGTGATCACAGTGGGATCCTCTGGGATTCCAGCACAGCTGTGATCACGGTGGGATCCTCTGGGATTCCAGCACAGCTGTGATCACAGTGGGATCCTCTGGGATTCCAGCAGAACTGTGATCATGGTGGGATCCTCTGGGATTCCAGCACAGCTGTGATCACAGTGGGATCCTCTGGGATTCCAGCAGAACTGTGATCATGGTGGGATCCTCTGGAATTCCAGCACAGCTGTGATCACAGTGGGATCCTCTGGAATTCCGGCAGAGCTGTGGCCATGGTGGGATCCTCCGGACCCCTTCCAGCAGAACTGTGGTCACAGTGGGATCCTCTGGGATTCCAGCAGAGCTGTGATCATGGTGGGATCCTCTGGAATTCCAGCACATCTGTGGTCACAGTGGGATCCTCTGGGATTCCAGCACAGCTGTGGTCACAGTGGGATCCTCTGGGATTCCAGCACAGCTGTGATCACAGTGGGATCCTCTGGAATTCCGGCAGAGCTGTGATCACAGTGGGATCCTCTGGAATTCCAGCAGAGCTGTGGCCATGGTGGGATCCTCCGGAGCCCTTCCAGCAGAGCTGTGATCATGGTGGGATCCTCTGGAATTCCAGCACAGCTGTGATCATGGTGGGATCCTCTGGAATTCCAGCAGAGCTGTGATCACAGTGGGATCCTCTGGAATTCCAGCAGAGCTGTGATCACAGAGGGATCATCTGGAATTCCAGCACAGCTGTGGTCACACAGGGATCCTCTGGAATTCCAGCACAGCTGTGATCACAGTGGGATCCTCTGGGATTCCAGCAGAGCTGTGGTCACAGTGGGATCCTCCGGAGCCCTTCCAGCAGAGCACAGGGTGGGAATGGCCAGCGCAGGGGTGGGATGAGGCACTTCCAGCACCAGGAGCCGCTCCCGAGCCCTCCCTGCTCCCCGGGAGCTGTCCCAGCCCAGCCCGGCAGCGCGGGGAGCGCTCGGGCCGTCGGTGCCGCTCGCTGTCCGTGTGTCCCGCTGTCCGTGTGTCCCAGCGGGGCCGGGGGCTGGGCCGGGGCTTCCTTTCGTTGTTGTTGAACTGTTCTTTTGGGGTTCAGGTTTGGCCGTTTTTCCGCGGGGAGGGGGGTGCGGGTCTGTCGCGGGTTCGTGGACAAGGCGAGGGCCTCGATTAGGACCAAATTTTCGTGCCTGTTGCTCTGGTGATTTATTTAGAAATCAAAAGTTTACTGTCTGGTGGCCCATCCCTGTCACTCTATACATAGGACTATACAGGACATATTATAAATATATATATATTATACATAGTGTCGGGAGAGAGGCCGTTCCTGGCGGGATGGACGCTCCTCACCGTGCTGTAATGTAGCTCCGAGCCCGCGCCGGGAGCGCCCTCCGGGATGGCCAGGACACAATAAAGGAATGGATGAGCATCGCTGCCCGGCCTCCGCCGCCTCCTTAGCCCGGCCGAGCCGAGCAGCTGCCGCGGAAGGGAGCGACGATTCCTGGGTTCCTTCCTTCCCTCCCTCCCCCGGGATTTGTGCTCAGATTTGTGCTCCAGGAGAGATGGAGCTGGCACAGAGCCAGGCAGCTCCAGCGCGGGGACACCGGGAATGGCCCCGGCACAGCCCGGGGCAGCACATGGACACAGCTGGGCTGGGGGTGAGAGGGGAGGTGGGAAGGGAGAGATGGAAAAAGAGATGGGAAAGGGGGGGATGGAAAAGGGGAGATGGGAGAGGGGAGATGGAAAAGGGAAGGATGGAAAAGGGAGAGATGGAAAAGGGAAGGATGGAAAAAGGGGAGCTGGGAGAGGGGAGATGGAAAAGGGGGAGATGGAAAAGGGAGGGATGGAAAAAGGGAGATAGAAAAAGGGGAGCTGGGAAAGGAAGAGATGGAAAAGGGGGAGATGGAAAAGGGAAGGATGGGAAAAGGGGAGGTGGAAAGAGAGAGATGGAAAAGGGGAGCTGGGAAAGGGAGAGGAGGAAAAGGGGGGATGGAAAAGGGAGAGATGGAAAAGGGGGGGATGGAAAAAGGGAGATGGAAAAAGGGAGATGGAAAAGGGGGAGCTGGGAAAGGAGTGATGGAAAAGGAGAGCTGGAAAAGGGGAGATAGAAAAGGGAGAGATGGAAAAGGGGGAACTGGAAAAGGGAGATGGGGAAAGGAAGCATGGAAAAGGGGAACTGGAAAAGGGGAGATAGAAAAGGGAGAGGTGGAAAATGGGGAGATGGAAAAGGGGAGATGGAAAGGGGGAACTGGAAAAGGGGAGAGAAGGAAAAGGGGGAGATGGAAAAGGGGGAGCTGGAAAAGGGAGAGATGGAAAAGGGGAGATGGAAGAGGGGAGATGGAAAGGGGAGAGATGGAAAAGGGGAGATGGAAGAGGGGAGATGGAAAAAACATTGCAAAGGCACAGATTGGGTTGGGTTGGCCTAGGTTGGGTTGGGAAAGGACCTCAGTGCCCACCCATTCCCACCCCTGCCATGGCAGGGACACCTCCCACTGTCCCAGGTGCTCCCAGCCCCACTGTCCAGCCTGGCCTTGGGCACTGCCAGGGATCCAGGGGCAGCCCCAGCTGTGCCAGGGCCTGCCCACCCTGCCAGGAACAATTCCCAATTCCCAAGATCCCATCCAGCCCTGCCCTCTGGCAGTTTAATTCCCAGCTCTGAGGCTGCCCACAGCAGAGGGAGTTAAAGCCCTGTGGATGTGGCACTTGGGGACAAGGGTCCCTGGTGGCCTTGGCAGTGCTGGGGACGTGGTTGGGCTCAGTGCTCTCCAGCCCAAAGGAGTCTGTGATTGCAGGCACGCAGAGATTTGTTCTGTTTCTCATGGAAAAGGTCACTTTGATCAGGTGAGTCACAATAAATGCCACTGAAAAGGGACTGAGGCAAGCAAAGGGAAGATGAAAGGTCCCTCAAAAAGGCACTGGATGTCCCCAAATCAGTCAGTCAGATTTAACTCTCAGAGGGAATTTGGTGAAGTGGCCTCAGAGCTGCCAGTGAGGGGTCTGAGCTCTCACAGAGAGGATGCTGAGTGTCCAAACAGGATAAACATGAGGGATGTCTTTAAAATGGGGAAAGGGGAACTTGAGGGGTTCTCTGCTCAATTTAACTTCACCCCCTGAAAGGACTGGATGGATCGACAAAATCCACCTCAAAATCCTGGCAGGGGAACATGTGAACAACCAAGGTGGGCTGGTCCAAAGCAAATGCCACCAAATGCCACCAAATGTCACCAAATGTCACCACAGCAGCTCCATGCTCAGCTGGAACATGAAACCCTGCAGGTGTGAGGGACAGAATGAGGGATTTTGGTGAAACTCTGACACCCTCCCTGAGGAGAGGCCTGAGTGGAGCTAACAATGGGATTACTCCAAGGGAAACGGGTCACAGGGAGGCAGAGACAAAGGGGATTTGTTCTCCTTCAGCCCAGTGCTCCTGGGGACTTTCCTGCTGGGGAAAGCCCTGCTTTCCAACCAGGAATGGGAGCATTTGTAATGGTTTTGTAAAAATCAACAGGAATGATGTGAAAATGTGAAAGAAAGAGGCCGATTTCCACCTGGGAAGCAGAGGTCATGGTCTGCCAATACCAGAAGTGCTCCCAGCTTCTTTTTTCTGCCTCTGTCAAGGTCAGGATTGAAGCTCTTGAGAGGAATTTCACGTTCAGACTCAGATGTTTATTATTTCCTATCTCTATTACAAGATGTGAGTTCTGCAGCATTCTCCTAACAAGCTACAAAATTGCCAACTATCTTTCCCTACAAGGTTAAACTATCCAATTAAGAAATGACACCTAAATTATTTTCACTTTTCACCCAGTAACTGATCCCTCAAAGTTCACATGGTGGGCTTTTCTGTCCAATAACAAAATACCACCCAAACCCATGGAGAAGAAGGTGAAGAAGAAGGAGCAGCCTCCACCCTAAAACCTCCATCTTGCCCCATATTTATTACTACATTCTAAAACCCCAAACTCTTAAGTTTTCCAGCCTGTGATATCACACACTTCTAACCAACTCCACACCTGTAATCCCAGTGCTCTCATTCTGGAAATCCATTTCGGAAATCTTTTTGGAAATCCATTTTGAAAATCTTTTCCAAGGCCTCAGGTCAAATACAGTATTTTCTTGCGGGTCGGTGCCCTTCAGCACAGAAAGTTTCAAATTCTCAGCATCCAGGGAATCTCTTCCCTTGCACATTCTGCAGCGCCTGGTTCATGCTGGGGCTCAGCTGCTGGGCTGGGCTAATGGCCAGGGGGGTTCTTGGCTCCCTGCTGTCCCCCCCAGCTCCTGGAGGAGCCTGGATGGCCTCAGCTCCCGCAGCCATGAATATTGATGGCCCAGCTTCATAAAATTTGCAAGGCAGGGAATACCCAGGGGGGTCTGCAGCCCTGCCTGGGTTGGTCTGTGGTGTTTGCTCCTTCCTCGGGGCCACATCAGCTTCCCCCAAACATCTGCTGTGCTTCCAGGGCTGGGGACACTCCCTGGATGCAGCAGGGAGGGGCATCCCCTCACATCCCAGAGCTCTTTGTTTCCCTGGAAGAACCTCCCCTTGCAGTCCTACAGAGCTCCACAGGTTTTATGGGAATGTCCAACCACATTGTAGGAATATGACTTGAAGGGTCATTTGAAGCATTGTCCCATCTGCTGGCAGTTCAGAAAAAAATGTAGTTTTGTATTGAAATCTAGAAAATTTAGGATAAATTCACTACAACTATTTTGTTTCTTTCTTAGTACAATTCATAGTACTTTTCCTGCCATGAATTTAAAATTGATACCCTAGGTTGCCAGAGAAGCTGTGCCTGGAAGTGCCCAAGGCCAGCCTGGATGAAGCTTGGTTTAGGCTGGATATTGTGAAAGGTTTTCCCCAGAGGGTGCTGGCACTGCCCAGGCTCCCTGGGCACAGCCCTGAGGCTGCCAGAGCTCCAGGAGGGTTTGGGCAGCACTGCCAGGGATGCCCAGGGTGGGATTGTTGGGGCTTGGGGCTGCACTGGATGATCCCTGTGGGTCCCTTCCAGCTCAGGATATTCCATGTTTCCTGCTGCTAGCACAGTGCTAAAGCTCATTGTCATCTTTGTAAAGTGCTCTGGGATTTATAGGTTATACACAATTCCTAAAGGCCCAAATGTTTTCATTCCTGAGTGGTTTTCAAAGCAGGAGAGGAGCCACAGCCACCAGGAATGTTCTGCGTGCATCTCACAAGAGAGAAGCTGTGTGGGAAGGCTTTGGTGCAGAGAGGGTTTGGGGATTATTTTGGGGATTTTTGTTGTTCCCTGACGCTCTCATGACACCCTGTGGGCTTCCCCCTGTACTGCTGCAGCTGCACAAACAGCCACAATTCCTCTCTTTTCCTCCCCAGTGGCTCTGCACTTCTGTCCCTACATTTTTCTCAGTGATTTTCCTGCAGGCTTTAATGGCTTTCAGCAAGGGCATCTGGTCACAGCTGTGGCCATGGCAGGGTGGCACTGGATGGGCTCTGAGCTCCCTTCCCACACAAACCATGCCAGGATTCTGTGGCTCTGTGAAGAGAACAGTCAGTGCTCTGCCCAGCTGGGATTCTGACTGAACCTCAGATGGAAACTGAGGTTGAATTTTATTGGGAATGTTTTCCCAAATGACAGCAGCAGTGTCAGTGCTAGAGATCTGATTGATCCCTCTGGTTATAGCTTTATATTTATTTCACATTCTGTGCTGCTTTGGTGTGTGGGTCTGGGTTTCACATCAGGGATGCTGAGCTCTGGGCACAGAGCAGGGACACAAAACAATTCCTGCTCCAGCTGGGCACCAAGGACAAATGACCCAAATCTCAGCCCAGGAGCACAAACAGCAGAGAGAAAAACAAGGATGGGACTGCGTGGGCTAAAGCTGGGATGGGACAATGAACTGCAAGGTGCAAATGGAGCAGAACTGATCACAGTGACAGACCCCGTGCCTGGTTCTGCATTTTGGGGCCATTTTGGTTCATCTTGGGTTCATTTTGGGGCCATTTTGGTTCATCTTGGGTTCATTTTGGGACCATTTTGGTTCACCTTGGGTTCATTTTGGGACCATTTTGGTTCATCTTGGGTTCATTTTGGGGCCATTTTGGTTCATCTTGGGATCATTTTGGGACCATTTTGGTTCATCTTGGGTTCATTTTGGGGCCATTTTGGTTCATCTTGGGACCATTTTGGGACCATTTTGGTTCATCTTGGGTGCAGCCCTGGCTGGGCCCTTGTGCTGCCCCAGGTGGATCCATGCAGGAGATGCTTTGAATAAATCCCTGTTTGATTCTTTAGCTCTGCCCAGCCTCTGCTCCAGCTCAGCCTGCACAAGGCATCACCCAGAGCAGCTGGGGCTGAAGGAAGAGCAAATTTCCAAGGGTGGGGACAGCAGAGCAGTGTCCCTGCCAGGACACTGAGAGCCAGCCAGGGCTCTGAGTGCTCCAGCAGAGCTTTGAAGGGTTGGGGGAATAAATGGAATGGAGGCCTCCAGGGTGGTATCACAGAGACATGGAATGGCACAGAACCATGGAATGGGAGCTCAGAGCCCACCTAGTGCCACCTCTGCCATGGCAGGGACACCTCCCACTGTCCCAGGGTGCTGCCAACCCCAGTGTCCAACCTGGCCTTGGGCACTGCCAGGGATCCAGGGGCAGCCCCAGCTGCCAGGGAACAATTTCCTCCTAATACCTGAATTATTGACAGCCCCTCTGGTTGGGCTTCCACTGACAGGTGGAATGACAGACAGGTGCTGGAATGCAGCTGCAAGGAATGACCCATCCACAGCATGGCCCAGCCTAAGCTGCAGAACCCCCAGCTGGTGCTCAGTGCATCACACAGGGAAAGGAAGTGCAGGCTGCATCCTCTTGTGATCTCACTGTTTGTTTGATAAACAGGAACTGTGTCTGACAGCTCTGGGCAGGAGGGAAGGGCCAGACCTGCTCCTGGAGCTCCAGGGGCTGCTGCACTTCCAGCTGGGGTCAGCAGCTCTGGGAATGTCTCACAGGAACACGGGGTGCTGGAACTGTCAGTGCAGGTCCTGGGAGCCATCCCACTGCACATCCTTGCAGCTCCCTGCTGGGATCACCTTTGGGGCAGCTGCACCTTCCTTCCTTCCTTGCCTGGGAGTCCCATTTGTTGTTGTTCCACACTGCTGAATTTATTGTCAATTATTTCTGCATGCCCACAGCACTGACCTGTCACAGGGAGGACCTTCTTTGTCACCCTGTGTCCTGGAATTGTGGCTTCCCAGGTGTGTTCCTCCATGTTTCACTCTGTGTCACCACTTATCCTTTCAGCCAGAGTCAGTCAGAGAAACCTGGAACCACAGAACCAATGGAACATTAAACATCTGATTAATTCTATATTATATATCAACTTTGATAACACAACTATCAGGCAGCATGAGGAGATTCTGTGCTGGAAAAGTGAAAAGTGTCCCTGCCACGGCAGGGGTGGCACTGGATGGGCTTTGAGGTCCTTTCCACACAAACCAGTGTGTGATTCCATGATTTCAACAAAAAAAAATGCCTCAATCCTCTCAAAATTAATCATTTTTTGTATCTCCCAGTGGGGCCAAAAGTGCAATGGCTGAAGTAGAAATCGCAGCTTGTTTGGGAGCTGTGGCTGCCAAATTTCTGTTTTTGATACAGTATAATCTGCCAGTTTTTTTGTTCACCAAACAGCTTTTATAAAAAGTAATGTAATGTATAATATCTCAGCATTTCAACTTTCACAGTCTCTATTATGGTACAGTCTTTTTCATGCAACTAACTCAGAAAATGGTGTGAAATAATTAGGGGATTTCCCACATTCAGGGACTGTCTTATCTGAAAGACAAGATAACACAAAAAAAAAAAGAAAAATAGAAAAATTCATTGATGCTCCTTATGAGGCAGTGAAAATACAACAGGATGGAACCACAAGAAGAAATAAAATATATTAGTTTCATCTACAAGATGATAAGTTCCTTTATGACTAATAAAATATATTACTTTCTTCTACAAGATGGCATGAAGACAAGTCAAAGGTTAAAACCAAGCAGAAGATCATCTAAACTCAAAGGAATTCAAAAAGAATATATAAACTCTTAGCAATATGTATATACTCTTAGGAATATACATTTACCCCCTGTATTTTAACAGCATATAAAGAACATGGATTTTAATTAACACTGTGCTTTTGGCAAATAGCCAAGCACCCAGCACTGGATTTTATCCATTATAAACTTTTATAAAAATTTTAAATAGTGAGCCATGTTTCTCACATGGGGAATGGGGGAAACTGAGGCAGGGCTGGTGTGAGGGGGAATGGGGACAGGGCAGGGGGGGACAGGGCTGATTTTGGAGCTCTCTGGACAGAGTTTAGAAATTTTTTATAAATGAGACACTGAATTGTTTCACACAGGGCGCAAAGTGGAGGTTCCACAAAGCCAGCAAAGCAAAGAGCAAGAATTGCAACATTTGTGCATGTTTTCATAAAACCACCCCTGCCATGCATGGCTGCCACCTGCCTAATGCACATTTATTTAGCAATATTTGTTTCTGTGCCCACCTGGGTTCCTTTGGGGGCTCTGGGGAGGTGCCCCCGTTCCGTTTTAAACAAAATTCACCAAGGATTTTGTGCCAAGCAAGACTTGTCTGCTGCTTTGGGCTCGTTAACAATCACATCCACTCTTTTATTTACACCATGTGGCTCCAGCCAGGTGACAGGAGACATAGCAGGTGACAAGAGACACCGTGAAAAATGTGTATTTTATGTTTGGCTTTTTGCAAATACTAAAATGAATATTATATGTGTTATGTTAGAAAGTTATGCTGTATTAATTTTCTTAAGTAGTGGGTTAAATGCAGTTTTAGATTATAATATAATGTTAAAATAGAAACTATGCTATGTAGGATACTTTTTTTAAAGAAAGGACTCGGAGCGAGATAGCAGCCACAGGACACCTAAATATTTCAGAGAAAGAGAATTTATTGCTCCCTTATCAGAAGAAACGAACTTCTTCCTGCCTTGCTCAGCCCTGAAGATGCAGCTAGGAGTAAGAGGAAGAAGTTGACACTGACCAGACAGAATTCTGTGTTTGAACGGAATTTATGCATCATGTATGAGATGTATGAATATGCAACAGGATATTGTTTTTAAGGGTTAATCCTCTGTTAATGTGGGTCCTTTTTGGGGGTTATTTTGCCCAGAAAAAGGTACCCGTACTGTCTGTAACTCTTTGTTTTTATTGTCTCGTATTGTCCTAATTCAAATTGTCCAAATTTTTATTACTATAATTATATTACTATTTTTATAACTATTAAACTTTTAACATTTTAAAAACAAGTGGTTGGCGTTCTTCAGACACTACTCAACAGAAGACCCCGACTGTTCACCAAAGGCCCTTTGAGTGAGCTCAGGCTCCTTGAGGCCGTTCCAACCACAGCCAAGACCCCGTTGCACACCCCTTGCCCATTCTCCGGGACTCCCTGGGGGAATTATTCGCTATTTCTGACTCTTGAGGCGCCACCATCGGTGTCACCGCCGAGCTGGCGGGCACCGGGCGCAGAGGGCGCGGCTGAGGCTCTGAGGGAGCCGCCGCCATCTTTCTCCCTCAGCCACGGCGCCAGCGCAGGCTGCGGGCACCGGCGGCGAGCCGGAGGAGGGAGCGGAGGCTGCCGGTGACACTTGATGGCGGCGGGACAGCGGAGCTGTTGCCGATGGCAGCCAGGGAAGGACACACCACCACCACACCAGAGCGGCACCACCGCCATCTTCGCTCCCCCTCAGGCGCCGCCGCCATCTTTGCTCGTCCCTCCGAGAGGCGGGAACGCGGCCGGGGCAGGGCGGGATGGGCGTGGCTTCCTCAGACCACGCCCCTCGCAGCGCCGTGGGCGGGGCCGGCGGGCGGGGTCACATGACCGCGGCCCGTGCGCAGCCGGAGCCAACATGGCGGCGGCGGCGGGCGCTGGGGCCGCCGCTCTCGGCGCCGCTCGCCTCTGAGGGGCCGCCGCCCCCGCCCCGCCGCCCGCCGCGCCCGCCCGACACCCCCCGAGCGCCCCGAGCCCCGCCGCGTCCGACATGAGGGAGAAGGGCCGCAAGAAGAAGGGCAGGACCTGGGCAGAGGCCGCCCGGACGGTGCGCGGGGGGGCCGCGGGGCGGGTCGGAGGCCGCGGGGCGGGTCGGGGCGCTCCCGCCGGGGCTCGGGGGGGCGGCGGGGCCTGCCCGGCCGCCTGCGGAGCCGGGGGGGTTACTGTGACCTGCGCTCCGGTTGTTCCGTGCTTCCCGGCCGGGATTGCCCCGGGGAGCGGCGTGGGGGAGGGATTGCCGCTTGGATTTGCTGTGGAGAGCGAGGGGGGGAAGTCAGAGCTGCCGGCAAGTGAGAGGCACCGGGGGTTTTTCGGTGTTTGCCGTGGGTTTTCGGTGTTTGCGGTGATTTCCGACACGCTCGGGTGCTGAGCTGCCCCCATTCAGCAGAGCTGCACATGTAAAAAGTGAATCTTTACCTCCCGCTGTCCCAGCTGTACAAAAATTTGTCGCTGTCCCGGGCCGGGCACGGAGGGTGGAGAAAAGGGAAGTTCGGAATACGGGACGGGAATGAGAGAGGAAAACTCCACAGGTGCGAAACGCTGAGCTCTGAGAGCTCCGCTCGTCCTTCCCAGCTCGGGATAAATCCCCCTCTCGGAGAGGAGGAGGAGGAGCTGGGGCTTGGGAACCCTCCTGGAAGAGGGATCTGTTCAAACAAGACTTGAAAAGGCTGCCTGGGGAGCAAATGTAAATAGAAACCTGCGGCTGGGACTTGCAAGGAGTATTTTAATAAATAAATTCACTTGGACCTGGTGTTTACAGCGTGAAAGGCGTCAGGGGAGCTGCTGTGTTCAGGAGATTCAGTGCAGGTGGACATTTTTAAGAAATAATTTGCTGGCTTGCAGGCAGTTGCTCTGTGTGTAAGTTTAACATTTTGTTCTGAAAGAACAGTGGCAGGGTCTCCAGGAGAGGGTAAAAATGGGATCAGCTCTTTTCCAGCCTCTGAGCATCCACTGAGCCCTTCCAGAATCCACTTAAGGGCTGAACTTATTCTCCCCTGAGCCCTCTCCCCCCTGCAGGCTGCACCTTGCCCAGAGCCAGGAAAAAGGAGGAAAGGATGAGCAGATCCCTGCCAAAACCCCAGCTCTGGCAACCCTGTGTGCTCAGCAGCAATGCCAGGGCACTCTGGTCAAACTCCAGCTCCAGACTGCCCAGGTTTGGCTGAGTTTTGGGGCAGAAATCCTGCCTGGGGTTCTGGTTGTGTGCTGGGCTTGCAGGGAGGGTGTAAAGCTGTGCTAGGGAAGGTAAAAATCTCTCAGGTGCCTTGTCCTGCTTTTGGAAGGTGACATAAAAGTGTCCCCAGGCTCAGCAATGTCTCCAGGTGTCCCCTCTGTGTGGGGGTTCCTTTCCTGTGCTTTGGGGTGACCCCAAGGGTCCATGGGGTGCAGGGGCTGGGCCTGGGGCTCTGCTTGTCCAGGACCCAGCTTGGAAGAGCCCTCCCAGCCCAGCTGTGCCCAATGCCCACCCTGTCCCCAGCCCAGGGCACCCAGTGCCACATCCAGGACACAGGGACGGGCACCCCAAACCTCCCTGAGCAGTGCCAAGGCCTGAGCCCCCTTTCCATGCAGGAATTCCTCCTGGTGCCCACCCTGAGCCCATTTCCCCTTGTCCAGAGCAGCTGCTGCAGGGCAGAGAGCTGGGGGCTCCTCCTGGGGAAAATGACCCCAAACTATCACAGAGTGCCTGAGGAAGGTCGTTCACAGAGCCCTGAGCTGCAAACAGCTCCAGGCAGAGATTGCTGGAACCTCACAGAATCCCAGGATCATTCAGGCTGGAAAATCCCTCCCAGCCCATCCAGCCCCACCTGTGCCAAATGCCCACCTTGTGCCCAGCCCAGGGCACCCAGTGCCACATCCCGGTGACACCTGCAGGGATGGGCACTGCCAACCTCCCTGGGCAGCCCCTGCCAAGGCCTGAGCACCCTTTCCATGCAGAAATTCCTCCTGGTGCCCACCCTGAGCCTGCCCTGGCCCAGCCTGAGGCCATTTCCCCTTGTCCTGTCCCTGTTCCCTGGCTGTCCCCTCCTGTCAGGGACTTGTGCAGAGCCACAAGGTCCCCTCTGAGCCTCCTTTTCTCCTCTCCCAGCTCCCTCAGCCTCTCCTCAGACCTGGCTCTCCATGCAGGCTTGTCCTGAGGAGCTCCCCAGCTCCCTGCAGAGCAGCCTCAGGCCATCCCAGCTGCATTTTCTGCTCCCTCTCCTGCTCTCTCACCTCTGCACTGCTGCTCACAGGTGGTTGAGGCAGCTAAACCAGCAAAAACATTGTTTTTTTTTATAATTAACTTCTGGTGCTGATCTGTTCTTGCTCCACTTTAGCCCTCCTGGCCGGGAGTTTGGGGTTAGGTCTCCTCCAGTTCTGCAGCACACTGAGGTGAATTATTCTTGAATTAACCGAATTGATTAATTTAGCTCAAAGGTGAGAGGAGGGAATTCCATGGAACTGCTGTGGAGAGCTGTGGGGCTGCAAACTGGGGCAGCAGGAGGTGAGGGAAGGTCCCCAGGAGGGCAGGAAGTCACTGTTGATAAACAGCCTGTTCTCATTTCCTGCCTCTCTCTGCAGCTGCACTGAGCTGGGACGGGCTGCTGGCCCTGCTGGGACAGGGCTGGGGTCCTGCAGCTCCAAATGCACCTGCAGGAGGTGCTGGGACAGGGCTGGGGTCTGCAGCTCCAAATGCACCTGCAGGAGGTGCTGGGACAGGGCTGGGGTCCTGCAGCTCCAAACCCACCTGCAGGAGGTGCTGGGACAGGGCTGGGGTCCTGCAGCTCCAAACCCACCTGCAGGAGGGGAGAAGCTGCTGCTGCTGGGAGTTCAGGGGGTGGGCAGCACACAGTTTGTGTTCAGGCTGTGCCAGGGCTGGAGTTGTGCCAGGCTCAGGTTGGGATCCTGCACCCAGAGCAGTGCCAGGGGTGGAGCCAGGCTGGCAGAGCTGGGGGTGCCCACCTGGATGGGAGAAGGATCCAGGGAGAGCTCAGAGCCCCTGGCAGGGCCTGAAGGGGCTCCAGGAGAGCTGCAGAGGGACTGGGGACAAGGATGGAGGGACAGGAGCCAGGGAATGGCTCCCAGTGCCAGAGGGCAGGGCTGGATGGGATCTGGGAATGAGGAATTGTTCCCTGGCAGGGTGGGCAGGCCCTGGCACAGGGTGCCCATGGTGCCTCAGGTTTGGCTTTTCTGTTTTTCACATTCTGTGCTGCTTTGGTGTGCGGGTCTGGGTTTCATATCAGGGATGCTGAGCTCTGGGCACAGAGCAGGGACACAAAACAATTCCTGCTCCAGCTGGGCACCAAGGACAAATGACCCAAATCTCAGCCCAGGAGCACAAACAGGAGAGAGAAAAACAAGGATGGGACTGCAGGGGCTAAAGCTGGAATGGGACAATGAACTGCAGGGTGCAAATGGAGCAGAACTGATCACAGTGACAGACCCCGTGCCTGGTTCTGCATTTTGGGGCCATTTTGGTTCATCTTGGGTTCGTTTTGAGACCATTTTGGTTCATCTTGGGTTCATTTTGGGACCATTTTGGTTCATCTTGGGTTCATTTTGGGACCATTTTGGTTCATCTTGGGTTCGTTTTGAGACCATTTTGGTTCATCTTGGGTTCATTTTGGGACCATTTTGGTTCATCTTGGGTTCGTTTTAGGACCGTTTTGGTTCCTCCTGGATTCATTTTGGGGCCATTTTGGTTCATCTTGGGTTCATTTTGGGACCATTTTGGTTCATCTTTGGTTCATTTTGGGACCATTTTGGTTCATCTTGGGTTCATTTTGGGACCATTTTGGTTCATCTTGGGTTCATTTTGGGACCATTTTGGTTCATCTTGGCTTCATTTTGGGACCATTTTGGTTCATCTTGGGTTCATTTTGGGACCATTTTGGTTCATCTTGGGTGCAGCCCTGGCTGGGCCCTTGTGCTGCCCAAGGTGGATCCATGCAGGAGATGCTTTGAATAAATCCCTGTTTGATTCTTTAGCTCTGCCCAGCCTCTGCTCCAGCTCAGCCTGCACAAGGCATCACCCAGAGCAGCTGGGGCTGCCCCTGGATCCCTGGCAGTGCCCAGGGCCAGGCTGGACACTGGGGTTGGCACAGTGGCAGTGTCCCTGCCATGGCAAGGGTGGCACTGGGTGAGGTTTAGTGCCTCTCCCAACCCAAACCATGCTGGCACTCTCAAGCACAAGCTGCAGCAGCTGTGCCTCACAGAAGGATCACCTCAGCACTTTGTGTCCAGCCAGGGAGCATTTCCAGAGCCTTTCTGTGCCCAGAGCTCAGCATCCCTGATATGAAACCCAGACCCACACACTAAAGCAGCACAGAATGTGAAAAACAGAAAAGCCAAACCTGAGGCACCATGGGCACCCTGTGCCAGGGCCTGCCCACCCTGCCAGGGCACAATTCCCAATTCCCAATCTCCCATCCATCCCTGCCCTCTGGCAGTGGGAGCCATTCCCTGGGTCCTCTCCATGCTTTGTAAATTCTCTCTCTCCATCTTTCCTGTTCACCCCTTCAGGCCCTGCAAGGCCACCCCAGAGCTTTCCCTTCTCCAGGTGAGCAATCCCAGCCCTCCCAGCCTTTCCTCAGCAGAGCTGCTCCATCCTCTGCTCACCTTGGTGCCTCCTGTTCTGCACAGCTCTCTCTCCTCCCTCGTTGTTCCTGGGAAATGTCTGGAGGCTGCTGTGGAGCCCAGGAGGCTCCTCCTGGAGAGCCTGGCAGGGTTTGTCACATCTCAGGGAGGTTCAGGGATCAATCCCTGCTTGCAGAATGAGCTGATACCTGAAGCTGGTAAAGCCTTCCTGTTTTGTTTGGTTTTTTGTTGGTTTTTTTTTTTTTTTTCTGGAGGTGATTGTTTGTTGCTCTGTTGGGCTTTTTGGTGGTGCTTTATTTGGTTTTTAGCCCCTGAGGATTATCACCGCTCCTTCCCTGATCCCAGGCTGTGGCTGAGGATGAATTTCCAAGGCAGACACGGTGCTGAGGCGAGGGCTGCTCTGTCCCAGCTGTGAAATGCCTTTGCAGAGGTTTCTGAAGGCCAGGGCAGGTGGTGCCCCCAGCTCTGGCACAGCTCTGTGTGTGCTGCCAGGGAATCACCTTGGCACTGCTTCCAGGGAAACAGCTCCTGCCTGGGCAGGGCTTGGCACAGACCCTGGCACACGTCCATGGAGAAGGGCACTCTGCTTCACTCCTCACTCACACACATCCCCAGGCAGCTGCAGCTCTTGGAGGGATTTTTCCTTAAATTTTTTCAAGTTTTTCCTGAAGGATTTCAGGAAAATCAGGTGCCCCTCACTGCGTGCTGGAGACCTGACAGGAGAGAACCTGAAGGGGATGGAGCCCCAGGAGAGGCTGAGGGAGCTGGGAAGGGGCTCAGCCTGGAGAAAAGGAGGCTCAGGGGGGCCCTTGTGGCTCTGCACAAGTCCCTGACAGGAGGGGACAGCCAGGGAACAGGGACAGGACAAGGGGAAATGGCCTCAGGCTGGGCCAGGGCAGGCTCAGGGTGGACACCAGGAGGAATTTCTGCATGGAAAGGTGCTCAGGCTTTGGCAGGGGCTGCCCAGGGAGGTTGGCAGTGCCCATCCCTGCAGGTGGCACCTGGATGTGGCACTTGGTGCCCTGGGCTGGGGACAGGGTGGGCATTGGGCAAAGCTGGCACTGGATGCTTTGGAGGGATTTTGCAGCCTCAGGGTCTCTGGGATTCTCTCACTTCCCAGTAAAGCCAGATTGCAGCTCTGGGCTCAGCTGCATCCTCTGCCACCTGCACTTCTGCTCCTGGCAGTTGTAGTGAGCTGAAATCTGCTTTGAGCTCATCCTGGGCATCTCTAACACACAAATGGAGGCTTAAAAATGGTTCCTGTGTGGAGACAGGACCTGTGCAGGGTGAGGGGGAAGTGTAATCCCCTCTGATGGCTGCAGCAAAGCAGCAGACTACAAAATCCTCCTTCCAGTCACAATAATCCCATTATTGGCCTGCTGTTTGCAACACTCATTTCCAAGTTCCTTTGCTCCTGCTGGGAATTTTAACCTCTCGGAGGGCTCTGAGGTGCTGCAGGTGCCACCCCTGCAGCTGTGGCTGTGCAGGTGCTTGCTGGAGCTGGGGGAAGCCCATTTTTCATAGGTGGGGCTGCTTTGGTTGTAATTACCAGCCCAATTAGCAGCACAGCAGTTCAGCAGCTGCCCCAGGGGCTGGCTCTGGGCTTGGCAGGGCTGCCCACCTTTCCCAGGCTGGCAGAGCAGCTGGAAAAGCCCTGGGATGTGCAGAGCAGGGAGAGGTGGCTGTGCCAGGAGGGGAACCCCAGGTGTGCCCCCAGTGCCTCTGCCAGCAGTTTGTGATGCTGTGGAAATTGAAATTCCCAGGTGGAAATGTGAGCAGCTCTTCTCCACTGCTGCGCTCCAGGAGACAAACTCAGAGCTGGTGAAGGATCCCAGAGATATTCTCTGTATTCTACAGAGTCACAGTTTGGGTTGGAAAGGAGCTTAAATGTGACCTCATGCCATGGCAGGGACACGTTTCACTGTCCCAGGGTGCTCCAGCCCCAGTGTCCAACCTGGCCTTGGACAATTCCAGGGATGAAACAGCCACAGCAGCTCTGGGAATTCCTTCCCAGCCCCTCGCCACCCTCCCAGGGAACAATTTCCTTGTTTAGAGCCATAAACGTGCTGTAGGTGTGGATTTTACCACAGAGCTCTGCCGCACTTTTGCTTGGTCTGTCTCGTGAGAAATGCTGTTCACTTTAAAAAAATTTAAAAGGTTTATTAAAACCTTGTCAAAAACACAACAGCAGACTGAATAGAGAAAAAAGGCAGAGGATTTTCTCACCATGTGCTCACCCACACAAGGAGGTTTTGCCTTTTAACCCTTTAGCCCTTCCCAATGTTGTGTCCATTGATTAATTTTTGTTGTCCAGTGGTGGAGTTTAAATCCCTAAATCCTGATTGGATGTCAGGATGCCATAGTGACAATCCCACCCTCCCAAAATCCCAAACCCAGGGCACTCTCTGATAACAACACAAGGGGGATAAAAGATAACTGTAAATGTAAAACTTCTCCTAACATATATTTACCTTTTTTTAAGGTGATATTTACCTTTTATGATGATATCTACCTTTTAATTGTGAATCAACCATGGCATCACTCATCTGTCACGGTCTGGTTCCTGTGATTTGGGCAGGTGGGGGATAAAAGATAACTATTAATCTGTAAAACTACTCCTAATATATATACAGGATATTTACCTTTGAATTGTGAGAGTCATTCATGGCATCACTCATCTAACTAATCTATCACAGTCTGGTTCCTGTGATTTGGGCAGGGGGGGTACAAGATAATGATAAATCTATAAAGCTTCTAACATATATACATGATATTTAGCTTTTCATTGTGAGAATCACCCATGGCATTGCTCGCAGTCAGGTTCCTGTGATTTGGGTAGGGGGGGTACAAGATAATGATAAATCTATAAAACTTCTCCTAACATATATACATGATATTTACCTTTTAATTGTGAGAGTCACCCATGGCCTCATCACCCATCTGTCACAGTTTGGGTCATGGAATTTGGGCAGGAGGGGGGTAAAAGATAACTATAAATCTATAAAACTTCTTCTGACGTGTATATTTGATATTTACTTTTTATTGTGAAAGTCACCCATGGCCTCATCACTCATCTGTCACAGTTTGGGTCATGGAATTTGGGCAGGAGGGGGGTAGAAGATAACTATAAATCTATAAAACTTCTTCTGACATGTATATTTGATATTTACTTTTTATTGTGAGAGTCACCCATGACATCACTCATCTGTCACAGTTTGGGTCATGGAATTTGGGCAGGAGGGGGGTAGAAGATAATGATAAATCTATAAAACTTCTCCTAACATATATACATGATATTTACCTTTTAATTGTGAGAGTCGCCCATGGCCTCATCACCCATCTGTCACAGTTTGGGTCATGGAATTTGGGCAGGAGGGGGGGTAAAAGATAACTATAAATCTATAAAACTTCTTCTGACGTGATGTATATTTGATATTTACTTTTTATTGTGAGAGTCACCCATGACATCACTCATCTGTCACAGTTTGGGTCATGGAATTTGGGCAGGGGGGTAAAAGATAACTATAAATCTGTAAAACTTCTAACATGTCTACATTATATTTAGCTTTTCATTGTGAGAATCACCCATGGCATTGCTCGCAGTCTGGTTCCTGTGATTTGGGCAGGGGGGGTAAAACATAAATCTATAAAACGTCTCCTAACATATATACATGATATTTAGATTTTAGTTGTGAGAGTCACCCCTGGCATCGCTCATCTCTCCCAGTCTGGTTCATGGGATTTTTGCAGGGGGATTCTGGAGCTGCTGCAGCCCTGGGGCAGCTCCTCCTGCTCAGGCTGTGCTCTCCTCCCCAGGCCCAAAATCAGTGATATTTCTTGGTGTAAAACCCTAAACCAGTGATGTTTCCTGGTGTAAAATCCCAGGCTTGGTTTAGCTTGGAGGGACCTGAGGGATCACCTGTGCCACCCCTTTGGAGCAGCTGCAGGAGGTGGAAATGCACCTGGTCACAGCTCTTTGGTGGCTGGGACAAGTAAATCAAATTAATCAGCTCCTGTTAAATGTGCTTGGATGTGCTCTCAGAGGGTTTTGTGATTTCCTCTGCCATATCTCACTGGCAGGGCCAGAAGTGATTCTTTGGCTGTATCCAAGTCCTGTTCCCTTATTGCCTTTCTCCTGAGCTCTGTCCACTCTGTCATGGAATGGTTTTGGGTTCTGTCCAATGAAATAGTTCTGAGTTCTGTCCAGTCTCTCATAGAATGGTTTTGGGTTCTGTCCAATATTTCATGGAATGGTTTTGGGTTCTGTCCAATATTTCATGGAATGGTTTTGGGTTCTGACCATTCTGTCATGGAATGGTTTGGAGTTCTGTCCATTCTCTCATGGAATGGTTTGGAGTTCTGTCCAATATTTCATGGAATGATTTTGAGTTCTGTCCATTCTCTCATGGAATGCTTTTGAGTTCTGTCCATTCTGTCATGGAATGCTTTTGAGTTCTGTCCAATATCTCATGGAATGGTTCTGAGCTCTATCCAATGTCTCATGGAATGGTTCTGAGTTCTGTCCAATGGAATGGTTCTGAGCTCTGTCCAATATTTCATGGACTGGTTCTGAGCTCTGTCCAGTCTCTCATGGACTTGTTCTGAGCTCTGTCCAATATTTCATGGACTGGTTCTGAGCTCTGTCCAATATTTCATGGACTGGTTCTGAGCTCTGTCCAGTCTCTCATGGACTTGTTCTGAGCTCTGTCCAATATTTCATGGACTGGTTCTGAGCTCTGTCCAATATCTCATGGAATGGTTCTGAGCTCTGTCCAATGGAATGGTTCTGAGCTCTGTCCAGTCTCTCATGGACTGGTTCTGAGTTCTGTCCAATATTTCATGGACTGGTTCTGAGCTCTGTCCAATATCTCATGGAATGGTTCTGAGCTCTGTCCAGTCTCTCATGGAATGGTTCTGAGCTCCCTTTGGAGGGTGTTGGGGTTCAGGGAGGTTCAGGCTTTCCCCTTCATCCTGCTCTCATGTGCTTGCATCTGATTCTGCATCAGAAGCAGAAGAATCATTGGGTCTTCATCTGTCTCTGGTAGTCCTGGGGTTGTTTATTCCCATGGCATGTTTATGGAAAGAGGGAAATTCAAATTGTGCAGACCCCAGTGTGGCCCAGTCTGAGGTGAAAATTCAATTTCTTGTGAAAATTCAAATTGTGGAGACCCTTTCCCCTTCCCCCTCTCAGAGATTCTGCAAGGAAGAATTTCAGTTCAGGGGTTTGACTTGTAGATGATTTGTAAATAAAACCAGTAACAAACTGCTTTTATTTACAGTCTCAACACACAGGACACTTCCCTTAAATGTGCTTCAAATGTCATTTCTTGTGACACTTCCCTTAACAGGGCACCAAATGTCCTTCAAATGTCATTTTTGTGACACTTCAGGCCACTGAGGCTTCCTGTCCATCCTTGAGCTGCTGTTTCCTCCAGGTCTGTGGGCAGCTTTTTGTGTTTTCCAGCCTTGAAAGGAAGGGATGAGGGCTGAGGTTTCCCCTGTGCTCCAGATGGGAAGGAATATTTATCTCTAAGTTGTGAGTTTGATAGTGTTTTATTAATAGTGGCAGCTCAGTCAATGAGCAGCAACAAAATCCAGCACAGCAATGGGAAATGGTGACATTGGGACAGTGGTGACAATGGGAAATGGTGACAGTTGTGATATTGGGACAGTGGGAAATGGTGACATTGGGACAGTGGTGACAATGGGAAATGGTGACAGTTGTGATATTGGGACAGTGGGAAATGGTGACATTGGGACAGTGGTGACAATGGGAAATGGTGACGTTGGGACAATGTTGACAAATAAAATGGTGACAGTGGTGGCAATTGGAAATGGTGACATTGTGACAGTGGGAAATGGTGACATTGGGACAATGTTGACAAATGGTGACCCTGGTGACAATGGGAAACGCTCCAGCCCTGTGCCAGCTCCGTGGCTGAAGGCAGGCACTGCTGCAGGGCTTGAGCTCAAACATGAATTTATTCAATATTGACAGCTCAGTGTCAGAGCAGTGCTGCAGGTCTGCTTGGTGTGAACCCCAAATCCCTGTGCTGTGGGGGCAGCCTGAGTGGACAGCCAGGAGCGGTGCAGGTCTGTCTTAGGAATAATAATTACAACTGATAATTGTCTCTTGCTGATAATTGTCACTATAGGACATGAAATAAATCAACAGGAAAACTGGAATCTCCAAGGGAAAAAGAAGGACAGTTTAATTTCTGACTCCAGCATTTATAGATTTTCAAAAGTGACAGTGGATTGGAGGATGACAGTGCCACCTCTCCAATGACACTGGACAAACCAACAGTCCATCAAATGTCTCCTCCTCCAGAAAAGAATGAGTTATTTACAGAAAATGTGTGAGAAAGTTCCTCACAAGAATGTAAACATCAGAAGGCTTAGAAGAACAGGGTGACAGATAATTCACTCTTAGATCCCCTGCACGACCTTCTCAAACCCTCAGGGATGGCACAGAGGGGTTTTTGGGAAAGGCCACCCTGTTAGTGCCCCCAAGAGACACAAATCCCTCTCCCACCTCATCCCCAGGTTGTTCCTGGTGTTCTGCTCCAACCTCACCTTGGAGCTGTTCCAGTTTATCTGCTGGGCTGAATCCAGGGGTGTGAATTTAGGGATGTGAATGTAGGGGTGAGAATTTAGGGATGTGAATTTGGCGATGTGAATTCAGGGGTGTGAAATTCAGGGGTGTGAATTTAGGGATGTGAATTCATGGTGATGAATTTAGGGATGGGAATTCAGGGATGTGCATTCAGGGGTGTGAATTTAGGGATGTGAATTCAGGGTTGTGAATTCAAGGATGTGAATTTAGGGGTGTGAATTCATGGTGGTGAATTTAGGGATGGGAATTCAGGGATGTGCATTCAGGGTTGTAAATTTAGGGGTGTGAATTCAGGGGTGTGAATTCGAGGATGTGAATTTAGGGATATGAATTTAGGCATGTAAATTTAGGGATGTGAATTCAGGGGTGTAAAATCAGGGGTGTGAATTTAGGGATGTGAATTCAAGGATGTGAATCTAAGGATGTGAATTCAGGGTTCTGAATGTAGGGATGTGAATTTAGGGATGTGAATTTAAGGATGTGAATTCAGGGATGGGAATTCAAGGATGTGATTTCAGGGATGTGAATTTAGGGGTGTGAATTCGAGGATGTGAATTCAGGGTTGTATATTCAGGGATGTGAATTCAGGGATGTGAATTCAGAGATGTGAATTTAGGGATGTGAATTTAGGGATGTGAATTTAGGGATGTGAATTCAGAGATGTGAATTCAGGAGTGTAAATTTAGGGATGTGAATTCAGAGATGTGAATTCAGGAGTGTAAATTTAGGGATGTGAATTCAGAGATGTGAATTCAGGGTTGTAAGCTCCCAGGCCAGAAGCTTTGAGTGCTTTTCTAGGGGGTCACTCCTGCTTTTCCCCACAAAAATCCCTCCTAGCCAGCAAACCTCTCCTGGCCCTTGGGGCTGCTCTAACCCTGTTGGGATTTTTTCGAGGAGGAGTTGGGCTGGATTCCTGTGGGTCTCTTCCAGCTCAGGATATCCTGTGATTCTCTGGAGCTGTTTATTCTCCACTTAGAGCTGGAGGAGCTTTGGAAGCTGGTGGGAGCTCAGGGCAGTTTCAGAATGCTCATGGAGTCTTTTGGTTGGACAAGTTTTCCACTGATCCAGAAACTGAAGAATCACCTCAGTGTCCTTGTGGAGAGATATTTGAAATGAAGCATCAGAAATCAGAAAGTTTAGAGGGCAGGGATGGATGGGATATTGGGAATTAGGAATTGTTCCCTGGCAGGGTGCCTAGAGTAGCTGGGGCTGCCCCTGGATCCCTGGCAGTGCCCAAGGCCAGGCTGGACACTGGGACAGTAAAGGTTGGGCAGGGATGTCCCCAAGGAGAGAGGTGGCTCTGGGATCCCCCAGCTGAGATGTCCCCAGGCAGGGAGGTGGCTTTGGGATTTCCCAGCTGGGCAGGGATGTCCCCAAGGAGGGAGGTGGCTCTGGGATCCCCCAGCTGAGATGTCCCCAGGCAGGGAGGGAGGTGGCTCTGGGATCTCCCTGCCCTGCTGCTGCTCCAGCCCTGTGCCAGCTCAGTGTGAAATGTGCCCTTCAGTGGCACCTGGCTCCTGATGCCACAGGATTGTCCATCCCTCCCTGACCTGCTTTCTGCCTAAATCCTGGCCAGCATTTGCCTAATGGGATGAGTGGAGCAGATCCTGCAATCTGGGTCAAGTCCTTCATCCCCCCCGGGGCTCCTGTTGTGTTTTCTGGGGGTTACTGAGCAGCAATTTCACATCCTCTGGGGCTTTTTAGGGCTGACCCGCTTGTGTGCCAGGCTGGCATGGCAGGGTGATGCCCTGCTGGCAGCACATGGGCAGCTTCTCCCATTTCCATGGTGGCTGCAGCTGGAATTCCCTCCTGGATGTGAGGCTGAGGTGGAACCAGATGGTCAGGTTTTGCTGCCTGCCTCTGCAGAGCTTGTCTGAGCCAGGTGGGAGCTGCTCAGCTGCTTGCATTCGTGGGTTCAGGACGTTTAGGTTCTATTTCCAGGAAGGAACCCGAGTGGAAGTGCTGATTGTGTTTATAACATCAGTTTTAAATCCTTCTTTGTATAAGGGAATAACCAATAGGACGAATTCCAGAGTGCATTTTTGCCAAAGCTTTCCTGGGCTGAGGTTCTCCTTCACATCCAGCTGTGGAGGATCTCTGGATTAAACCTTGATGGGCTGATAAAAACACCCCCAAACAACCCCATTAAACCTTGATGGGCGGATAAAAACACCTCCAGAAAACCCCAACCACTTCAAACACAGGTTTTAATTGTGAACACTGCCTGATCCAGGTTTATGTGGGCAGCACTTGCATCTCTCAGAGCTTTCCAAAATGCATCTCTCAGAGCTTTCCAAAATGCATCTCTGAGAACATTCCTAAATGCATCTCTCAGAGCTTTCCCAAATGCATCTCTCAGAGCTTTCCTAAATGCATCTCTCAGAGCTTTCCCAAATGCATCTCTCAGAGCTTTCCTAAATGCATCTCTCAGAGCTTTCCCAAATGCATCTCTCAGAGCTTTCCCAAATGCATCTCTCAGAGCTTTCCTAAATGCATCTCTCAGAGCTTTCCCAAATGCATCTCTCAGATCTTTCCCAGATGCAGCAGGAGTGTGGTGAGCTCTTTCATTGACAATGAGCTTGGCTCAGTTGGCCAGAGCTGAGTTCCCTCTCAGACTCTGTAGGATTTTATTTCTTCACACACAGTGACTAAAATGACTCGGGTGAAAGATCTGATATGGGATTAAAAGGGCAGAGGAGAGGGCAGAAGCTCCTTAAGGCGTATCAGCTCTTTAAAGGTGCATCTGTTTTGTTGAGAGTCTCTTTAATCCTCGTTCCTGGTTCTCCTGGAGCAGCCTGTGTGGCAGCAGGAGTGTGAGCTGCTTTGTTTATCTGGTGTCAAACATTTCCTGGAGAGCACAGAGAGGCTGTTGGCAGGGCAGGGCACCCTGGGCTGGGCTGGCACCTGCTCTGGCCTTGCCCAGCACAAGGAGCTCTGATCCCGGGCTGGCAGAGCCCCAGCGAGCCACGAGAGCAGCTGGGGGAGCCACAGGGCCATGGAGGGTGGGAAAGGCTCCCGGAGCAGGGAGTGCAGCCTGGTGACGGGGTCTGTGCCCTGTGCTCTGAGATTGGTGTGCTTTGGGGGTTCAGGGAGCCCTCTGTGTGCTTTGGGGGTTCTGGGAACCATCTGTGTGCTTTAGGGGTTCTGGGAACCATCTGTGTGCTTTGGGGGTTCAGGGAAACATCTCTCTGTGTGCTTTGGGGGTTCAGGGAAACATCTCTCTGTGTGCTTTGGGGGTTCAGGGAAACATCTCTCTGTGTGCTTTGGGGGTTCTGGGAGCCATCTGTGTGCTTTGGGGGTTCTGGGAACCACCTGTGCTTTGGGGGTTCAGGGAAACATCTCTGTGTGCTTTGGGGGTTCAGGGAAACATCTGTGTGCTTTGGGGGTTCAGGGAGCCCTCTGTGTGCTTTGGGGGTTCAGGAAAACATCTCTCTGTGTGCTTTTGGAAACCCATCCTGAGCCCATCATGGGGACACTCAGGGCAAGAGAGTCCTGGAGGGGCTGGGGCATGTCCAGGGAAGGGAATGGAGCCCCAGGAGGGGCTGAGGGAGCTGGGAAGGGGCTCAGCCTGGAGAAAAGGAGGCTCAGGGGGGACCTTGTGGCTCTGCACAAGTCCCTGACAGGAGGGCACAGCCAGGGGACAGGGACAGGACAAGGGGAAATGGCCTCAGGCTGGGCCAGGGCAGGCTCAGGGTAGATATTTGGAGCAATTCCCACCTGGAAAGGGCTGTCCTGCCCTGGCACAGCTGCCCAGGGAGGTTTGAGGTGCCCATTCCTGGAGGGATTTAAAAGCCCTGTGGATGTGGCACTTGGGGACATGGGGCAGTGGTGGCTTTGGCAGTGCTGGGTTGGACTTGGTGATCTCCAAGGGCTTTTCCAACCTAAAGGACTCTGTGGTTCCAGGAATGTCCTGGAGAGCAGGGACAGCTGGCAGAGCTGGTTGATGTTCCCCTGTGACCTTCCCAGAGCAGCCCAGCAGGGTTTGCAGGGAGCCAGGCGGGGGTGGCAGGAGGCCAGGCCTGTGCAGCCTCACCCTGCTGAGCTCAGGGCCCTGTGGGCATTGAAGGGTTAACGCCTGGGAGAGGTGCAGGGACAGAAATGGAGCAGCTTTTCTCCCCTCTGCCCTGGCTGAGGTTCCCTGGTGGAACTCAGCCTTCACTGGGGACAAATTAATCAAATCTGATTAATTTGAGCCACATGGAGCACATCCAGGGAGGGAAATTTGGGATAACACAGTGCCCAGGAGGAAAATGCCCAGTCAGAGTTTGGTGTGGTGGAAATGGCCCTGAGCTCCCTGTGGATGGATCTCAGCTTCACTCCTCTCCTGATTTCACCTGAGGGAATGGGATAACCTGGGGATGGATCCCTGAGGGAATGAGGGGACTGGGATAACCTGGGGATCCCTGAGGGAATGGGATAACCTGGGGATCTGTGAGGGGATGGGATAACCTGGGGATGGATCCCTGAGGGAATGAGGGGACTCGGATAACCTGGGGATGCCTGAGAGAATGGGATAACCTAGGGATGGGTTCCTGAGGGAATGAGGGGAATAGGATAAGCTGGGGATCCCTGAGGGAATGAGGGAACTGGGATAACCTGGGGGTCCCTGAGGGAATGAGGGGATTGGTATAAACTAGGGGTCCCTGAGGGGACTGGGATAACCTTGGGGTCCCTGAGACTGGGATAACCTGGGGATCCCCGAGGGAAGGAGGGGACTGGGATAAACCTGGGTATCCCTGAGGGGACTGGGATAAGCTGGGGATCCCTGAGGGAATGGGATAACCTGGGGATCCCTGAGAGAATGGGATAACCTGGGGATGGATCCCTGAGGGAATGAGGGGACTGGGATAAGCTGGGGATCCCTGAGGGAATGAGGGAACTGGGATAACCTGGGGGTCCCTGAGGGAATGAGGGGATTGGTATAAACTGGGTAACCCTGAGGGGACTGGGATAAGCTGGGGATCCCTGAGGGAATGAGGGGACTGGGATAACCTGGGGATCCCTGAAACTGGGGTAACCTGGGGATCCCAGAGGGGTCTGGGATAACCTGGGGATGGATCCCTGAGGGAATGAGGGGACTGAGATAAGCTGGGGATGGATCCCTGAGGGAATGAGGGGACTGGGATAAACCTGGGGGTCCCTGAGGGAACTGGGATAAGCTGGGGATCCCTGAGGGGACTGGGATAAACCTGGCGATGGATCCCTGAGGGAATGAGGGGACTGGGATAACCTTGGGATGGATGCCCAAGGGAATGAGGGGCAGGGTCCTGCAGGGCTGGGGGTTCTGCTCAAGAGAGGAGGGGGAACTGCTCCCGTCCTTCTGCAGAGTCCCCCTGGGTTTGTGCTGAGCCTAAGTCAGGCCCGGCCTTTGATGTGCTGGGCTCGGGTCAGAGCTGATGATTAAGAGGAAACGAGGCATTTCCTGCCCATCCCCCTGCCCAGCACGAATATGGCCTGAAATGTCCTGAAATATCCCGGTGACGTGTGGTGAGTGGCATCTGCCTGCTGCAGCAGCTCCCTGCAGCTGCAGCTCTGCCTGCCCGACCCCTGGGAGCAGCTCAGGGACCCCGGGGGCCGGGGCAGGGCTGGTGCTGGGGCCCTTCAACAAAAAAAAAACATTCTAGGGGCCAGAGTTGGGAACTTGGTGTGTGCAGGGGGTTTCAAACAGCCTCTTGCTGGAATTGTGGGTGCTGAGAATTTCAGCCTTTCTGTGCTGACACACTCTGACCCCCAGGACAGCACTGCATTTGACCTGAGGCCATGGAGAAACTTCCAGAATTGATTGAGAGCACTGGGATTGTGGGTGTGGAGTTGGGTACAAGTGTGTGACGTCACAGGGTGGAAAACTTGGAGTCTGGGGGTTTAGAATATGGAATAAATATGGGGCAAGATGGAGGCTTTAGGGTGGTGGCTGGTTCTTCTCCTCCTTCTCCTCCTTCTCCTCCTTCTCCTCCTTCTCCTCCTTCTCCTTCTCCTCCTTCTCCTCCTTCTCCTCCTTCTCCTCCTTCTCCTCCTTCTCCTCCTTCTCCTCCTTCTCCTCCTTCTCCTCCCTTCTCCTTCTTCTCCTTTTCTTCTCCTTTTCTTCTCCTTCTTCTCTTTCTCTTCTCCTTCCTCACCATCTTCTCCTTCTTCTTTACTTTGTTCTTCTCCTTCACCTTCTTCTCCTTCTTCTTCTCCTTCCTCACCTTCTTCTTCTTTATTTGTCCTTCTCCTTCTTTTTCCTCACCACCACCTTCTTCTTCTTCCTCACCTTCTTCTCCTTTTTCTTCTCCTTCTTTGTTCTTCTCCTTCCTCACCTTCTTTTTCTCCTTCTTATTTGTTCTCCTCCTTCTTCTCCCTCACCACCTTCTTCTTCTGCTTCCTCACCTTCTTCTCCTTTTTCTTCTCCTTCTTCTTTACCTTCTTCTTCTCCTTCCTCACCCTCTTCTCCTTCTACTCCTTCCTCACCTTCTTCTTCTTTACTTGGTTCTTCTCCTTCTCCTTCCTCACCTTCATCTTCCTCACCTTCTCCTTCTTCACCACCTTCTCCATGGGTTTGGGTGGTATTTTGTAACTGGGCAGAAAAGCCTGCCCTGTGGACTTTGAGGGATTAATTATTGAGTTAAAAGTGAAAATAATTTAGGTGTCATTTCTTAATTGGATAGATTAGCTTTAAAAGACCTTGTACAAGAGATGGTTGGTCATTTTCTGCCTTGTTAGTGAAGAACTGCAGAACTCACTGCTGTGAGACTGTAACATTAATAAGAAATAATAAACACCTAAAATAGAGGTTTTGGTGGAGCTGGATAGAAATTCAGAATGCAAAGGAATAACTGCCATTAAATGGAGGTTTTGGTACACTTAAATGTAAATTCAGAATGCAAAGGAATAACTGCCATTAAATGAAAGTTTTGGTGCAGTTACATGTAAAATCAGAATGCAAAGGAATAACTTCCTCTCAATCTGCTCTTTCTTGCCAGGTCCTGGAGAAATATCCCAACACACCCATGAGCCATAAAGAGATCCTTCAAGTTATCCAAAAAGAAGGCCTTAAGGAAATCAGGTGAGTTGAGTAAAGCAGGAAAACTCTCTGGTGCTCTGCTTCCAGCTTGGTGTTAACCAGTTTGCTGTTAACTCCCTGCTCCTGAGGAGTTTTGGGACTGAAATATTTCAGGTTTGGAGTCTGGGTCCTGTTTGTAAACAGCTCCCAAGTGCTCTTCCCCACTGAGCTGGGTAAGATCATCCCTGATTCCCAGGTGTGCAGGGCTTGCCTGCAGCTCCCTTATAGGAAATAAAATAAAGGACTTGGCAGCAGCTCCTTTAGAGGATAAAATAAAGGACTTGGCTGCAGCTCCTTTAGAGGATAAAATAAAGGACTTGGCTGCAGCTCCTTTATAGGATATCCCAGCCCTGGTCAGGGGCTTCAGGGACTGAAGGAAACAGAACAAATTTTAATTTCTGCTTTAAAAAATAAGTGAATGCCCTGGGGCCTGAATTAAGCAGCCATCCTGAATTTGGTTGAATTGTGTTTTGCAGTCCCCTTGGCCAGCTGGGTGCAGCAGTCCTTGTGCTTTGCAGGGAAAGGTCAGGGCCCACTGCAGGGGTTGTGCTGTCCCAAGGGAGCTGAGCATGGCCCAGCTCTGGGAAATGTGGAATTTATCCTGCCCAGGGAGCTCCTGGGGAGGGACCAAAGGGAGGGAGGGACAGCCAGGCTTTGGGGGCAGCTGCAGGTCTGTGCTAAAGAGTGTTAAACTAAACTAGATAGTGTTAAACTAAGCATTGTTAAACTAAACTAGATAGTGTTAAACTAGATGGTCTTAAGTTAGTGTTAAACTAAACTAGATAGTGTTAAACTAAACTAAATAGTGTTAAACTAAACTAAATAGTGTTAAACTAGACTAGATAGTGTTGGACTATATAGTGTTAAACTAAGTACTGTTAAACTAAATAGTGTTAAACTAGTGTTAAACTAAACATTATTAAATTGAATAGTGTTAAACTAGTGTTAAACTAAACTAAATAGGGTTAGATTAGATAGTGTTAAACTAAACTAGGTAGTGTTAAAGTAGATAGTGTTAAACTAAACTAGATAGTGTTAAAGTAGACTAGATAGTATTAAACTAAACTAGGTAGTGTTAAACTAGCGTTAAACTAAACATTGTTAAACTAAACAGTGTTAAACTAAACTGAATAGTGTTAGACTGAATAGTGTTAAACTAAACAGTGTTGAACTAAATGGTGTTAATTCAAATTCACCAACTGTAGCTCAGTCAGCCTGAGGGCACTGGTCAGACTGGAGATGGACTGGTCAGACTGGAGATGGACTGGTCAGACTGGAGCTCACTGGTCAGACTGGAGCTCCCTGGTCAGACTGGAGCTCACTGGTCAGACTGGAGATGGACTGGTCAGCCTGGAGATGGACTGGTCAGCCTGGAGATGGACTGGTCAGACTGGAGATGGACTGGTCAGCTTGGAGATGGACTGGTCAGACTGGAGCTCACTGGTCAGCCTGGAGGGGCTCTGGTCAGCCTGGAGATGGACTGGTCAGCCTGGAGCTCCCTGGTCAGACTGGAGCTCCCTGGTCAGACTGGAGATGGACTGGTCAGACTGGAGATGGACTGGTCAGACTGGAGCTCCCTGGTCAGACTGGAGCTCACTGGTCAGACTGGAGGTCACTGGTCAGACTGGAGCTCCCTGGTCAGACTGGAGCTCACTGGTCAGACTGGAGGTCACTGGTCAGACTGGAGGGGCTCTGGTCAGACTGGAGGTGGACTGGTCAGACTGGAGATGGACTGGTCAGACTGGTGACAGAGCACAAGGGCAGCCAACACCCAGCACTGACCCTGCTAAACCTTTTTACAATCTTTTTTACTAAAATCCTGTGGTTTTGGGGCAGAGCCCCGGGCAGGAGCCCAGGTGGGACCCAGGAGATGCAGTCTGTGCCTGCTCAGGGCGGATTTTGGTCAAAAAACCAAAAAAAGCAGCAGAGAAATGCAGCTGTGCCTTTCATCCTTCAGCCTTCTCCTTTTAGAGCTGAGCTGGGGCTGAGCTCATATATATAGATAGATATCTATATATTTTTTTTTAAATACATATTTTATATATAAAATATATATCTAATATAGAAATATATTCTTATAGATTCTATTTATTATTATATAAATACAAATCTAAATAAATTTATAATTATAGAAATGTAAATAATAGAAATATTATATAAATATATTACTATATTTTAAATGTATAAATATATATTATAAATTTCATATATATAAACTCATAAAATTATATAACTATAAAATATTTATAGAAATATAAATATATTTATAAATACATACTTTTTATATAAAGGGATATAAATATGTTTATAATATATATTTGAAATGTAAAAGTATTTATGTCTACATTATAAATATAAACATAAAATTTATAAATATAAATATACTTAATAAGATAAATATAAATTATATTTGTACTATAGATTTGAAATATAAAAATATTTCTTTATCTAAATTATATGTATAAATAGAATATATTTATATATACTTATTTATATAAATATAAATTATATTTATACTATCTATTTGAAATACAAAAATATCTCTTTATATATCTAAATTATATGTATAAATATATATATACTTTCTTATAGAAATAAATATAAATTATGTTTATACTATCAATTTGAAATATAAAAATTTCTATTTAGATATCTATTTAGATATACATTTTTTTGCTGTAACAAGGCTTGCTGTAGGGTAAAAGCTGCAGGATTGTCACATTTGAAGCAATTAAATTGCAATTAAATTGCAGTCAGGGCCAGGATCTGTGCTGGGTTGGGCTCCTGGTCAGGCACAGCCCGTGACAAGATGGGCTTGGCACAAAGCAGCTTTTGGAAATCCCAGGTACAGCAAGCTCAGAATAGCTATAATTTAAAAAAAATTAATTTAAATTATTTTTTTAAATTTAAAAATTAAATTAAAAAAATCTTAAACCAGTTTCTAATGGTTTTCAAAGAGCTGTAAAATGACCTAGTCTTTACCAGGGCACAGTTCCTCATTCCCAATTCCCATCTGGCAGGGGGAGCCATTCCCTGGCTCCTGGAATGCCTAAATAAGTTGTTTTCTGACTCAAAGATGGGACAACTGAGAGATGTTTTAAAAACTTTTATTTTGTTTTTAGTCTCCTGTGAAGAGTAAGACAATACAGATGTTATAATTCACACCATCACAATCAGAAGTCAACTCTTTAATTACAATACACTCTAAGCATTTATTTTTACAAAACCATCCTTTAAAACTTATTTCTATTTCTCTCTCTTATCTATTCTATTTCCATTTCTCTCTCTTATCTCTCCTATATCCTATCCAATATCTATCCTATTCAATAGCATTTCTAAATCAACATTTCTTATCTCAAATCTGTATACAGATGCACACTGTATAAACTTTCTATCAAGTTTTAAACATTTTTTACAAATCCTGCAGTGGCACACCCTGAGATCTTGTCCCTGTGTTGGATATTGCTCATGTTGGTTGTCTGGGGTGGGACAGGGCACAATTCCTAATTCCACCATCACAATCAGAAGGCAATTATTTCTTAATTACAATACACTCTAAGCATTTCTTTTTTTATAAAACCATGCTTTAAAACTTATTTCTGTTTCCATTTCTGTCTCATATCTATCCTATTTCTATTTCCATTTCTGTCTCTTATCTCTCCTATATCCTATCCAATATCTATCCTATTCCATAACATTTCTAAATCAGCATTTCTTATCTCAAAATCTATATACAAATACTCCTTCTGTCATGTTTTAAACATTTTCCACAAATCCTGCAGTGGCACACCCAGAGATCTTGTCCCATTGCTCATGCTGGGTGTCTGGGGTGGGACAGGGACACCCAGACATTCCTCCCTGAGGAATCACCAGCCTGCCTTCCCTCAGATTCCCCCTGAGTGAGGATTTTGGAATGTGAGTTTGCTGAAATGGCCATAAAAACCCTCTTGGGGTTTTGCTGTGCAGGATTTCCTGCTCACAAAGCTGGGCTTTTGTGCACAGCCAGGGGAAAGGGGGAATTAATTTTTGGGGAGCATTTTCCTTGTGGGACGGTTCGGTGTTTGAGTTCTTGGGGTTGGGGCTGCAGCAGGGAGGGCTCCAGGCAGTCCCTGCAGCTCCCAGTGGAATTTGGGTTTTCCTGAAACACCTGGAGCTGCTGGAGAGAGCCCAGAGGAGCCCTGGAGCCAGGCTGGGAGAGCTGGGGGTGAGAGGAGAAGGATCCAGAGCCTGAGGGGGCTCCAGGAGAGCTGCAGAGGGGCTGGGGACAAGGGATGATTTCAGTGTCTGAGTTGGTGGAATCCATAATTAATAAATGCAGGGCAGAATGTTGGTTTGAAATGTAATAATTCAACACGAGCATTGCCACAGAAAGGCTGGGTTGTTAGCACTGGCAGGGAGTATTGAATACAATTATTGTGTGTAGGGGAAACCCATCAGGTGATTTTGTGCATTTCCCTCTTCCAAAGGTCTGAAATCCATAATGACAGAATATTCCTCTTTGTATTTCCCTCTTCCAAAGGTCTGAAATTCATAATGACAGAATATTCCTCTTTGTATTTCCCTCTTCCAAAGGTCTGAAATCCATAATGACAGAATATTCCTCTTTGTATTTCCCTCTTCCAAAGGTCTGAAATCCATAATGACAGAATATTCCTCTTTGTATTTCCCTCTTCCAAAGGTCTGAAATCCATAATGACAGAATATTCCTCTTTGTATTTCCCTCTTCCAAAGGTCTGAAATTTATAATGACAAAATATTCCTCTGTGCATTTCCCTCTCCCAAAGGTGTGAAACCCATACCTGACAGAATATTTGTGCATTTCCCTCTCCCAAAGGTGTGAAACCCATACCTGACAGAATATTTGTGCATTTCCCTCTCCCAAAGGTGTGAAACCCATACCTGACAGAATATTTGTGCATTTCCCTCTCCCAAAGGTGTGAAACCCATACCTGACAGAATATTCCCCTTCTCTCACCCCAGCCCAGGCTGGCTGTAGCAGTTTTTGCTGTTTCCCAGGTATAAAATGGCAGAGAAATTTTCACTCTTACAAGGACTTGGCTGCAGCTGCTTTATAGGATAACCCAGCCCTGGTCAGGGGCTTCAGGGACTGAAGGAAACATAAGAAATTTTAATTTCTGCTTTAAAAAACAAGTGGGAGAAGGAGAAGTGTGGGCTGGAGCCCTCTGTAGGTGAGGAACCTCAGAGCTGAAAACACCAGAGCTGAGGCCCCAAAAATTCCCTCAGTTTGGGGTTTCTCTTCAGCACAAGCTGGTGATTCTGTAGCACAAATCCAGAGAACATCCCCAAACCACCTAAATTTTAACTGCAGCCCCCAGAAGCCTCAGAGGGAGGAGTTTCTCTTTTGATCCTGCTCTGGGATCAGGAGCTGCTGGTTCCATTCCCTGGGGATGAGCAGGACCTGTGCACAGCACCTGGATCCCACAGCTGGAAAGGCTGCAGAGGGATTTCCTCCCAGCCAGGACTGCTCATGTGCCAGTCTCTGATGTTCCTGCAGCTCACATCTGCTCCTGGTGATAGATCTTTAATTAGAGCTGTTAATTAGTCAGGTTCAGTGTGTTCTGAGAGCTTTGTGGCCAGCTCCACACTGATCCCCACCCCCAGGTTTCTGCTGGGCTCTCAGCGCTCCAGGTGTGGCTCCTGAACTGCATCTCCCTGTGATCCTGCACCCTTTCCTGCTCTGGGGGTGCTCTGGGGAACCCCAAAATCCTGGTGTGCCAGCCAAGATCCCCCTTGGGGTGATGCTGGTGCAGAATGAGGCACTGAGGTGCTCTGGGGTCACCCAGCAGCTCCAGGAACCCCAAAATCCTGGTGTGCAGGCAGAGATTCCCTTTGGGGTGATGCTGGTGCAGAATGAGGCACTGAGGTGCTCTGGGGAACCCCAAAAATCCTGGTGTGCCAGCCAAGATCCCTCTTGGGTGCTGCTGGTGCAGAATGAGGCAGAATGGGGAGTTCTGGGGTCACCCAGCAGCTCCAGGAACCCCAAAATCCTGGTGTGCCAGCCAAGATCCCCCTTGGGATGCTGCTGTGGCAGGGCTGGTACACAGTGAGACACTGAGGAATTCTGAGGGCACTCCAGGACCCCCAAAATCCTGGTGTGCCAGCCAAGATGGGCACTGGTTTCCATTCTTGGGGAGCCCATGGGTCACCCCGGGGGTAAGGAAGCTCCTGCTCCATTACCCTGGGAGTTTGGGGTGCAGTGCTGAGCTGGGAGCAGGGCAGGGGGGGACAAGGAGTGAGTAAGTTCCTACTCCACGGTGTTCCCACACAGGGGGGCACATCCCCAGGGCCCACCTGGCTGCCAGGGAGTTCATCCCCAGGTGAAGGTGGCAGGGGGTTCCACACTGGAGCTGTTCTGGAGGCACCTGGCAGGTGTCCCTGTCCCTGATCCCCTGTCTCCTGGGATCCCAAACCCTGAGATGTGGTTCTGGTTGAAGGCACCTGGCAGGTGTATCCTGCTCCCCCTGGGATCCCAAACCCCTGAGATCCCAAATCTCTGGGATGTGGTTCTGGTGGAAAGGGGGAAGGCACCTGGCAGGTGTATCGTGCCTCTCCTGGGATCCCAAAACCCTGAGATCCCAAACCCCTGGGATCCCAAATCTTGGGGTTTTTTTCTGATGGAAGGGGAGAGGCACCTGGCTGGTGTATCCTTCCTGCCTCTCCTGGGATCTCAAACCCCTGGGATGTGGTTCTGGTGGAAAGGGAGGCACCTGGCAGGTGAATCCTGCCTCTCCTGGAATCCCAAAACCCTGGGGTCCCAAACCCTGGGATCCCAAAATCCTGGGATCCCAAACCCTGGGCTGTGGTTCTGCTGGAAGGGAGGAGGGAGGAGGGAGGGTGTGTGTGTGCATTGATGACTCCATTGTTTTGCTGAAGTTGTTAAAGGGGTGTTTCTCTCCTTTTTTTGGGCTGCACTCCACCTGCAGAAGGTAAGACCAGACCCAGCGCTGCTCGTGTCCAGCTCCTCCTCTCCTAACACCCCCCCCTTTGCCATTCCCTAACCCAGAGCCTGCTCCTGGGAGTAACCCTGGAGTAATGCTGTGCCTCCAGCTGGGAACCCTGGGGCTTGGCAGCTCCTTGCTGGCCCTGTCCCGGCTGCCTGGCTGGGGCTGGCTTTGCATGTGGGCTTTGTGCTGCTTTGGGGCTGCTGCATGTTGGGCAATGTGACCTGGCACAGGAGCTGCTTCCCTAACCCTGCCCCTGTGCTGCTCCTGGCACTGCCAGCCCTGGCACTGCCAGCCCTGGCACTGCGGGTGGCTGCACCCTCAGCAAAGAGCTCCTGGCTCTCAAGGGATGGGGGAACGGGGGCTGCTCCAAAGGGAAAAGTGGGAATTTGTCCCCTGAGTGCCTGTGGCAGCTGGATCCAGGCAGTGAGGCTTTGTCTGGAGCTTCCCTTGGTGCCTTGTGCAGGCTGAGCTGGAGCAGAGGCTGGGCAGAGCTAAAGAATCAAACAGGGATTTATTCAAAGCATCTCCTGCATGGATCCACCTGGGGCAGCACAAGGGCCCAGCCAGGGCTGCACCCAAGATGAACCAAAATGGTCCCAAAATGAATACAGGATGAACCAAAATGGCCCCAAAATGAACCCAAGGTGAACCAAAATGGTCCCAAAATGAACCCAAGGTGAACCAAAATGGTCCCAAAATGAGCCCAAGATGAACCAAAATGGCCCCAAAATGAACCCAAGATGAACCAAAATGGCCCCAAAATGCAGAACCAGGCACGGGGTCTGTCCCTGGGATCAGTTCTGCTCCATTTGCACCTTGCAGTTCATTGTCCCATTCCAGCTTTAGCCCATGCAGTCCCACCCTTGTTTTTCTCTCTCCTGTTTGTGCTCCTGGGCTGAGATTTGGGTCATTTGTCCTTGGTGCCCAGCTGGAGCAGGAATTGTTTTGTGTCCCTGCTCTGTGCCCAGAGCTCAGCATCCCTGATGTGAAACCCAGACCCACACACTAAAGCAGCACAGACTGTGAAAAACAGAAAAGCCAAACCTGAGGCGTCACCCTTGGCACTGGTGAACCTTCCCTGGGCACAAACCAGGACATTCCAGCTCCAGACCTTGGCCTGGTCCTGCTGAGCCCCAGGGGCTCTCCTGAGGGATGGATCCCATTTTAGAACCTCCTCCAGGACTGCTGGAGCTCAGGGTGGTTCTGCAGGTGGGTTTGGGAGGGATTGAGGAGGAGCAGAAGGTGCTCAGGGAGCTGGAGCAAGCAGAAACTCATCTTTTACACCGTCTGCTTCTCCAAGGGCTGCTCTGAGGTGGAACGGTGGGAATTGCCATGGGTGTGTTCCCAGCAAGTGAAGGAGATGGCCTTACTGGTAAAATCAGGAGAAAGGGCAATAAAATCCAAAATCAGGAGAAAGGGCAATGAGATCCAAAAAAGTCAGGAGAAAGAGCAATAAAATAAAAAAAGATCAGGAGAAAGGGCAATAAAATCCATGAAAATCAGGAGAAAGGGCAGTAAAATCCAAAATCAGAAGAAAGGGCAATAAAATCAAAGAAAATCAGGAGAAAGAGCAGTAAAATCCAAAATCAGGAGAAAGGGCAATAAAATCAAAGAAAATCAGGAGAAAGGGCAATAAAATTTTTAAAAATCAGGAGAAAGGGCAATAAAACAAAAAAAATCAGGAGAAAGGGCAGCAAAGTTTAAAAAAATCAGGAGAAAGGGCAGTAAAATCCAAAATCAGGAGAAAGGGCAATAAAACAAAAAAAAAACAGGAGAAAGGGTAATAAAATCCAAGAAAATCAGGAGAAAGAGCAATAAAATCCAAAATCAGGAGAAAGGGCAATAAAATTAAAAAAAAAAAAAAAAAAAAACAAAAAAAAAAAACAGGAGAAAGGGCAATAAAATTAAATCGTGAGAAAGGGTAATAAAATTTAAAAAAATCTGGAGAAAGGGCAATGAAATAAAAAAAAAAAATCAGGAGAAAGGGCTGTAAAATCCAAGAAAATCACGAGAAAGGGCAGTAAAATAAAAAAAAAATCAGGAGAAAGGGCAACAAAAAATCCATAGAAAGGGCGGTAAAATCCAAAAAAATCAGGAGAACGGGCAATGAAATCCAAAAACATCAGGAGAAAGGGCAATAAAATCCAAAAAAATCAGGAGAAAGGGCAATGAAATCCAAAAAAAGGAGGCCAGTGCCACCTGGCCTGTGTCAGGGATGGTGTGGCCAGAGGAGCAGGGCGGTCACTGTGCCCCTGTGCCTGGCACTGCTGAGGGCACACCTGGAGTTTGCTGTGCCCAGTTCTGGCCCCTCAGGTTGGCAAGGACGTTCCCAAGAGATCCTTGAGTGTGTCCAGAGGGGGCAACGAGGCTGGAGAGGGGCTGGGAGCACAAACTCTGTGAGGAACCACTGAGGGAGCTGGGGGTGGAGAAAAGGAGATTCAAGGGTGACCTTATCACCCCCTGCACCCCCTGAAAGGTGGCTGTGCTCAGCTGGGGCTGGGCTCTTTCTCCAGGAGCTGACACAGCCAAAGGGGAATTTAGGCTGGATATCAGGAAAAAGGTCTTTACAGAAAGGGTGATGAAGTTCTGGAATGTTCTGCCCAGGGAGGTGGTAGAATCACCATCCCTGGGTGTGTTTAGCAAAGCCTGGATGTGGCACTGGGTGCCACGGCTGAGTTGAGGTGCAGTTTTGGTCCCTCTCTCCCTCCCTGGGGACACAGCTCAGCTGCTGGGCCAGCCTGTGCTTGCTCCTGCCTGCAGCAGGATGGGTTAAAAGCCAACCAACATTTGGGGTTCTGTGTCCAGTTTGGGGTTCCTCTGTCCCTTTTGGGGTTCTGTGTCCAGTTTGGAGGTCCTTGTGTCCAGTTTGAGGTCCCTGTGCCCAGTTTAGGGTTCTGTGTCCAGTTTGGGATTCCTGTGTCCAGTTTGGGGTTCTATGTCCATTTGGAGGTTCCTGTGGCCAGCTTGAGGTCCCTGTGTCCAGTTTGGGATTCTATGTCCCATTTGAGGCTCCTCTGTCCAGTTAGGGTTCCTGTGTCCAGTTTGAGGTTCCTGTATCCAGTTAGGGGTCCCTGTGTCCAGTTTGAGGTTCTGTGTCCAGTTTGGTGTCCCCGTGTCCAGTTTGGGGTCCCTGTGCCCAGTTTGTGGTCCCTGTGCCCAGTTAGATGTTCTGTGTCCAGTTTTTGGTCCCTCTGTCCCTCCCTGGGGACACAGCTCAGCTGCTGGGCCAGCCTGTGCTTGCTCCTGCCTGCAGCAGGATGGGTTAAAAGCCAACCAAAACCCCAAAACCCCTGCAGCCCTGGTGGGAAGATGGATCTGGCTCCTGGCTGGGATTGGGGAGCTCCCCCTTCCCAGGGGGAATTGCACCCTTGGTTCCCATTTGGTGCCCCACAACCCCAGTTCCAGCAGAACTTGGGTTCTTTTTTGGGAAAAAAAAAACCCCAACACAACTCTGAATCCTCCTGGAGCGCATCCTCAGCTCACCCCAAAGCTGCCCTGAGCCTCCCCCAGAGCTGGGGCTGCTTTGGGGTCTGTCAGAGGAACCTTGCAGGGGGGTTTTGGTTGCTTTTGGCCAGGATTGCAGCACTCATGCACTGCTTCCCCCCCCAGGATTGCAGCACCCATGCACTGCTTCCCCTATTGCTGCTTGTGCCGCTGCAGCTTGCATTCCCTTGGGAACAGGGCCGGGATCTGGGGGGCTGTGGGGCTGGATCTGGGATTTGGGGTCAGATATGGGCTCCTGCCCATGCAATGTGGGGCTGGATCTGGGCTGTGGGGCTGGATCTGGGCTGTGGGGCTGGATCTGGGCTGTGGGATCAGGTATGGGCTCCTGCCCATGCAATGTGGGGCTGGATCTGGGCTGTGGGGCTGGATCTGGGATTTGGGGTCAGATCTGAGCTGTGAGGCTGGGGCTGGGCTATGGGGTCGGATCTGGGCTATGGGGTTGGATCTGGGCTGTGGGGCTGGATTTGGGCTGTGGGGTTGGATCTGGGCTGTGGGATCAGGTGTGGGCTCCTGCCCATGCAATGTGGGGCTGGATCTGGGCTGTGGGATCGGATCTGGGATTTGGGGTCAGGTCTGGGCTATGGGGTCGATCTGGGCTGTGGGGCCGGATCTGGGCTGTGGGGTCCCAGGGGACACTCACTCCCCGGGGTCTCTTGCAGCGGGACGTCCCCCCTGGCCTGCCTGAATGCCATGCTGCACACCAACTCCCGCGGAGAGGAGGGCATCTTCTACAAGGTGCCAGGCAGGATGGGCGTCTACACCCTCAAGGTGAGTGCCAGCCTTGGGCTTAAAAAAGGGGTTGGATCAGAGTCCCAGAGTCCCCAGGGCTGGAAAAACCCAGTGGAATTTGTTGGATTAAGGGTTTTTTGATTCAGAGGTGGGGTAAATGAAAAAATGAAATGAAATTATATATCTTAAAAAAAAAAAAAAAAGGTATCTTAAAATAAAATAAAATAAATGAAAGTAAAATTAAATATATGAAATTAAATTAAATTAAATTAAAGATATGAAATACAATAAATGAAAATAAAATGAAATATGTGAAATAAAATAAATTAAAAGAAAACGAAATAAAATTAAATAGAAATTAAAATAAAATAAAATAAATAGAAAATAAAATTAAATAAATATTAAATTAAAAAATAGTAAATGAAAATAAATTGAAATTAAATTAAAGATATGAAATAAAATAAATGAAAATAAAATGAAATATATAAAATAAAATAAAATAAAATAAAATAAAATAAAATAAAATAAAATAAAATAAAATGTTTTTAAAGCACCTCTCAGTTACCCCATCTCTAAATCAAAAAACCCTTAATCCAACCGGATTGAATCCCAGCTGTGCCCCATCCCCATCTTGTCCCCATCTCTTCTCTGGACACCTGCAGGGATGGGCACTGCAAACCCCCTGGGCAGCCCTGCCAAGGCCTGAGCCCCCTTTCCATGCAGAAATTCCTCTTTATGTCCAGATTCTCCAGGATAATCCCAAAAGGGCCCATCCCTGTTCCCTGGAGCAGGAACAACCCCCATCCTCAGCTGTGAGTGTGCAGCTCCTCACCCACAGTGCCCTTTGCTGGTGGAGATTGCTGTCCTAGCAGTGAAGGAGTGATTAAAATGTTAATGAAACAGTGAAACTGCAGCCCTGAGAGGGAAACTTTACTGCCCTCAGCTTGTGTCCAGAGATGGGAAATCACCTTGTCCTCTGTGTCAGTCAGACAGGGACAAATGGGGACTTGTCTTTAAACATAAGCTGGATTTTAAATATTAGAAGGAGGCTGCAGCTCACACTATTCCTGATTTGGGGTGGGTTTGTCTCTGCAGCCCACCCAGTGCCACCCCTGCCATGGCAGGGACACCTCCCACTGTGCCAGGGTGTGCCAGTGTCCAGCCTGGCCTTGGGCACTGCCAAGGATCCAGGGTGGGCACCATGTGCCAGGGCCTGCCCACCCTGCCAGGGAACAATTCCTCATTCCCAAGATCCCATCCATCCCTGCCAGGGAACAATTCCTCATTCCCAATATCCCATCCATCCCTACCAGGGAACAATTCCCCATTCCCAATATCCCATCCATCCCTACCCGGGAACAATTCCTCATTCCCAATATCCCATCCATCCCTACCCGGGAACAATTCCTCATTCCCAATATCCCATCCATCCCTGCCAGGGAACAATTCCCAATTCCCAACATCCCATCCATCCCTACCAGGGAACAATTCCTCATTCCCAATATCCAATCCATCCCTGCCAGGGAACAATTCCCAATATCCCATCCATCCCTACCATGGAACAATTCCTCATTCCCAATATCCCATCCATCCCTACCAGGGAACAATTCCTCATTCTCAATATCCCATCCATCCCTAGCAGGGAACAATTCCTCATTCCCAATATCCCATCCATCCCTACCAGGGAACAATTCCTCATTCCCAATATCCCATCCATCCCTACCAGGGAACAATTCCTCATTCCCAATACCCCATCCATCCCTGCCAGGGAACAATTCCCAATTCCCAATATCCCATCCATCCCTACCAGGGAACAATTCCCAATATACCATCCATCCCTACCAGGGAACAATTCCTCATTCCCAACATCCCATCCATCCCTACCAGGGAACAATTCCTCATTCCCAACATCCCATCCATTCCTACCAGGGAACAATTCCCAATTCCCAACATCCCATCCATCGCTGCCCTCTGGCACTGGGATCCATTTATTCCCACCCCTCCATGCCTTGTCCTGGGGTTGGTGCTCAGGGATGGGGAATCTGGGAAGGGCATTTTGGGAGGTGGCAGAGTTCAGGGCGTGGGGACAGAGTTCAGGAGGTGTCCCCTACATTCCCTGTTTGCAGAACCCACAGAAAGCTTTGGGGCCAGCACCGAGCAGCTGTGGGGCATTAAAAGGCTGGATTTGGTGAACAAACCCCTGTGGTTTTGGGGTTTTGCCCCTGTCACTGGGGTCACCCTGCTGAGGCTCTGTCGTGTCCCCTGGCAGAAGGACATCCCAGATGGGCTGAAGGAGCTGTCAGAGGGCTCGGAGGAGAGCAGTGATGGCCACTCGGACTCGCAGAGCTCAGAGCACAGCAGCTCCAGCAGCGACGGCTGCGCCGCCAAGGACAGGAGGAAGAGCAGGTGGAAAAGGAAAGGTGAGTTCTGTGGGGGGAGGAAAAGGAAAGGTGAGTTCTGTGTGGGGAGAGGAAAAGGAAAGGTGAGTTCTGTCTGAGGAGAGGAAAAGGAAAGGTGAGTTCTGTGTGGGGAGAGGAAAAGGAAAGGTGAGTTCTGTGTGAGGAGAGGAGAAGGAAAGGTGAGTTCTGTGTGGGGAGAGGAGAAGGAAAGGTGAGTTCTGTGTGGGGAGAGGAGAAGGAAAGGTGAGTTCTGGCTGGGGAGAGGAAAAGGAAAGGTGAGTTGTGTGTGGGGAGAGGAAAAGGAAAGGTGAGTTCTGTGTGGGGGGAGGAAAAGGAAAGGTGAGTTCTGTGTGGGGAGAGGAGAGGGAAAGGTGAGTTCTGTCTGGCGAGAGGAGAAGGAAAGGTGAGTTCTGTGTGGGGAGAGGAGAAGGAAAGGTGAGTTCTGTGTGGGCAGAGGAAAAGGAAAGGTGAGTTCTGTGTGGGCAGAGGAAAAGGAAAGGTGAGTTCTGTCTGAGGAGAGGAAAAGGAAAGGTGAGTTCTGTCTGGGGAGAGGAAAAGGAAAGGTGAGTTCTGTCTGAGGAGAGAAGGAAAGGTGAGTTCTGTCTGGAGAGAGGAGAAGGAAAGGTGAGTTCTGTCTGGAGAGAGGAGAAGGAAAGGTGAGTTCTGTGTGGGGAGAGGAGAAGGAAAGGTGAGTTCTGTCTGAGGAGAGGAGAAGGAAAGGTGAGTTCTGTGTGGGGAGAGAAGGAAAGGTGAGTTCTGTCTGGGGAGAGGGGGTTTCACCTGGGCTCTGGGGGGAACAGAGCATTCTCTGGCCTCAGAATGGTCCCAGCTGAGCTGCAGGTGGGCAGGGAAAGGAACAGGTACCTGAGTGTTCCTGTTTGGAAAGGCAGGTGTCTGCTGAGGAAGGCAGGAGCCTCTCCTGAAATGAAGAATGTAAACCCCCTCCCTCTGAATTATTATAATTTGCTTATAATTTACTACTACTACTACTACTACTACTAAATAATAATATTATTAAAATATCATTAATAAATTATTATATTCTATTTTATTAAAATTATTATATTTTATATTAAAATTATTATAATGCTATACATTATATGTTATTATAAAATGTATAAACTTATATTTATAATTTTATAGATTATTATAAAATTGTTCTAATCATTATAAATTATAAGCAAATTATAGTTATTAAATTATTATAATTTGCTTATAATTTGCTTATAATTATTATTAATCATTATTAATAATAATATTAGAATATATTTAATAAATCATATTTGATTGTAATAAAATTATTATAATGTTATAAATTATATATTATAGAATTTATACAATTATTTATAATTTTATGAATTATTATAAAATTATTATAATTATTATAAATCTTAAGCAAATTATAGCTATTAAATTATTATAATTTGCATATATTATTAATAATTATAAATAATATTAGTAAATATAATTAATGAATAATATTTTATTATATAAAATTATTATAATGTTATAAAATATATTTATCATAAATCCATACAATTATTTGTTATTTTATTAATTATTGTAAAATTATGATGATTATTATAAATTATAAGCAAATTATAATAATTAAATTATTATAATTTACTTATAATTTGCTTAATTATTATAATTGCTTAAACTTGCTCTCAAGCAAAGATGTGGCAATAGGAATAGGAGTTCTTTATGAGGGAAGAAAATAAAAATAAAATTAAAAATGCGGTCATACAAAAGAACTCTGCCAGAGTCAGAACAGGACCTGACACTGTCCCAGTTGAGATGGGGGCAATACAGAGCAGCACACTCCATTTGCAGAAGGCTTCAATCTGTTTTTATTTCAGCGTGCAATGTTTTCTATACACTCTTACAAACCTGGTTTTATACTTCACTGATTGGTCAGAAGAGACAGTGCTCATTGGAACAGTGAATTGCAGGTTTCTCTTATTTATCCTTCTTCCTTTCTTGTTTTCTACAACAATGACCTTGGTATGGAATTCTTTCAGTAAACATGGATCCTCTTATCAAACTTCTCTCGCAAAATTGCTGTAAAACCTCTCCCATATAAACACATCAATATTTATATTTATTGCTATGTTTATATTATTGTTTTACATTTCCTATTTATATTGATGTGTTTATGTTTACAGCTATATTTACATTTATATGCTGTGTTTATATATTTATATTTATATACAGAGTATATAAATATTTTGTATTTATTTTATTTATATTTATTTACAGAGTATTTTATTTATATTTACTACTTATTTCTGTTTATATTTATATTTATACTTATATCTTTTATATATATACATTTACATTTGTATTTACATTTATAATGTTATATTTATTGTGTTATATTTTTAATTATAATTATATTTATAATTATATTTATATCTATATTTACATATTTTATATTTTACATTTAATTTTATATATTTTATTTACAATTTATAATTTATTTACATTTGGTATATATGATTATATTTATATTTATATTTATGATTATATTTATATTATATTTATAATATTATCATTATACTTATATTTATTTTATATTTATTTTATATTTATTTTTATTATTCAGTATTTGGGAAACGCAAGCTGGAGGTTGAGTTCCTGCCTATATTTATATTTATATTTTTAATTTATATTTTTATTTTTATTTCCCCCGCAGTGCCGTCGCGCCTGCCCCCCGCAGGCTCCCCGCAGCCCGGCTGCCCGTCCCCGTCCATCCCGGCCAAGGGCCTCTCCTCCTCCCAGAAGCACAGCAAGAAGGCCCTCAAGCAGGTCAGTGCCTCAGTTTCCCTGCAGGGATGGAGTCCCTTCCCCTGGGAACCCTGTGCTCTTCTGCTCCTTTTTCCCTAAAATTACAAATTTCCCCAAAAATAACACATTTAAATAATAATTTTGAAATTATAGTTGTCGAGAGAGGGTGTAAAATGTGGTTTCTTTTCCCCAATTCTGGGATGAGATCCCCTTGCTTCCTGGGAAATGGGGATGGTAAATTCAGTCTTTGGGGGAAAATGCAGTGAATTCATCCTCTGGGGGCAAAAATTCCCTCCCAGGGAATTCCATGGGGGCTGCACGTCCACATGGAGGGCAGGAGAGCAGGAATTCCATGGACAGGAGAAGGATGGAGAGCAGGAATTCCATGGACAGGAGAAGGAGGAGGGCAGGAATTCCATGGGCAGGAGGAGGAGGAAGGAGAGCAGGAATTCCATGGACAGGAGAAGGAGGAAGGAGAGCAGGAATTCTGTGGACAGGAGGAGGAAGGAGAGCAGGAATTTATGGATTCTGGAGAAGGAAGTAGGGCAGGAATTCCATGGACAGGAGAAGGAGGAAGGAGAGCAGGAATTCCATGGACAGGAGGAGGAGGAAGGAGAGCAGGAATTCCATGGACAGGAGGAGGAGGAAGGAGAGCAGGAATTCCATGGGCAAGAGAAGGATGGAGAGCAGGAATTCCATGGGCAAGAGAAGGATGGAGAGCAGGAATTCCATGGGCAAGAGGAGGAGGAAGGAGAGCAGGAATTCCATGGGCAAGAGAAGGATGGAGAGCAGCAATTCCATGGACGGGAGGAGGAGGAAGGAGAGCTGGAATTCCATGGACTCTGGAGGAGGAGGAAGGAGGGCAGGAATTCTATGGATTCTGGAGAAGGAAGGAGGGCAGGAATTCCATGGACAGAGAGTCTGGAAAGAGAGGAAGAAGAGCAGGAATTCCATGGGCAGGAGAAGGATGGAGAGCAGGAATTCCATGGGCAGGAGAAGGATGGAGAGCAGGAATTCCATGGACAGGAGAAGGAGGAGGGCAGGAATTCCATGGACTCTGGAGGAAGGAGGGCAGGAATTTATGGATTCTGGAGAAGGAAGGAGGGCAGGAATTACATGGGCAGGGGAGGGAAGGAGGGCAGGAATTCCCTGGACAGAGAGTCTGGAAAGAGAGGAAGAAGAGCAGGAATTCCATGGGCAGGAGAAGGATGGAGAGCAGGAATTCCATGGACAGGAGGAGGAAGGAAGGCAGGAATTCCATGATGGGCAATTCCAGCTGAATTATTCCCCCAGGGTGGGGTTCACAGGTGTTCCCCCAGCTGCCCTGCTCATGGCCCCAGGATCCTGAGGAATGAAATGCTTTATCTGGCATCTCAGTCTCAAAACTGGGAAATCTCAAATCTCAAAAATCTAAAAATATAAAAAAAAAAATCTCAAAAATGTCAACATTGCAAAAATTGTTCCCTGGCAGGGCGGGCAGGCCCTGTGCTGTGTGCCCACTGCTGTGCCCCCCAGGCTGTGGGGTGGCTGATCCCTGTGCCCTGTGCTGTGCCCCCCAGGCTGTGGGGTGGCTGATCGCCGTGTCCTGTGCCCTGTGGGGTGGCTGATCCCTCTGTGTCCCCTGTGGGGTGTCTGACCCTCTGTGTGTCCCCTGTGTGGTGGCTGACCCTCTGTGTGTCCCCTGTGGGGTGGCTGACCCTCTGTGTCTCCTGTGGGGTGGCTGACCCTCTGTGTGCCCCGTGTGTCCCTGCAGGCCCTGAAGCAGCAGCAGCAGAAGCAGCAGCAGCAGCAGCAGTGCCGGCCGGGCATGGGGCCGGGCATGGGGCCGGGCATGGCCCTGCCCTCCGGCCAGCACGTCCTGCTCAAGGCCAAGGCCACCCCCGGGAGGTCAGGTACGTGTGGGCACTGCCAGGGGGGGTGGAGGAGAAAATGCTCCTTTCTGCACCTTCCTCTGGGCACTGCCAGGGGGTGTGGAGGAGAAAATGCTCCTTTCTGCACCTTCCTCTGGGCTCTGGAGCCTCCAGCTGCTGCCCCAGGGTTTGGGGCTGTGAGGGAGGCACCGGGTAGGAAAAGACCTGGGATGGATCTTGGAGGGATCTTGGCTGGATTTAGGAAGGGTCCTGGATGGATCTTGGATGGATTTTTGATGGATCTTGAATAGATCTTGGATGGATCTTGGATGGATCTTGGATGGATCTTGGATGGATTTTGGATCTTGGCTGGATTTGGGAAGACGTTGGATGGATTTTGGAGGAATCTTGAATGGATTTTGGAGGGATCTTGGCTGGATCTTGGATGATCTTGAGTTATCTTGGATGGATCTTGGCTGGATCTTGAATGATCTTGGATGATCTTGAATGATCATCTTGGATGGTTTTTGAATGGATCTTGGATGCATTTTGGATGGATCTTGGCTGGATTTGGGAAGGGTCTTGGATGGATCTCGGATAGCTCTGACTGTAAGGACAGACCTTGAATGGATCTTGAATGGATATTGGATGATCTTGGATGGATTTGGATGGATCTTGAATGGATCTTGGATGATCTTAGATGGATCTTGAATGGATTTTGGATCGATTTTGGATGGATCTTGGATGATCTTGAATGGGTCTTGAATGATGATCTTGGGTGAATCTTGGATGATGTTGGATGGATCTTGGCTTCTTGGCTGGATCTTGGATGGATTTTGGAGGGATCTTGTCTGGATTCAGGAAGGGTCTTGGATGGATCTTGGATGGATTTTGAATGGATCTTGGATGATCTTGAATGGGGATTTTGGATGGATCTTGGATAGATCTTGAATGGATGTTGGATAGATCTTGAATGGATTTTGGAGGCATCTTGGATGGGTCTTGGCTGGATTTGGGAAGGGCCTTGGATGGATCATGTATAGCTGTGACTGTAAGGACAGACCTTTGATGCATCTTGGATGATCTTGAATGGATCTTGGATGGATCTTGGATGGATCTTGGATGGATCTTGGCTGGGTCTTGGCTGGATCTTGAATGATCATCTTGCATGGATCTTAAATGGATCTTGGATGATCTTGGCTGGATTTTGGAGGTACCTTGGCTGTCTCTGGGATGTCTCTGGCTGTGCCTTTCCCTGGTTCCAGGCTGCTCCCAGTGCTCAAGGCCTTTCCCAGTCACCTCTTCCCTGTGCAGGGGCCTTCTCCTCCTGGTGGTTCTGTTCTGTGATTTCTCCTGGGGGTTCTGTTTGGGAGTTTCTCCTGGTATTTATATTTGGGGTTCTCCTGCTATTTATGTTTGGGGATTTCTCCCAGTGTTTATATTTGGGGATTTCTCCTGTTATTTATAGTTGGGAGTTTCTCCTGGTGTTTGTGTTTGGGAGTTTCTCCTGCTTATTTCTATTTTGGGTTCTCTCTATTTCTGTTTTGTTCTGGGAGTTCTCCCAATGTTTCTGTTCTGGGATTTCTCCTGGTGTTTAGATTTGGGAGTTTCTCCTGGTGTTTATATTTGGAGGTTCTCCTGCTATTTATATTTGGGCGTTTCTCCTGGTGTTTATGTTCTGGGATTTCTCCTGGATTTGATGTTTTCTGAAGTTGCTCCTCATCCTTCGGGGTGGGTCCCATGTCCTGTCCCCACCTGGAAGATCCCTGAGGGGTTTCCAGAATTGGTGGTGTCAGGGAGCAGTGAGGTCAGGGGCTGCCTGCCAGCACCAGGTTTGCCATGGTGTCCCAAATTCTTGGTACCTATTCCAGACAGCTTTCCCGGATTTCTTTCCAGAGTAGCTGAATTCCCTGGCACCTGCCCAATTCCCTGACACTTCTGGAATTTCCTGGCACCTCTGGAATTCCCTGGCACCTGCCCATTTCTGTAATTCCCTGGCACCTCTGGAGTTCCCTGGCTTGGGGTAGGCTCAGTGCCCCAGACAATCCCTGGCGGGGCTCAGCATTCCAGCCCCATTCCCTGCAGGCAGCTGGGCTGTGGGCACACATCCAGCTTGTGCCAGTCCCTCTCCAAGCCAGGGCAATTCCAGTGTCCCCATTCCAGTCCCAGTGTCCCCATTCCAGTCCCAATGTCCCCACTCCATTCCCAGTGCCCCCATTCCAAGCCAGAGCATTCCCAGTGTCCCCATTCCAGTCCCAGTGTCCCCATTCCCAGCTTGTGCCAGTCCCTCTCCAAGCCAGGGCATTCCCAGTGTCCCAAGTCCAAGCCAGGGCAATTCCAGTGTCACTATTCAAACTGATGGAAGGAGAGAACAACTTGTACAGTTTCAGGGGTTTATTCAGAGCTGGAAGAGCTTCTGTGAGGGAGGGAAGGGAGGGAGAGGAACCAGGATGGGAAACTGAGCCCTGGGAAGAGGAGGAGGAGGAGGAGGAGGAGTTCCCCAGGGACAGAAGCTGCAGGGCAGGGGTGAAGTTCAGCAAGGACAGGGCAGGTTTGGAGAGATTCCCCTGCCAGGAGCTCTGTTAGCCCTGCAAGTGTGAATGGGACCATGGCTGGGTCAGATGAGATGGGAAATGAACTGGGATTAACTGGGAAATGTGGGATGTGCCTGTCCATGCCTTTGGTTTGGGATATCCTGGTGGCTCCAGTGGATCTCCTGCACTCAGCTGCTGGGCAGGAGCCCTCCAGGAGCTCAGGAATGGCTGTGTGGCACTGCTGGGGCTGCAGGAGCTCAGGAATGGCTGTGCTGGAGCTGCTGGAGCTGCAGGGGTGGCTCTGGGTGCTCCATCCCCTCAGGATGATGCTCCTGCACGGTTCCCCTGTGCATGCCCCTGTTCCATGTGTCCCTCTCTGGCAGGTTGGGAAGGGAAGCAGACAGATGGACATTCCAGCAGCCCCCCAAACTCCACGTGCAGCTCCTCGCCCTCGGTGAAGCTGGAGAACTCCCTGCCAGGGCTGCCCAAGAAGCCCTTCCCCAGATCTGACAGGCTCCATGCAAGTAAGAGATGGATCCCCTGCTTCTCCTGCTTCCATCCCCTGCTTCCATCCCCTGCTTCTCCTGCTTCCATTCCCTGCCTCTCCTGCTTCCATCCCCTGCTTCCAATCCCTGCTTCTCCTGCTTCCATCCCCTGCTTCCATCCCTGCTTCTCCTGCTTCCATCCCTGCTTCTCCTGCTTCCATCCCCTGCTTCTCCTGCTTCCATCCCTGCTTCTCCTGCTTCCATCCCTGCTTCTCCTGCTTCCATCCCTGCTTCTCCTGCTTCCAATCTCTGCTTCCATCCCCTGCTTCCATCCCTGCTTTCATCCCCTCTTCTCCTGCTTCCATCCCTGCTTCCATCCCCTGCTTCTCCTGCTTCCATCCCTGCTTCTCCTGCTTCCATCCCTGCTTCTCCTGCTTCCATCCCTGCTTCTCCTGCTTCCATCCCCTGCTTCTCCTGCTTCCATCCCCTGCTTCCATCCCCTGCTTCTCCTGCTTCCATCCCTACCTCTCCTGCTTCCATCCCCTGCTTCCATCCCCTGCTTCTCCTGCTTCCCCAGGGCTTTGGCTGCTCCAGAGCCAGGGCAAATCCCAAACCAGCAGAACAGAGTGGAGTGAGCTCATTGTATTGCTGAGGGGCCCTGGGAGGGGCTGCCAGGCTGCTGGGATTGGGATAAATAATTCCCAGTTCCATCCTCAGATCAGCCCTTCCCAGCTGTTGGAGCTGCATTATTTGTGGGGTTTTGATGTAATTACAGACTCTAATAGCATGAAAAATGGAAAAGAAATTCCTCCCTGGGTCTCCGTGCTGGGATTTGGCTCCCAGCCCTTTCCTGGAGCTTTCTGAGCCCTCCCAACCTTCCTGGTTCCTGTTACATTTTACAAGGGTGGGACTGACCCTGGGGAATTTGGGGATTTTCTTACAAAGGGATGGAATGTCCTGAGGGGGAGAAACCCCAAAGGGTGATGGAGTTCAGCTCCTGGAGCTGCCCAGGTGATCCCAACAATCCCACCCTGGGGTTCCCTGGCTGTCCAGGGGCTCCTGGAGCTCTGGCAGGGTTGGGATGTACCCATTGCCAGGGTTGGGATGTGCCCATTGCCAGGGCTGGGATGTGCCCATCACTTTCAGATTTAGATGAAGGGTTGGGCTGGTTTAGTCCAGAGCTTGCTGAGCCAGGTCTGTGCTCGTGGGAAGGTGACAACAGCCCCAGTCCTGGGCATGATGGGGACAGGGGACAGCATGGAGGGGACACGGCAGGAGCTCAGCTCCCTCCAGCTCCTGAGAAATTGTGTGGGGAACCAATCCATAAATTCACCAAACCTTCACGGGGTTGTGTTTGGGGTGATGCCTTGTGCAGGCTGAGCTGGAGCAGAGGGTGGGCAGAGCTAAAGAATCAAACAGGGATTTATTCAAAGCATCTCCTGCATGGATCCACCTGGGGCAGCACAAGGGCCCAGCCAGGGCTGCACCCAAGATGAACCAAAATGGCCCCAAAATGAACCCAAGATGAACCAAAATGGTCCCGAAATGAACCCAAGATGAACCAAAATGGTCCCAAAATGAACCCAAGATGAACCAAAATGGCCCCCAAATGAACCCAAGATGAACCAAAATGGTCCCAAAATGAACCCAAGATGAACCAAAATGGCCCCAAAATGAACCCAAGATGAACCAAAATGGCCCCCAAATGAACCCAAGATGAACCAAAATGGTCCCAAAATGAACCCAAGATGAACCAAAATGGTCCCAAAATGAACCCAAGATGAACCAAACTGGCCCCAAAATGCAGAACCAGGCACGGGGTCTGTCACTGTGATCAGTTCTGCTCCATTTGCACCTTGCAGTTCATTGTCCCATTCCAGCTTTAGCCCACGCAGTCCCATCCTGCTTGTTTTTCTGTCTTATGTTTGTGAGGCTGCTCAGATGTGTTGTGCTCAGCAGGGCAGGTGAGGCTGCCCAGGTGTGTTGTGCCCCGCCCAGGGCAGGGCAGGCTGCCCAGGTGTGTTGTGCTCACCAGGTGAGGCTGACCAGGTGTGTTGTGTTGTGCTCCCCAGGGCAGGTGAGGCTGACCAGGTGTGTTGTGTTGTGCTCCCCAGGGCAGGGCAGGGCAGGTGAGGCTGACCAGGTGAGGCTGACCAGGTGTGTTGTGCTCACCAGGTGAGGCTGCCCAGGTGTGTTGTGCTCACCAGGTGAGGCTGACCAGGTGTGTTGTGTTGTGCTCCCCAGGGCAGCTGAAGCGAGCGCGCTGTGCCGAGATCGACGTGGAGACGCCGGACTCCATCCTGGTGAACACCAACCTGAGGGCCCTGATCAACAAGCACACCTTCAGCCTGCTGCCTCCTGAGGGCCAGCAGCGCCTGCTGCTGCTGCTGCCCGACGTGGACAGACAGGTACGGTCACCTGGGCGGGGCTGCAGCAGGTACACAGCTCACCTGGGCTGTCCCACACAGGTACAGCACTCATCTGGGCTGCTCCAGGTACACAACTCACCTGGGCTGTCCCACACAGGTACACAGCTCACCTGGGCTGTCCCAGGTACAGCACTCACCTGGGCTGTCCCAGGTACAGCACTCACCTGGGCTGGGCTGCAGCAGGTACACAGCTCACCTGGGCTGTCCCACACAGGTACACAGCTCACCTGGGCTGCTCCAGGTACACAGCTCACCTGGGCTGGGCTGCAGCAGCTACACAGCTCACCTGGGCTGTCCCACACAGGTACACAGCTCACCTGGGCTGCCTCCTGAGGGCCAGCAGCGCCTGCTGCTGCTGCTGCCCGATGTGGACAGACAGGTATGGTCACCTGGGCTGGGCTGCAGCAGGTACACAGCTCACCTGGGCTGTCCCACACAGGTACACAACTCACCTGGGCTGGGCTGCAGCAGGTACACAGCTCACCTGGGCTGTCCCACACAGGTACACAACTCACCTGGGCTGGGCTGCAGCAGGTACACAGCTCACCTGGGCTGTCCCACACAGGTACACACTCACCTGGGCTGCTCCAGGTACAGCACTCACTTGGGCTGTCCCAGGTACAGCACTCACCTGGGCTGGGCTGCAGCAGCTACACAGCTCACCTGGGCTGTCCCACACAGGTACACAGCTCACCTGGGCTGCTCCAGGTACACAGCTCACCTGGGCTGCTCCAGGTACAGGACTCACCTGGGCTGGGCTGCCGAGGTACAGCACTCACCTGGGCTGTCCCACACAGGTACACAACTCACCTGGGCTGTCCCAGGTACACAACTCACCTGGGCTGTCCCAGGTACACAACTCACCTGGGCTGGGCTGCCAAGGTACAGAACTCACCTGGGCTGGGCTGCCAAGGTACAGCACTCACCTGGGCTGTCCCACACAGGTACAGCACTCACCTGGGCTGTCCCACACAGGTACACACTCACCTGGGCTGTCCCAGGTACAGCACTCACTTGGGCTGTCCCACACAGGTACAGGACTCACCTGGGCTGTCCCACACAGGTACACACTCACCTGGGCTGGGCTGCCAAGGTACAGAACTCATCTGGGCTGCCCCACCCTGCAGGGCTCTGGGATGCCAGGTGGAGATCCTGTTCCCCTTGTGGTACCTGTGGGCAGAGGGGCACAGGGGCAGGGAGAGCCAATCCACCTTTGGGTGACCTCACTGTCAAATAATAATAATGATAATAATAATAATAATAATAATAATAATAGTCACCTAATAATCATTGAAACAGCAGCACGTTTTCAGTGTGCCCCTCTGAGGCTCTGCTTTGTCCAGCTGTGTGACAAAATCCTGGTCCCCACAGAGCTGGACACTAAAGCTGCTCCCCTGCTCCAGCCATGGCCCAGCACACCAGGACAGTGGCCAGCAGGTGACCAGGCTGTGGCCACCAGGTAGCCAGGGCTGTGACCAGCAGGTGACCAGGGCTGTGGCCAGGTTGTGGCCAGGCTGTGGCCAGGCTGTGACCAGCAGGTGGCCAGGCTGTGGCCAGGCTGTGACCAGGTTGTGACCAGGTCTGTGGCCAGGTTGTGGCCAGGCTGTGGCCAGGCTGTGACCAGCAGGTGACCATGCTCTGTCCCCCCAGGTGGGTCCTGACGGGCTGATGAAGCTCAGCAGCTCCGCGCTCAACAACGAGTTCTTCACCTCGGCTGCTCAGGGCTGGAAGGAGAGGCTGTCAGAAGGTAAAGCCTGCCCAGGACCCCCCAACTGGGCAGGGGCTGGAGAGCCCCGGGACCCCTGAGCTGGGCAGGGGCTGGGGGAGCCCCAGGATGAGCCAGGGAGGGCTGGAGGAGCCTGCAGGGTGCTCCTGCAGAAGCTGCAGCTCTGCAGGGACTCACTGCCCACAGATGGGGGTAGGATGGGGCTGCAGGAGGAGTTCTGTGTTGAACTGACACAGGAAATCTCTGGAAGAGATGAGAAAAGAAGGAAAAATGTTTAAAATCTGAACTGACAGTAGAGCTGGGGCATTCTGGGGTTGTGGCACCTAAACACAGACACTGCTGGGGGCAGAGAAGGGAAATTCTGTTCCAGAGCAGGACATGGAGTGCTTTGAGCCATCCCTTTGGGTGTTTGCATGGAAATTGGGGAAATTTCTCCCTGGGAGGGTGGTGAGGCCCTTCCAGGTCTGACCCTCTCCTCCTGTCCCTGTTCCCTGGGAGCAGAGCCCGACCCCCCCTGGCTGTCCCCTCCTGTCAGGGACTTGTGCAAAGCCACAAGGGCCCCCCTGAGCCTCCTTTTCTCCAGGCTGAGCCCCTTCCCAGCTCCCTCAGCCTCTCCTGGGGCTCCATTCCCTTCCCAGCTCCCTCAGCCCCTCCTGGGGCTCCATTCCCTTCCCAGCTCCCTCAGCCTCTCCTGGGGCTCCATTCCCTTCCCAGCTCCATTCCCTGGGCTGCCCCATTCCACTGGAGCAGCAGCCTGGGCTGTCAGGGCTCCTGGGACACCCACCTGGGTGCCTGCCCTGCTTCCCAACCCTTCCCTGCTCAGAATTCCCCTCTGCATCCCCAGGAGAGTTCACCCCAGAAATGCAGCTCCGGATCCGGCAGGAGATCGAGAAGGAGAAGAAGGTGGAGCTGTGGAAGGAGCACTTCTTTGAGAGCTACTACGGGCAGAGGTGAGGGCTCAGCTGGGTTCTGGGCTGTCCATCCATGGACATTGGGTTCCCTGGAGCCTCAGGGAGGTTCCTGGCTCCTGCTGGTTCCAGGAAACTGGGAAATGGCAGCAGGATCTGGGTCAGGTGGGAGGTTTGTCACCATTTATCCACTGCAGGGTGTCCTGGGATGTCACTCCTCTTCCCCTCCTTGCTTGGAGCCAGCCCAGGGTCAGGACCCGCATTCCCACACGTCCAGACCCACACCAAATCTGCCAAGCTTTCATTGTCTGCCTCCTCTTGCTTCAGAGGTTTCCCATCCTTTGGGGCTACAGGGAGGGTTTGGAGGTTTCTGAGTTGCTGAGAGACCTGGGAAGGAGCACACAGGTGTAAATAACTGACCAGGGATTTCTAACCCTGCCCCGTGCCAGCTTTGGGGGCATTCCTGGCATTCCATGGTGTGGTTGGGATGCTGTGGGTGTCCCTACAGGTTGTAGGAGCAACTACAGGGATACACCAGGCTGGGAGTGCAGCTCAGCAGGAGCTTCATCAGCCACCTGAGCCAGGTGGGAAGGTGACAACAGCCCCAGTCCTAGGCATGAGGGGGACAGGGGACAGCAGGACAGTGTGGAGGGGACATGTGCAGGAGCTCAGCTCCCTCCAGCTCCTGAGAACTTGTCTGGGGAACCAATCCACAGATTCACCAAACCTTCACAGGGTTATGTTTGGGAAAAAAAAAAAAAACAATTTGACGAATCACTGAGAGTTAATCCAGAAGGAGAAACTTTTCCCAGACATCTCTGTGGGAATTAGATCCCATGTTCCTCCTGAAGGGGTGGTGGGACCTTTCCTTCTCAGTGTCCCCTCCTGCCAGTGTCACCGTGCGAGCTGCAGAGGAGGCACTGGGGGCTCATACAGGGAAATACTCACTGTTGGCCAAACCCTTTGGGTGTGCAACCTGGAAAATTGGTGTCTGGAGCAGGCCTGGAGCTACCCAGTGTTCCATGTAGTGCATTTAGCTGGTTTCAGTCTCTGATGCTCATTCCTGCTTCCTGTGGAAGGATTATCAGTAGGGAAGGTTCTCAGTGATGGTGGCGCAGAACTGGGTGTGTGAGACATCTCTTTAGGGAGCTTGTTTAGAGAATCCAGCCCCCATTTCCCGAGGATGGGATGGATTTGCAGGGGTGTTTTACAAAGCAGAATCTCTGTTTCCCTTGGCAGCTCTGGGCTGAGCCCCGAGGAGTCGGAGCGCCTGACAGCACCGCCCGAGGCGGCAGAGCCCGGCCGGCCCCGCAGCCCCCCGGCCCCACGGCGGGAGCAGAGCACACCCACAGCTGCCCCGGAGCCCCAGGCAGCCCCAGGAGCCAGCAGGAAAGCAGCAGAGGAGGCCAGAGAGGAGCCACAGCCCAAGGCAGCCAAGCCTGAGGTGTCCCCGGAGCGGCGAGCGGCGAGAGCCGGCGAGAGAGCAGGGCCTGGCCGGGAGAGAGAAACCCTGCCCCAAAAACCCCCCAGCACCTCCAGCCACGGGGCAGAGGAGCAGAGGAAGCCTGGGGTGGCCAAGGAGGTGCCAGGGAAGGAATCTCTGAGTGCCCCAAGCAAACCAAAGAGCCCCGAGGCTGGCGGGGCAGCAGCCAAGGCGCAGAGCCCTGCGGCAGCCAAGGAGGAGAAGGAGAAGGAGAAGGAGGAGAAGGAGAAGGAGAAGGAGAAGAAGCCCCTCGGGAGCGAGGCCATGGAGGTCGGGGTGGAGGCCCACAAGAGGAAGCTGGAGAGCAGGGAGGAAGCTCCAGGCAGCCCTGAGAAGAAGCCCCGTGTGGCTGAGCCCTGCCAGCACCACCAACAACAGCAGCAGCAGCAGCAGGCCTTTCGCAGGCAGCCCTTTCCCAGCACGGGGCCGGCCGTGCCGCGGGTGCCCCCGCTCAAGGTGAGCCCAGCAGGGACACAGCCACAGCCAGGCCTCCCCCGGGGCTCTGAACCCCAAACTGTGGGCTCAGGGGGGTGGAAATGCCCTCAGAGCCCAGCCCATCCCCGTCACAGCTCCTGCCATCCCAGGCTGCAGGCATGGAGGGCTCTGCAGGGCTGTGGTGACAAAGGACAGGAGCCTGGCAGCTGGGGACACCCAGGGCCACAGGGGCCATCCAGGCTCCCCTGCAGCCAGCCCAGACACTGGGGGGAAAGGCAGAGCCCCTGGCAGCACGGCAGTCTGGTTTGTGGGGCTGTGTGATGGTGTTCACAGGGGTCCCAGGATGAGGGAAGAGATGAGGATCTGACTCCATGTTTCAGAAGGCTGATTTATTATTTTATGATATATATTATATTATATTATATTAAAACCATACTAAAAGAATAAAAGAAAGAATTTCATCAGAAGGCTAGCTAAGAATAGAAAAAGAAAGAATAACAAAGGCTTGTGGATCGGACAGAGAGTCCGAGCCAGCTGACTGTGATTGGCCATTAATTAGAAACAACCACATGAGCCCAATCCCAGATGCACCTGTTGCATGCCACAGCAGCAGATAATCAATGTTTACATTTTGTTCCTGAGGCCTCTCAGCTTCTCAGGGGGAAACTCCTAAGGGAAGGATTTTCCATAGAATATGTCTGTGACCCCACTCAGAGCCACGGGGTTTGCAGCACCCCAAAACTGCCTGGGAGACATCCAATGGTCTGACAGGTCTCTTGTCTCAAGGCAGGGACAGGAGGGGTTTCTCCAAAGGGATTTCTCCATCTGAGGGTCAGACAGGTCTCTTGTCTCAAGGCAGGGACAGGAGAGGTTTCTCCAAAGGGATTTCTCCACCACCACCGCCAGTTTTCTCAGACCAAAGTGCAAACACCAACCTGTGGGTCGGGTGTTCCCCGTGTTTCTCCTGGGTCAGGTGTTCCCGTGTCTCAGCCGTGCTTTTCTCCCGCTCTCTTGCAGATTCCCGTGTCCAGAATCTCCCCGATGCCATTTCCTGCGGGCCAGGTCTCTCCCAGGCCGTGCTTCCCGCTGTCCCTCGGCAGTCCTGGCAGGACAGGGGCCAGGACCCTGGCCGACATCAAGGCAAGAGCGCAGCAGGCCAAGGCGCAGAGGGCGGCAGCCGCAGCCGCCGCAGCCTCGGCCGGGGGAGCCGTGCCAGGGCCCGGCCCGGGCGGGGGGAGACCCCCGGGCAGGGCAGGAGACGGGAGAGACCCCGGCGGAGCCCCCCAAGCCGCGGCTGGAGCCAAGGCGCTGGAACTGGCAGGAACTGGAAGCGGGGGAGGTTCGAGAAGGTTCCTTCCCCACGGCCCAGGGCCCCGCTCGCAGGTGCAGGGCCAGGCGGAGCCGGGAGCTGCTCGCCATCCTCCTGGAGCACAACTACAGCCAGGAGCGGCCCCCGCGGCTGCCCCGGCGCTAGGGAACGGAGCTGGGGCCACGCCGAGCCCCCCGCGGGGCACGGCCACCCCCGGCACGCCCGGCGGGGCCCCTCCTGCCGCGGCCCGGAACGGGAACGGCTGTGAGCTCCCCAAAGGCAAACCTCCGTCCCCTCCGGTGTCCCCGCTGCCGCCCTCGGGCCCCGGAGCCCAGGCTGCAGCTGTGGGTGCAGCCGTCCCAGCCTCCAGCAGCTCCTCGGTAGCAGCCAGCCTTAAATCCCCTCCCCGAGCGAGCTCCTCCAGCATTCCTGCCAACAACCCTTTGGTCACGCAGCTGCTCCAGGGCAAGAGCGTCCCTCTGGAGCAGATCCTGCCCAAGGCGCTGACCAAAGCAGAAGCGAAAAGTGGCCCGGTGGCTCCTCAGGAAGAGAAGGGGGCGGCGGGGAACGGCACCGAGGCGGGGGACAGAGCATCGGGGGTGCCCCCGCAGCAGCTCGGCAAGATCTTCTGCCAGAGCAGGCCCCTGCCTCACATTCCAAGGACCTTCCCGCTGCCCTCGGGAAAGGAGCCCGGGCCCGAGCAGCACCACGAGGCGTTGAGCAAATCCACCCAGGAGCAGATCCTGCAGACTCTGATCAAGAGGGTGCAGAGGCAGAACGTGCTGCCCGTCCTCCAGCCCTCGCAGCTGAACCTCCCGCACTCAGGTTTCCCGGTGGAGAGCAGCTCCACCAGGCAGAGATTCATGCTGGGCTTCACGGGCAGGAGGACGTGCAAGCCTGCCATGTCCGGGCACTACCTGCTCAACATCTCCACCTACGGCCGCGGCTCGGAGAGCTTGAGGAGAGGCTCGTCCCTGAGCGCCGAGCCCCGCCTGGGGCTGGGCAGCCCCGCCGAGGGCGCCGGGGCAGAGCTGGGCGAGGGCGAGGCCGCGGGCGGCCGGGGCAGCGGCAGCAGCAGCGAGGAGGACGCGGACGATGAGAGCTCCGGGGACGAGCGGGAGCACGGCAGCAGCAAGGAGGAGCCGCGGGCGGGGCAGGGGGAGCAGGAGCGGGGCTCGCACGGCCCCGCGGAGCCCAAGGCCGCCAAGGAGAAGGCGCCGGCCTTGGATGGCACCGCGCTGGCCCGGGACCTGCTGCAGGCGGCGCAGGAGCAGATGGCCCACGCCATGAGGGGCAAGGGCCACGGTGGCACGGAGCTCTTTGGGCCCCCCACGCCATGCCCAGATCCATCGCAGCCCCCGCTGCTCCCCGCCCCGCACCCCCCGAAGCTGCCCGGGAGCTACAGCGGCACCATCAACGTCTCCACCTCGCCCGACATGGTGGGGCAGGGCTCGCTGGTGGGCGAGTGCAGCCAGCTGGGCAGCTCCATGGGCAACGTCATGTCCTTCTCGGTGACCGTGACCACCATCCCCGCCGGGCAGGCCGTGAGCTCTGGCGGCCGCGGGCAGAGCCTGCCGGTGCAGGCGTTCGCCGAGGACGGCGCCGTGGAGGATCCCCCTTCCAAATGCTACTGCAGGTTGAAAGCCATGATCATGTGCAAGGGCTGCGGCGCCTTCTGCCACGACGACTGCATCGGGCCCTCCAAGCTCTGCGTCTCCTGCCTCGTGGTGCGGTAACGGGGAGCGGCACGGCCTCCTCGGGGGCTGCCGTCGGGAGAATCTTGGGAAGAAACAGGAATTTTACTGCCTTGCACAAGAGACACGTTACTGAATCAGGAATCCAGAGCTAGAGTCCTTCTTTCATTAACGAAAGAGCACCTTCTTGTACAGGGAGTCGAAATCGCGCTCGACTACGTGAATTGTGACAAGAGTTTGCACTTAAGGAATTCTGTAAATATGCCACGTTATTTTGTTTAAAGATATTTTTTCAATCTTTTAGGAGATAGTGTTTGACTTGTACTGCAGTTCCAGTAACCCCAGCCTGCTCTGAGCACGTTTGCTGAGCTCTGCTCTCCCCATGGAGATCCCACAGCCCACTGTTGGTTTTCTCCTGGCAGAGGGAATGGGATAATCCGAGTCCAGTGAGGCAGGAGCCCTGAGCAGGCTCCCAGTTCAGATCCCTGGAGCTGATGCCATGCCAGCCTTTCCCTCCACTGCCTTTCCCTCTGTTCCAGAGGCCCCTGGGCTGTGCAGTGCAGGCTGGTGTTCCTGGTGTGCAGATCCCCTCTCCCAGTATGCCAGCTGAAGGATCCCAGGTGTCCGGGTGTGCTGCTGCTGGAGCTGGGCTGGCCATGGCAGTGACCAGAGCAGCTCAGTCCTGGCAGGAATCTGCTCTGCTGGGCATTCCCAGTCCTGGCAGGGATCTGCTCTCCTGGGCATTCCCAGACCTGGCAGGGATCTGCTCTGCTGGGCATTCCCAGGGCTGGCAGGGCTCTGCTCTCCTGGGCATTCCCAAGATTGGCAGGGATCTGCTCTCCTGGGCATTCCTGGGGCTGGCAGGGATCTGCTGTCCTGGGCATTCCCAGACCTGGCAGGGATCTGCTCTCCTGGGCATTCCTGGGGTTGGCAGGGATCTGCTCTCCTGGGCATTCCCAGGGCTGGCAGGGATCTGCTCTCCTGGGCATTCCCAGGAGCTGGAGCTGCCATCCTGTGGCTCAGAGACAGCTGTCCCAGCTGTTCCTGGGACACAGGGCCAGGTGATGGGCACAAAGTGTCACCCTGAGTCCTGCCACACTCTGGGAGGCGTTTTGTTCTCATCCAAACACCGCCATGGTCAGACATCTCCAGTTTCTGTCCAAGATTTTGTATTTGCTGGGTGTAGGGGAAGGCACTTGAGTGTCTGCCCGGGCCTCCTTGGGTGGCTCTTTGTGTTTGAAATACCAAATTGGGCTGAGCTCAGGGTGCTGGGCAGCCCCTCAGGGCTCGCTGGGGACATGCTGGTGGCTCCTGTGCTCCCCAACAGTTCCTGGCTTCCTTCACTTGCACGGGGGGAGATCAAAGCACAGAGGCCCCGTGTTCCTGAGGGTGCTGATGGAGCACAAATCACCCGGGGAGGGTGGGGGCCTTGCTGCATCCTGGGCAGGGAACAGAGCTGTGTCTGTTTTTGATGGAAAAGCACTGAATTCACTTTCAATCCAAAGGCCTTTTTAAGCTGAAGCAATATTCCCCCAGCAGTGGGGCAGCTGAGTGGTGCAGGGGTGCTCAGCCTTGCCTTCCCCTGCCCTTTGTACTACTGCTCCCCTGCCCTTCTCCCGGGAGCCCAGCACGGGTGGTGAGGAGCAAAAGGATTCCTGGGGGCTTTTCCAAGGAACAGGAGGGGCCCGAGGCTGCCAGAGCTCCAGGAGCCTTTGGACAAGGCTGGGTGGCACAGGGTGGGATGGTTGGGGTGTGTGACAGGGCTGTCAGGCACAGGGTGGGATTGTTGGGGTGTGTGACAGGGCTGTCAGGCACAGGGTGGGATTGTTGGGGTGTGTGACAGGGCTGGGTGGCACAGGGTGGGGTTGTTGGTGTGTGACAGGGCTGTCAGGCACAGGGTGGGATGGTTGGGGTGTGTGACAGGGCTGTCAGGCACAGGGTGGGATGGTTGGGGTGTGTGACAGGGCTGTCAGGCACAGGGTGGGATGGTTGGGGTGTGTGACAGGGCTGTCAGGCACAGGGTGGGATGGTTGGGGTGTGTGACAGGGCTGGGTGGCACAGGGTGGGATTGTTGGGGTGTGTGACAGGGCTGGGTGGCACAGGGTGGGATTGTTGGGGTGTGTGACAGGGCTGGGTGGCACAGGGTGGGATTGTTGGGGTGTGTGACAGGGCTGTCAGGCACAGGGTGGGATTGTTGGGGTGTGTGACAGGGCTGGGTGGCACAGGGTGGGATTGTTGGGGTGTGTGACAGGGCTGGGTGGCACAGGGTGGGATTGTTGGGGTGTGTGACAGGGCTGTCAGGCACAGGGTGGGGTTGTTGGGGTGTGTGACAGGGCTGGGTGGCACAGGGTGGGATTGTTGGGGTGTGTGACAGGGCTGGGTGGCACAGGGTGGGATTGTTGGGGTGTGTGACAGGGCTCTGAGGCACAGGGTGGGATTGTTGGGGTGTGTGACAGGGCTGGGTGGCACAGGGTGGGATTGTGGGGTGTGTGACAGGGCTGGGTGGCACAGGGTGGGGTTGTTGGGATTGTTGTGGTGTGTGACAGGGCTGTCAGGCACAGGGTGGGGTTGTTGGGGTGTGTGACAGGGCTGGGTGGCACAGGGTGGGATTGTTGGTGTGTGACAGGGCTGTCAGGCACAGGGTGGGATGGTTGGGGTGTGTGACAGGGCTGTCAGGCACAGGGTGGGATGGTTGGGGTGTGTGACAGGGCTGTCAGGCACAGGGTGGGATGGTTGGGGTGTGTGACAGGGCTGGGTGGCACAGGGTGGGATTGTTGGGGTGTGTGACAGGGCTGGGTGGCACAGGGTGGGGTTGTTGGGGTGTGTGACAGGGCTGGGTGGCACAGGGTGGGATTGTGGGGTGTGTGACAGGGCTGGGTGGCACAGGGTGGGATTGTTGGGGTGTGTGACAGGGCTGGGTGGCACAGGGTGGGATTGTTGGGATTGTTGGGGTGTGTGACAGGGCTGTCAGGCACAGGGTGGGATTGTTGGGGTGTGTGACAGGGCTGGGTGGCACAGGGTGGGATTGTTGGGATTGTTGGGGTGTGTGACAGGGCTGTCAGGCACAGGGTGGGGTTGTTGGGGTGTCAGTGCAGGGTCAGGGGTTGGATTGGATGTTCCTGTGGCGCCATTCCAGCACAGATATTCCATGGCTCTGTGATTTAGGTGTTGATGACAAGGAAAAGGGAGTTCCAGACTGGATCCTGTGGCAGCAGGAGCGTTTCCCTCCCTGCCTCTGGAGCAGCAGGAGCTGCAGCATCACCTGCTCTGGTTCACCAGCTGAATTTCACTGCAGAGCAGTGACCCCCACTGAGGTGATTCCACATCTCTGCTCAGGATCCCCTGGTGAGGAGCATTTAGGGATTAGAAATTAACTCAATTTTTGAATCTAAACATTGCACAAAATTGTCCCCAAGAGCATCTCCCACCCGTGGTGGTGGTGGGGGGAACCCAAGAATCCCCTGCCTGTGCCAGTTCCTGCTGTTTCCCACTGCCTGCTCTTGCTTGGGAGAGGAAATCCTGCATTTTTGTAAACCTGGGGAGGGAGGAGGCAGCGTGGGCTGGTTTGGAGCTGGAGCAGCATCTGCCCACTCCTCCCTGGTAGTCCTGGTGGCTCGGGAGTTTCCACCTGTCAGTGCCTTAGTTCCATTTCATGGACCAACACTTAGCTTGGGCTGCTTTTCTTCCCTTTCTTCTTAAGGAAATCGATTTTCTCAGTGCCCACCGAGGTCTGAGCACACTCCTGGTGCAGCCTGGGGGGCATCTGAGGGTGAGCAGAGGGCGCTGGGTGTGAGGAGATTGTTTGGGGTCAGGGGCTGGGTGTGATAAACCCTGCAATGGGGACAAAGCCACAAAGTTCTGTGTGGGGTGATGGCTTTCAGAAAGGGGGATCCTGTGGGGTTCCTGGGGTGGGACCTGCCTGTCCCACTGCTGGGCTCCTTCCCACCCACAGTGAATGCACCTCCACACGGGATTTACAATAAAGGATGTCGTGACAGAGTTTAAACCATTACACTTTGGTCCCCCAGGAATGAATTTATTGGCACTGCAGGGAATGGTGGCATCAAAAATCCAGGATTTCCAAAGCCTGATGTCAGAGTGTTTGTGGCAGGGAAAGGAACCTGGTGAGGGAGGAGGTTTTGGTTTCCCTTTCCAGGACACAGAACTGGAATTAGAGCCTGACCAATGTCCCAAACCCCACGGACAGGCTGTGGCACAGGAGGTGCCAGCACGGCTCTGGGGGTTCAGGTTTTGAGCAAGGGAAGGAATTTGATGTGGAATTTTACTTTCCCTCCAGGAATTTACAGGAAGGAGGAGGTTCCAAGCAGTTGCACTGGTTGGGGAGGTGGAATTTTATTTTCTTTTTTGGTTGCACAAAACAGCTGCTGGAGCAGCAGTTCCTGGTCAGGTCGTTACCGGGAGGGACCCTCGGGAGGGATCCTTGCGAGGAATCCTCAGGAGGGATCTCCAGGAGGGACCTTCCAGGAGGGTTCCTCAGGAGAGATCCTCGAAAAGGATCCTCAGGAGGGAACCTTGGGAGGACTTTCAGGAGGGATCCTTGGGAGGGATTCTTCGCGAGGATCTTCAGGAAGGACCCCCAGGAGGAATGATCAGAAAGGATCCTCAGGAGGGATCCTCTGGAGGGTTCCTCAGGTGGGATCCTCAGGAAGGACTCTCAGGAGGGACCTTCAGGAGGGACACTCAGGAAGGACTCTCAGGAGGGATCTTCAGGAGGGTTCCTCAGGTGGGATCCTCAGGAAGGACTCTCAGGAGGGACCTTCAGGAGGGACACTCAGGAAGGACTCTCAGGAGGGATCTTCAGGAGGGTTCCTCAGGTGGGATCCTCAGGAAGGACTCTCAGGAGGGACCTTCAGGAGGGACACTCAGGAAGGACTCTCAGGAGGGATCTTCAGGAGGGTTCCTCAGGTGGGATCCTCAGGAAGGACTCTCAGGAGGGACCTTCAGGAGGGACACTCAGGAAGGACTCTCAGGAGGGATCTTCAGGAGGGTTCCTCAGGTGGGATCCTCAGGAAGGACTCTCAGGAGGGACCTTCAGGAGGGACACTCAGGAAGGACTCTCAGGAGGGATCTTCAGGAGGGTTCCTCAGGTGGGATCCTCAGGAAGGACTCTCAGGAGGGATCTTCAGGAGGGACACTCAGGAAGAATCCTCAGAAAGGATCTTCAGGAGGCATCCTCGGGAGGAACCTTCAGGAGAGTTACTCCGGATGAGTCCTCAGGAGGGACCTTCAGGAGGGATCCTTGGGAGGGACCCTCGGGAGGAACCTTCAGGAGGGATCCTCAGGATGAATCCTCAGGAGGGACCTTCCCGGAGGGATCCTCAGGAGGTTCCTTCAGGAGGGATCCTCGGGAGGGACCCTCGGGAGGAACCTTCAGGAGGGACCCTCGGGAGGAACCTTCAGGAGGGATCCTCAGGATGAATCCTCAGGAAGGACCTTCCCGGAGGGATCCTCAGGAGGTTCCTTCAGGAGGGTTCCTCGGGAGGGCCTCTCTGGGGGAGGCAGCAAAGACCATCCATGGCAGGGGGCTGGATCGGGAGCGGCTCCGGGGTTTGTCCCCTCCGGGGAGGCTCCGTGCGATGGTTCCTGTGGTTCCTGAGACCCGCGGGAGGTGCCGAGAGCAGGGCTGGGGTTTCCCACAGCGGGGATGTGGGGGGCGGCGGGGCCGTGGCAGCATCGCTTTGCTGATTGATTGATTGATCGATTGATTGATTGATTATCGCAGGTAATTGCAGGGCTGGGCAGAGCGCTGCCCGTGTGACACGGGGACGGGGCACAGGGGACAGGAGCTGGTGCCGGGAGCGAGCAGCCCTGGGTGGTTTTTAACGCTTAGAGTCGGAGAGCTTACAGTAATATATTTTAAATAATATATATATTTTAGTATCTGAAAGGAGCAGGCAAAGGAGGGGTTCTGATGGTGACAGGGTAGCGGGGCCGTCCCTCGGCCAGGCCAGCGGGGTTTCTGCAGCACAACTGAACAGGCTCCGTTCCTGCCGTTCATGCAATAAAAACGGGAATTCTCACAAACAAGCAATCCAATACTGTTTCCCAGAGGCTTTTCCTGTGTGGACAACAGGCCTGTAAACATAGTTCCAAAAATCCTAAACCTTTGTCTTTTGCCTTTTTAAAAGGGACTTCGATTGGGCTTGAGGGTCTGTACAGCAAAATCGAGGTGACACCATTTGAAAATGTATTTTTACACAAATAATATAGAAAAAAAATCATATTTTACATAAGAATTTTAAGTATTTGAAATATGTGTATATATATACTGTATGTACTTCGTATATGCTTTATTTTACATTTTCAATGTATTAAAAAGTATTTGAGCTGGTTGGATCTGAGATGTAATAATGTTTAAAAACACAAAAACGAGGGAAAGGAGCATGGGGGGAGAGCGGGTGGGAGCTCTGCAGGGAAGCACAAGCCCAGAGTGAGGGTTTGGGGAAGGCTGTAGCAGTTTGAGAGCTTAAATTGTTCTGATTTCCTCATTTTCTGAGATTTTCCAGGAGCTCCCCACAAGGATGACCCCACACAGCCAAAGCTGCCACAGCCCCTGCTCCAAGGTGGGTGGTGGTAAATGGGTGGGATCTCCACAGAATCATTCAGGTTGGAAAAGAGCTCCCAGCTGTGGAATCCACACTTTGACCAACACCACCCTGTGGGGGATTCAGACACCCAACCTCCGCAGGTGCTGTCAAGGGAACTCCAAGTAGGGGATTTCTCACTCTGCAGGGCTGTTGGTGCAAATCTTCCTGCAGAGGTGGATCCGTCTGTGTGGCACTGGAGTGAATTCCCATCGGGAGGGGGCACTGAGAGCAGACACAGCTCCATGTTAGGAAAATCAGTCCACAAACACCAGAGGTTCGTGTCCACAAAGGAGACACAGGAGTCGTTTTACTTAATTCAAATAAAGGCAGAGGTCATGGGCATTCCCCTGGGGTCTCTCCAATTTTTGGAGGACGCAGCCTCCTTTTTATCCCAATTTCCCAGCCACATTTCCCTTCTCACTTTCCCCATTGGCTGAGATACGTGAGAGGCACAGACTTCCCAAAATGCCTGATACCAGAGATTTCCCTCTAATGTATAGCCCTCCCTTTTAATTTTTAATTCTTACAGAATTTAGGGGTTTTCCCCATGGTTTCTTTCATCTTTCAATGTCCAATTTAATTTATCAGCAAACCCAAAGTTTATTTGTAAAAGCAAATCTCTGTTTCCATTCATCAATCAGTGAATTCTTCCCATGGCACAGGGGCTGTGAAGGGCGGTCCCTCCTGTGCCTCAGCTCCCTGTCTGTCCCAGTAATACACAAAATAAAATGACATGCACACTGGAACCTCCAAGGTAAAAGAAGGGAAGTTTATTTCTTGACCTCAATATAAATAGAATTCCAAAAGTGACCCTGGACTGGAGGATGACAGTGCCACCTCTCCGATGACACTGGTCAAACCAACAGTCCCTCAAATTTCTTCTCCTCCAGAAAGGAATGCAAACCAATCATTATTTACATGAACAGTGCGTGACAAACTCCATTACAAAAATGTAAACATCAGGAGGCTTAGAAGAACAGGGTGACACCCTGTCCAAAGGGATCCTGCCTTCATCCCAGGCCTCTTCCTCCCCTCCTGCAAAGCCCTGAGAGAGAAGAGCCGCCTTGGGGGTTGTTTGCTGTTTAAGGTGCTGGGTGAGACAAATGGCAGTGTTGGAGCTGCTGCACTTCCAAACAATTGTTCCTTATTCCAGTGGGGCTGCTGCATCTCCCAGTTCAAAACTGAGCCAAACTGGTCTCCTGTCCCCTTCAGTTCAGGCTTCTCTGTGCTGGGGGTGTGGATCAAAGGCACGCTCGGGTCACTGGGGTGATTTCTGGGCATTTAAAGCAGCCCAGGAGCAATCCCTGGGGGACACATGTGGATATATATATTTTTTTTTATATATAAATAAATATATATATGTATAAAAGTCCACCTTAGTGTCTCAGAGGGGGATCCAGGGCTGCTCCCAACAGCCCATTCCCAACCTGGCACTGGAGTATCCGTGCCCTCGGGACATGGCACCAGACAAAATCCTTGCCTGTGGCTCATGTCCTGCCATGGATGCTGCTCCTCTTCCTCCCACCATGCCCTCTTTGGAAATGAATGTAGGATCTTGTAATTCCTCTGTGTTGGAACCCTGGATGCTGAGTTTTGGGCTTTCTGTGCTGAAAGGCACAGACCCTCAAGAGAGCACTGCATTTGACCTGAGGCTGTGGAGAACCTTCCAGAATTGATTGAGAGCACTGGGATTGTGGGTGTGGAGTTGGGTAGAAGTGTGTGATATCACAGGGTGGAAAACTTAGAGTTTGGGGGTCTAGAATATGGTAATAAATACGGGGCAAGATGGAGGTTTTAGGGCAGTGGCTGATCCTTCTTTACCTTCTTCTTCTCCTTCTTCTTCCTCAACTTCTTCTTCTTCTTTACTTTGTTCTTCTCCTCCTCACCTTTTTCACCTTCTTCTTCAACTTCTTCTTCAACTTCTTCTTCACCTTCTTCTCCACCTTCTTCCCCACGGGTTTGGGTGGTGGTGGGTGGGTGGACAAAGGAACCAACACCTCATCACTGCACACATGTGCTCCCCCATCATGGTCCATCTTCTGCTCACCAAAACCATCTGGGGCCATGGCCTTGGGTCCTGCTGAGACTTTTCAGGGATTTCCTTCTTCCTTCCCCTCACAGGGAACTCCACTTGCCTGGCTTTATAAGCTGTGGATATCTGTTAAATTTTCTTTTGGCATATTTTAAAGGGAAAACGTTGGTTTATTACTTAGCCTTAATACATTCTGCAGTTCCTTCAATTCTTGGTGTCGCAAGACACTTGAGGAGCATGGAAGTGTAGATTTGGGGGAAAGAAAGAAACAGGAATAAACCTGTATCAAGTGACAGGAACTTGATTTCTGTTAAAATGGAGGGATTTGGGGAAACAGGCGTGTGACCAACTCACCTGATTTCTGACAGGAAAACTCTGAGTGGACTTAAGAACTCGATAAAATCAGCAGCACGGAGGAACGTGCAAGAGCTTGGGATTTCTTTTCCCTGAATTCATTAAAAGTATCAACAATTCTGTATTTTAAGTATGGAGGGGGTTGGAGACCTGCCAGTGGGAATAATCCACCCAACCCTCAGGTGGCATCTTGGCGGCATCGCTAGGCTTTAATTTATTCTCATTTTTAATCCGTGTGACTAATTAACGGCTCTGTCTCGTTGTTCAGTAAGTAAAACCTATTTTTTTCCTAGCCAGGCTGAATTCCCCTGGGACCTTTGGGAAGGAGGAGGATGAGCACAGCCCAAAGAGGAGGGGGAAGCCTGAGCAAATAACCGAGGCCATGGCACCATCTGGTGTTTCTGCAGGTTGCAGCACTTGTCCCTGCAGCCCACGGCAGACGGCTTTTCCAAATGCCGCTTTGGCTGCTGCTGCCTTTCGGGTGGAAACGCAGCCAGCGGGAATCACCTCCCTCACTCGGTCCCACTGCCACCCGTGCGCTTGGCTCCGGAATTCCGGGACCAATTCGGAGTTCCGAGCACCGTCACTGGCACAGGCAGCTCGCAATGAGCATCGCCACAGCAGCAGCTACAGCGGCAATTTCCCCTCTCACTTCCTATTCCCTGCCAGAGCGGTCCCTCCTCTGCTCCACAGCCGGAATTCTCCTCCCCTCCCGCAGGCACAGACCGCGCTGTGCAGGAGGAGCTGTGACATTTGCACACGAGGGGACACAGGGCCTGGAACAGAGCCCGTCCTGCCGGGTCCTGCTCAGGAAACGCTGCCGGCATCGGCGCTTCTGCCAGCAAGGCGAGCAGGGACAGCCCCGGTGCCCAGGGAACGCTGATATCCACAGGGATGGTCACAGCATGGAGCAGGGGATGCCCTCGCTGGAAACAGAGCTATGGATGTGGCTGGGGAGCTGTGACATTCATTCCCAAGATCCCATTCAGCCCTACCCTCTGGCAGTGGGAGCCATTCCCTGGCTCCTGTCCCTCATGCCTTGTCCTCAGTCTCTCTGCAGCTCTCCTGGAGCCCCTTCAGGCCCTGGAAGTGGCTCCAGGATCTCCCTGGATCCTTCTCCAGCCTGAACATTCCCAGCTCTGCCAGCCTGGCTCCATGGCAGAGGAGCTCCAGCCCTGGGAGCTGAGGGGATGGAGCTCTTCAATGGCTGTGGCTGGATGCTGAGGGGATGGCAGTTGTTCACAGCTGTGAGGGACAGCCATGGCTGACACGGTGCTGAGGGACAGGCACGGCTGACACGCTGTTGAGGGATGGTACTGAGGGACAGCCATGGCAGCCACAGTGCTGAGGGATGGTGCTGACGGACAGCGATGGCTGACATAGTGCTGAGGGATGGCTGTGAGAGGACCCCTAGCTGAAACAGTGCTGAGGGATGGCTGTGAGAGGACCCCTAGCTGAAACAGTGCTGAGGGATGGTGCTGAGGGACAGCTATGGCTGACACGGTGCTGAGGGATGGTGATGAGGGACAGTCATGACACGGTACTGAGCTGTGAGGGACAGCCATGGCTGGCACGGTGCTGAGGGATGGCTGTGAAGGGACGGCCATGGCTGACACAGTGCTGGGGGATGGTGCTGAGGGACAGCCACGGCTGAGGGATGGCTGTGAGGGAGCCCGTAGCTAACACGGTGCGGAGCGGATGCTGCTGAGGGACAGCCATAGCTGAGGGATGGCTGTGAGGGGACCCACGGCTGACGGAGCCCCCAGCGCTGCCTCGGCCATCGCTCCGCCCGCCCCTCTCCCCTCAGGCGGCCCCAGCCCCTCAGGGCGGGCCGGGGGCGGGGCCGCCCCTGGGCTGCTCGCGCTGCGCATGCGCGGTCCCGCCGCGCCCCGGGGTGAGCGCCGCGCGGCGCGGGCGCGCTGTGGCGGAGGCGGGAGCGCGCCAGGCGGCGCTGGCCGCCGATTGGCTGAGGGGCGCGAGAAGGCGGGGCCGGGCGGGAGCGGATTGGCAGGGGGCCGCGCGCCCCCGGCGGAGGCGGGTCCTGATTGGCCGGGGCGCCGCGCGGCGGCGGCCGGGACCGTTGGAGCGCGGCGGCGGCTGAGGCGGCCCGGCCGCCCCTGGAGCCCCGGGAGCCGCGGCAGCCCCGGCACCGGCAAAGGTACGGGGGGGAACGGCGGGGCCGGGCCGGAGGGAGCCCAGCGGGGCCGGGTCACCGCGCTGGGGGGGGCGGCCGCTGGTTTGGCCGTGCTCCGGTGTTCCTCCCGGCCGCGGAACAGCTGCTGGCAGGCAGCCGCAATGTGTGGGCTGCGTTGCTTTGGTGTTAACGGGAGACCCGGGATGTGCAAACTCCATTGCTTTGGTGTTAATGGGGGATCCGGGTGTGCAGGCTGCGTTGCTTTGGTGTTAACTGGAGACCCGGGATGCGCAGGCTGCGCTGATCTGTAATTAACGGGAGACCCGGAGTGGGCAGGCTCCACTGGTCTGTAATTAACGGGACACTCGGGATGCGCAGGTTGCAGTGGTCTATAATTAACGGGAGACCCGGCATGTGCAGGCTCCCCTGGTCTGCAGTTAACGGGAGCAGCAGCCAGGGCACAAGCAGCACCGTGCTGGGGCTGTGAAATAAGGCAGTGTAGTTTTTCCATGGCAAACCGCTGCTTCCTTGCAGAAAAGGCTCACTCGGTGTTATTCGCCTCTCCATAGGTCGTGGTTTAAATGTCTGAAGGAGGAAGTGAGCCCAGGAAAGTGGAAGTTGCCCTGAGGGACTTCTCAGTGTGATTCAGGTAATGGGATCTGTTGGGATTGACTGTAGTGTTGACATCAAAATCTTGTGTTTGTATGTTCAGTTGCCTCTTTCTGACACTCACAATACTGATATTGACATTTTTCACTGATGACAAACTTGTGCTGTGAAGCAGTGACTCCTGCATTTTCTGTTATGTGCTGGACGTGTGGAAATATGAAATCATGTAAAAAGATGGAGTCCTCCGTTTCAAATTTCTCCAGAATTCTGTTTGTTGTGCAACACATCCCTCGTCTGGGGAAGGTGAATCATAGAATTACCGAATGCTTTGGGTGGGAAAGAGCTTTAAACAGCATTGAATTCCACCGTGCTGCCATGGCAGGGACACTTTCCATTGTCCCGGGGTGCTCCAAGCCCCAGCCTGGCCTTGGGCACTGCCAGGGACCCAGGGGTGGCACTGGCTGAGCTTTCAGGTCCCTTCCCACTCAAACCAGTCAGTGCCAAGGGAGCAGCTCCCAGGCTGGGCTTCCAGGGCTGGCTCTGACACTTCCACAATCCTGTATTTAAGGGGACACATGCAGGACCTCCTGTGAGCTCTGTGGGACACCCTCATTGTTCACTGCAGTTCCTGTGGTGCTGAATTCAGCAGCCCTGCCAGCATTGTCCCAGGCTCCCTGGCTTTGGAGCAGTTTTTTGGAACAGTAAATGGCTTTTTGTGTTGGCTGGGGTGCAGCTGATGCAGCCAGGCCTCTGCTTTATCCCAGGACCCAAGAGCAGTGCATCTTTTAGGGAGTGCTGGATGGTGGAGGGAACCTCGGAAGGAGTTGTGAGTTAGGCAGCCTTTTAAACCAGGGTGGATGGTCTGAGTTAGGAGCCCTTTAAACCAGGGTGGGTGTTCTGAGTTAGACAGCCATTTAAAGCAAGGTGGGTGTTCTCAGTTCTTTAAACCAAGGTGGATGTTCTGAGTTAGGATCCCTTTAAACCAAGGTGGATGTTCTGAGTTAGGATCCCTTTAAACCAAGGTGGATGTTCTGAGTTAGGAGCCCTTTAAACCAAGGTGGATGTGTTCAGTTAGGAGCCCTTTAAACCAAGATGCATGTTCTCAGTTCTTTAAACCAAGGTGGATGTTCTGAGTTGAGCAGCCCTTTAAACCAAGGTGGATGTTCTCAGTTGGGTCGGTGTTCTGAATTAGGAGCCCTTTCAACCAGGGTGGATGTTCTGAGCTGTGCAGCCCTTTAATCTAAGGTGGGTGTTCTGAGATCTTTAAACCAAGGTGTTTGTTCTGAGTTAGGAGCCCTTTAAACCAAGGTGGATGTTCTGAGTTAGGAGCCCTTTAAACCAAGGTGTTTGTTCTGAGTTAGGAGCCCTTTAAACCAAGGTGGATGTTCTCAGCCCTTTAAACCAAGATTAATGTTCTCAGTTCTTTAAACCACGGTGGATGTTCTGAGTTAGGAGCCCTTTAATCCAACGTGGATGTTCTCAGCCCTTTAAGCCAAGGTGGATGGGTTCAGTTGTGCAACCCTTTAAACCAAGATGGATGTACTGAATTAGGAGCCCTTTAAACCAAGGTGGGTGTTCTCAGTTCTTTAAACCATCTTGATATTCTGAGTTAGGAGCCCTTTAAAGCAAGGTGGGTGTGTTCAGTTAGGAGCCATTTGTACCAAGGTGGATTTGTTCTGAGTTGTGCAGCCCTTTAAACCAAGATGGATGTTCTGAGCTGTGCAGCCCTTTAAATCAAGGTGGGTGTATTCAGTTAGGAGCTCTTTAAACCAAGGTGGATGTTCTCAGTTAGGAACCCTTTAAACCAAGGTGGATGTTCTGAGTTCTTTAGACCAAAGTGGATGTTCTCAGCCCTTTAAACCAGGGTGGATGTTCTGAGTTAGCAGCCCTTTAAACCAGGGTGGATGTTCTCAGCCCTTTAAACCAAGGTGGATGTTCTCAGCCCTTTAAACCAGGGTGGATGTTCTCAGCCCTTTAAACCAAGGTTGATGTTCTCAGCCCTTTAAACCAAGGTGGATGTTCTCAGCCCTTTAAACCAGGGTGGATGTCCTCAGCCCTTTAAACCAGGGTGGATGTTCTCAGCCCTTTAAACCAGGGTGGATGTTCTCAGCCCTTTAAACCTAGGTGGATGTTCTCAGTTAGGAATCCTTTAAACCAAGGTGGATGTTCTGAGTTCTTTAAACCAAAGTGGATGTTCTGAGTTCTTTAAACCAAAGTGGATGTTCTCAGCCCTTTAAACCAAGGTAAATATTCTCAGCCCTTTAAAGCAGGGTGGCTGTGCTCAGCTGTGTGTTGTGGAAGCTGGGACAGTTTCTGAGGAGGGAAGGAGCCACATCTGGAAGTTTGAAGCCAGGCTTTGGGCCTGGCTTGGAGGCTGAGCCTCCCTGAGCTGCACACTCAGCCTGCCTGCATGGGCTGGCTGCTCTGGGGCAGCTTTAGAGAGCCTAAAGAGGGAGTCAGATCAGGTGAGTCAGCTGATAAGGATTTGAATTCATCACATTTTATTGTGTTAATCGTTTTCCCTTGGTGCCATGGAGAAGAAACCATGATTTTGTTGTCTCTGGTTTCGTGTTCAAACAGATTTCTATTGATAAAACTTTGCCTAAATTTAAATAGTTTCATGGGCCTTTCCCAGTCCTGTGGGCTTTAAGGAATGAACTATTTTAACTTCTCAGCTGTGCTTAAATAATACAGATTTATTAAAAAAAACCTTATGTAATGAAGATTTTTAGGCAGCCTAGATCTGGAAGAAACAGTAGGAGACCTTAAAATTCCACAGCAGACAGCACATTATATCTGGCCAGGTGGAAACAAATAGAATTATGACAGCAGGTGGCAATTCATCACTGAATCTTAAAAGAGTGTGATGTCTGAAGGATGTGCTGTGGTTACAAAACACTTAAAAACATAGGAACTTAAGTAGCTACTGAGTGACTGACTGCAAGGTGAGGTATTTTCAGTCTTTGCCAGTGCAAATTTTAACTTTGTTTAGGTCAGAGGTTGGACTCAGTGATTCTGGGATTTAAGAGGTAAAGGGGTGCCCTGGCATAAAGCAAACGGGGAGGAAGCTGAGGCCGTCACTAAAATCTTTGTTTATTTCTTTTTTTAAAACAGAAAGTGACAAAACTAAGTGATAAAAACTCTCAGTTTCACAGAACGCAACAGCAAATGTCATCAGCTGGACTTGTACTTCAGGCTTATGTTGTTCTTGTGCAAAGCAAGCCCTTTGTGAGCCCAGCTGGAGCAGTGAGGAGCAGTTTGGGTGCTGCCAGGCTTTGAAGCAGGGGTTGTGTGTGTGTGTCTGGCAGCTCAGACAAAGTTAAAGTTATCAGGCCTGTGTGGGTGTTCAGTTCCCATTGCCTGGGGTAGTGGCAGAGAGACTTTTAAATGCAGATTAATGGTTCTGTGCTCCTTTCAGTAATATCTGACACTTCACAAACCTGGCATTATTTCAGTTTGGACCTGTGAAGCTGGTGAGGAAGATTTCACACTGTAAGTCAATGGAGGAGGTGAAATTAGTGAGTTAAAACTGAGCAAGCTGTTTTATCCTGGAGTAATTCATGATGGGGGAAAGCAGTTCCTGTTTGCAGGTGTTCCTCACTGGAATTTCCCTCCTCCCCAGGTGTGCAGGGAGCTCTGAGCTGCCAGGTGTGTGGGGCCTGCTCCTGCTCCACCTCCCAGGCTGGGGTAGTGGGGAAAAGGGCAGGAATGCAGCTCAGAACCTTCCTCATCATGAGTATTGCACTCAGGGCTCTCTCCTGTGGGGTCAGATGGAGAGGGGAGGCTTTGCCAGGTTCCCTTGGGAGCACTGAGTGCTCAGAAATCCCCTGCACAAAAATGAGTCTTCCCTTCCTGAGAGGGAGAGGTGAGCTTTAATTAGACTGTTCCCAACTTCTTCCTGCCCAGAAATCCTCCTGTAATGTTTCATTTCTCTCACCCCACAGGAGCACTGCTTTATTTCAAGGAAACCCTTTCAGCTGCTGGATTTGCTCTTGTTTGCAGGCTCATGGTAAATGCCATGACATGAACTTCAACAGGCAGGTTGGAAAAAGCCATTTCTGCTCCTCAGGCTGTGGGGCAGTGAGGGAGGATGAGGGTTTGGCTCTGGTTTGGCACTGAGTGTGCTGGAGAGCACTGTGCCAGGATAATCTGTGCTCAGCCCCTGAGTGCTGGCCTGCAGAGCCTGCACAGCTCTGTGCCCAGGCTCAGTGCTTCCCTGGGGACTGGAAATGGACACAGAGAGCTTCAAATGGCACCTTGGCAAAGGAGCTGGCACCTCAGTGCCACCCTCACCATTCTTAGCCTCAGTGCTTCCCTGGGGACTGGAAATGGACACACAGAGCTTCAAATGGCACCTTGGCAAAGGAGCTGGCACCTCAGTGCCACCCTCACCGTTCTTGGCCTCAGTGCTTCCCTGGGGACTGGAAATGGACACAGAGAGCTTCAAATGGCACCTTGGCAAAGGAGCTGGCACCTCAGTGCCACCCTCACCGTTCTTGGCCTCAGTGCTTCCCTGGGGACTGGAAATGGACACAGAGCTTCAAATGGCACCTTGGCAATGGGGCTGGCACCCCAGTGCCACCCTCACCATTCTTAGCCTCAGTGCTTCCCTGGGGACTGGAAATGGACACAGAGAGCTTCAAATGGCACCTTGGCAGTGGGGCTGGCACCTCAGTGCCACCCTCACCATTCTTAGCCTCAGTGCTTCCCTGGGGACTGGAAATGGACACAGAGAGCTTCAAATGGCACCTTGGCAAAGGAGCTGGCACCCCAGTGCCACCCTCACCATTCTTGGCCTCAGTGCTTCCCTGGGGACTGGAAATGGACACAGAGAGCTTCAAATGGCACCTTGGCAATGGGGCTGGCACCCCAGTGCCACCCTCACCGTTCTTAGCCTGACCTGCAAGTCCTCAGGGCTGGGGCTGCTCTCTGTTCAGGGCTCTTGCTGACACGGATGTGAAGTCACAGAAGCTCAGGTGGTTTGGGGCTCTCCTGGGTTTGAGTTTGTTCTGTTTTGTCTGGAGGGAACCTGTGTTAAAGGTTTTGCAAGGCTGTCAGAGAAACCTCTGATGAAATCTTGTGACTTGTTCCATCTTTGTTGAGCTTGAGTCCAGTACAATCTGTATCAGTTTCTGACCAGGTGGGGTTGTTGGGCTCACCCTGGGGCTCAGACCAGGGGGTTTGCCTGGAATCACAGAATGATTTCAGTTGTGAAAGTCCTCTTAGTCCAGCCTGTGCCCAATGCCCACCCTGTCCCCAGCCCAGGGCACCCAGTGCCACATCCCGGTGACACCTGCAGGGATGGGCACTGCCAACCTCCCTGGGCAGCCCCTGCCAAGGCCTGAGCACCCTTTCCATGCAGAAATTCCTCCTGGCGTCCACCCTGAGCCTGCCCTGGCCCAGCCTGAGGCCATTTCCCCTTGTCCTGTCCCTGTTCCGTGGCTGTGCCCTCCTGTCAGGGACTTGTGCAGAGCCACAAGGGCCCCCCTGAGCCTCCTTTTCTCCAGGCTGAGCCCCTTCCCAGCTCCCTCAGCCTCTCCTGGGGCTCCATTCCCTTCCCAGCTCCCTCAGCCTCTCCTGGGGCTCCATTCCCTTCCCAGCTCCCTCAGCCCCTCCTGGGGCTCCATTCCCTTCCCATCCTGGGGTTCCCTGGGCTTGGTGTGACCCCAGTGCAGGACCCAGCTCTTGGCCCTGTTGTCCCTCACCCGTGCTGTCCCTCAGCCCATGGATCCAGGCTGTCCTGGTCCCTCTGCAGAGCCCCCAGCAGCTCCACATCCCTGGGGCTGTGCCTGAGCTGAGCCAGGCTGGTGCCCTCCATGCCCTGAAGGTGTTGGGCAGCACTGAGCCAGCCCTGAGCCCCTGGTGCCCGTGCCCAGCTGGATGTGCCTCCATGCCCAGGTTTATCCAGCCAGGATGTCCCTGCCCATCAGAGATTTTCCACCCCAGTAACTGAAGGCACTCAGGGCTCTGTGGGGCTGTGCTGCCTCGTGCTGTGTCCTGCCTGAACAGAGCAGATGGCTCCTCTTGTGCCTTGGAAGAACCTCAGAGCTGCAGCAGGAATGGCAGGGCATGCAGGAGGGAAAGCTCTAGGTTCCATTGCTGGTATTTTTCTCTAAGCTACTGGGTTGCCTGCTCATTTTTAATGAAGCTTCCTGCTTTATTTGGGCAGGTTTTTGCAGAATCCTGCAGAGCAGCTTTGGATCCACTGGATTTATGGAGGAAATAAAAGAGCCATTGATTTGTTCAGGATTTCAGTGCAGAGCTGTAATCCCTGAGAAGTTCCATCCCTTTCCTGGCTCCCACCCAGGTGGGTTTTTCCTTGCACCCTCCAAGGCTGGAGCCAGTTTGGGTTTGTAGAGATCTTGCACAACCATCTGACTGCAGCACATGTGGAAACATCAGTGAGAGACCCAAACCTTTGGGTTTGGGGGCAGCTGCTGCTGGAAGGTGCTTGGTGGTTCCCAGAGAAGCTCCTGCACTTGCTGGAGATGCAGAAATAACATTTCAGGGTACTTTGCATCCTTTTATGCACAGTTGCTTTTGCTTCAGTTAATTATCCTATAATTGATGGGAACAGAGTTTAAAATGTTAAAGGTAAATGAGAAGAATTGTCAGTAGAGGTTAAAATGTGCTTTAAAAGATGTTACCAGTCTCTTTGAATAAGTATGGAAGGTTTTGTTTCCCTGGGGTCAGATGTGTCCCCCTGAAATCATTTCAGGTCACTCCTGTCCTGGGAAATGCCACAGGGGAATAAAGGAGGATTTCTGATTAATTATCTTAATTATGCTGAGGAAAGGGATTGGGAGTGTGAACCAGGAGAACAAAGAAATGAGTAAAAGCATCAGATATTTTGGACAGACAGAGGGAGAGGAGGGGATTAAATCAGTCCTTGTTCAAATTAGGACAAAAAAGGAAAAAAAAACTTGATATTTTTATTGAAGTCTGAGATGAACAAATCTAAGCACCTTTGTATCATAAGGAAGTTTAATTTTATACTTTAACAAAACATTTATGAGAGTTCAGAAATTATTTTAGATGGTTTCTATCAAGTGTCAGTTGAAGCCAGATGAGCTCAGAAGCCCAAAGCCAGGAAGTGCCAAAGCAGATGGACACCAGTAAGTTTTTCTGCCAGCACAGGTATGCCCTCAATTTTTATTCAATATCTTCATCCCAGTTCTGCTATTTATTAAAGTTACATTTTTAAGAGTGAATGAACTGACAGGGGAGGAAAGCTTTTCCTTGAAACAGCAGGAATATTGTTTCTTCTGATCAGAAAAATGGCAGAAAGTCACTGAGCCTCCTTCCCCGTGTGAGGCACAGATCAGCCCATGCCCCAAACTGGATTTTGGGTTTATTTTAATTACAAGTTATTTCTGACCATAAATAGGTATGGGCACAACTTTATCAGCCTATGCCCCAAACTGGATTTTGGATTTATTTTAATTACAAGTTATTTCTGACCATAAATAGGTATGGGCACAACTTTATCAGCCCATGCCCCAAACTGGATTTTGGATTTATTTTAATTACAAGTTATTTCTGACCATAAATAGGTATGGGCACAGTTTTATCTTCATGGAGCAACTGCAGTTTAATCAGTGCCATCAAATATTATTTCTGCTAATGACATGCCTGACCAGGAATGTGAACCAAGTCAGATTTAATAATTGGTAAATGAACTTTTCTTTCTCTGTTCTTGCAAACAGAGAAAGCTCAGTGCAAAGCAATGTCTGCACATGGTTATCAGACCCTAAAGGTCAGAATCTCCTTTGGAGTGTTCCTTAGAGGTGGAAGTACACAATGAAAGAAAATTAACTTGAAACAAAACAACTACAGCTACAAAAACAAACCATAACCCCCTGAAAGGTGCCTGTGCTCAATGGGGCTGGGCTCTTTCTCCAGGAGCTGACACAACCAGAGCACACAGCCTTGAGCTGCACCAAGGGAATTTAGGCTGGATATCAGGAAAAAGCTCTTTACAGAAAGGGTGATAAAGTTCTGGAATGGATGATAAAATACTGGAATGGGGAGGTGGTGGAGTGCCCATCCCTGGGTGTGTTGAACAAAGCCTGGATGTGGCACTGGGTGCCAGGGCTGAGTTGAGGGGTTGGGAATGGGTTGGACTCGATGGTCTTGGAGGCCTCTTCCAACCCAGTGATTCTGGGATTCTGATTCTCTGATTGTGTGTGACTGTGTGATTCAGTGTCTGTGTGATTCTGAATATCTGATTCTGATTCTGTGATTGTGAGTGATTCTGTGTGATTGTGTGATTCAGTGATTGTGCAATTCTGATTGTGTGCAATTGTGTGACTCGGTGATTCTGATTCTGTGATTGTGACTGTGATTCTGATTGTGTGTGATTCTGTGATTGTGTGATTCAGTTATTCTGATTTTGGTTCTGATTTTGTGATTGTGTGTGATTCAGTGATTCTGATTCTGTGACTGTGTGACTGATTCTGATTGTGTGTGATTCAGCGATTGTGTGTGACTCAGTGATTGTGTGATTCTGATTCTGTGATTGTGATTCTGATATTCTGTGTGATTGTGATTGTGTGTGATTCTGATTGTGCGATTCTGATTGTGTGTGACTCAGTGATTCTGTGATTGTATGTGATTCTTTGATTGTGTGTGATTCTGTGATTGTGTGTGAGTTATTCTGATCGTGTGATTCTGTGACTGATGCTGTGATTGTGTATGATTCTGAGATTCAGTGTGATTGTGTGATTCTAATTTTGTGTGATTCAGTGATTCTGGTTCTGTGATTGTGTGTGACTCAGTGATTCTGATTGTGTTATTATGTGTGATTGAGTGATTCTGTTTGTGTGTGATTCTGTGATTCTGATTCTGAGATTCTGCATGATTGTATGATTCTGATTCTGTGACTGTGTGTGACTGATTCTGATTGTGTGTGATTCTGATTCAGTGATTCTGTGATTCGGTGATTCTGTGACTGTGTGTGACTGATTCTGATTGTGTGATTGTGTGTGATTCAATGATTCAGTGTGATTCTGTGATTGTGTGTTACTCACTGATTCTGATTGTGTGATTCAGTGATTCTGATTCTGTCATCGTCTGTGATTCTATTGTGTGTGATTCTGAGATTCTCATTCTCACTGATTCTGATTGTGTGATTGTGTGATTCTGAGATTCTTATTCTGTGATTGTGTGTGATTCTGAGATTGTGTGTGATTGTGTGGTTCTGATTGTGAGTGATTCTGATTCTGTGACTGTGTGTGATTCTGAGATTCTGATTCTGTGATTGTGTGATTCTGATTCTGAGATTCAGTATGATTGTGTGATTCTAATTCTGTGGCTGTGATTCTGTGATTGTGTGTGATTCAGTGATGCTGATTCTGTGATCGTGTGTGATTCTGAGATTCTGTGTGATTGTGTGATTCTGATTGTGTGTGATTCAGTGATTCTGATTCTGAGATTCAGTATGATTGTGTGGATGTGATTCTGTGATTGTGTGTGACTCAGTGATGCTGATTGTGTTACTGTGTGTGATTGAGTGATTCTGATTGTGTGTGCCTGTGATCCCGTGTGTGCCCAGAAGCCCACGTGTGGCTCAGGGCTGATTCCCTGAGCACACAGCTGCCTGTGGGGCTGTCCTTGGGCCGTTACCTACAGCTGATGAGCTCCAAGAAGAGCGAAACCTGCTAAGCAAGGTCCTGTAGTATTGGCCTGAACCTGGGGGCACTGCCAGGGGGGCACTGCCAGGGGGTGCCAGTCTCACCTCCTGTGCTGGGACAGAGCTCTGACACAGAGCAGGGGCACTCCCTGTTCTCTCCCTGCTTTGGGACAGGAAAAAACAAGGGGAGCAAGGAAAAAGTGAGTTTATAGAATTACATTTTATTTATATATATATATATATATATGTGTGTGTGTGTGTGTATATGTATATATCTATATAAAAGTACAGTTATTTTATTTATATTATTATATATTATATATAATAATTTTCATAAAACAAATTTATATATATGTGTGTATATATATGTATATATCTATATAAAAGTACAGTTATTTTATTTATATTATTATATATTATATATAATAATTTTCATAAAACAAATTTATATATATGTGTGTATATATATGTATATATCTATATAAAAGTACAGTTATTTTATTTATATTATTATATATTATATATAATAATTTTCATAAAACAAATTTATATATATATGTGTGTGTGTGTGTGTATATATATATATAAAATACGGTTATTTTAGATGGTGGCCAAGTGTAGAATTTCCCACAGTAATTATTGGTGTGGGATTTATAAATTGGCTCTGCTGTTAGCTCTGTCAGAGGGTGCTCCTGAGGTTGTACCTGTGGAAAGGGGGAGAGGGTGAAAGGATGAAAGGATGAAGGGAAATGATGAAATTTTGGAAGTTCACATCAAGCACACTCAGCTGCAGTTTTCTAAGGTACTGCATCGTTTTCTGCTTTCAGTTGAACATATATTTTCAATAAGGATTTCCAAATAGCTGGATTTCCTGTCCCTGGCCAGGCTGGACACTGGGAGCGGCCTGGGAGGTGTCCCTGCCATGGCAGGGGTGGCACTGGGTGGGCTCTGAGCTCCCTCCACCCAAACCATTCCAGGATTCTGTACTGGAGTGCTTTCCCCTCCATGTGCCCACAGAATGGGAGCAGCCCCCTCAGGAATTGCTGGCTGCCACATCATTCCAGCCCATGTTGTGTTTCCTTGCACTTTGCTCACAGATTTTGCTGCCATTTTTGAAAAACCAAGGAGCCAGCAAACAAATAAACAAAACCCATGCAAAAAATCCCAACAAAACCCAAACCCAGCCTCCCCACGCCCTTCAAAGAACCCAACCCAACAAACCAAACCAGCTCAGGCCAAGCTGCTGCTTTCCTTCCCTGTTTTGGGAGCTGAGCACTGTAATTTGCATCCCAAACATAGTTGCAGTTCTTGTGGGTTTGGTTCATTGCTGTTTTGAGCTTGGGAAAGATTCCCCACCTTCCTTCTTGCCAGCCTCACCACCGAGGGATCCTCCTGTGCCTGGTGGTTCAGGGATTAAAAACAGGTTTGTCAATTCTCCTCACAGAACCTCATTGCCAGCACTGGCAGCAATGTGGGAGTGGGGCTCTGCTGCCAGGAACAGGGACAGGACAAGGGGAAATGGCCTCAGGCTGGGCCAGGGCAGGCTCAGGGTGGACACCAGGAGGAATTTCTGCATGGAAAGGGTGCTCAGGCCTTGGCAGGGGCTGCCCAGGGAGGTTGGCAGTGCCCATCCCTGCAGGTGGCACCTGGATGTGGCACTCAGGGGACAAGGTGGGCATTGGGCACAGATTGTACTGGGTGGTCTGGGAAGGATTTTCCTGCTGAACAGTTCTGGCATCGTGGAGAGAGCAGATCCCTCATTCAGGTCCCATTTCAGGGCTCTCAGTCCCTCCTTTTCCTTGCAGAGGGCACAGAGGTGACACTCAGCTCCCCTGCAATGGGACTGTGTCTGTCTCTGCCACTCTGTCCCCTTCATGCAGGAGTCGTGTGTGGCACTGTTGGGTGCTGTGTCCTGGCACTGGCAGTGACCCTGGATCCCTGGCAGTGCCCAAGGCCAGGCTGGACACTGGGACACCCTGGGACAATGGCAGTGTCCCTGCCATGGCAGAGGTGGCACTGGATGGGCTCTGAGCTCCATTCCCACCCAACCCATTCCAGGATTCCCTGAATGAGGAGTCTCTGGGCAAAGAGGTGGCAGTGATGGCACTTGGTGGGGAATGAGACGGGGTTGGAAACTCGTGTGCCCATATCCCCCAACTTCTACAAGTCATAAAAATTGCCACTGAGGCTTTTTCCTGTAAAAAAAATCCAGTAAAGACACAGCAGCACATTGGTTCTGTCTGTGGTTTCTGAACCATGGAAATACAGTGTATTTTCAGCTCAGAGCTCATGTGTTTGTTTTCCTTCCTGAGAAGGAAAAAGGCTGAGGAGGGTTCTGAGCTGTGGGGTTCCAGCAGGACCTTGGGAAATGCCAGGCTGTGCCCAGGGAGCTGTGTCAGTGCCAAGGCAGGACTTTGTGCTGCTCCTGGTGCCCCCTGAGGCTGCTGCAGCCTGGGCTGAGCCAGCTGTAGTCTGTATGGAACTGTAGGAGAGCTGTTTGGGATTTTTGTCTTTTTTTTTTTTAGGGTTAGACACATAAAACCTCTATTTAATGGTTTTTAAGTTGGTGAATTTGGTAACCAAAGAACAATGTAATAATTAGTTGAATTATAAATTAAATTTTACATTGATGCTGAATTAACTTTCAATTTTTTTTTGCTGCAGTGGGCTGAAATTTGGCATCTTTTAGGACTGTGGAGTGAAATAAGCCCTGAGAGCTGCTGAATTGTCCCTGTGCCCCCTTACCTTGGGGTACACTCTGCTCCCTGCTCCTGTCACTCTTTTCATCTGATTTCCCAGGAAAGGGAGCCCTCTTCCACCAAACTGGTTTTATTTCCAACTTAATTTGAAGTTTTCTACTTCCCTGGAAAATCCTAAGTGACCTCAGGGGCTCAAAGTTCAATGAATTTTAACAAGTTTTGTTTGAAGCCAGCATTCCCCCAAACCCAACATCCCCACAAATCCTTTTCCAAGCTGAAGGATTCTGTGATGCTGCAGGGAAGAGGGGTCAGTAGTAACCTCTGATCCAGTACCAGCTGCTCCCTGCTCCTGTCACTCTTTTCATCTGATTTCCCAGCAAAGGGAGCCCTCTGTCAAACTGCTTTTATTTGCAACTTAATTCATTTGAAGTTCTCTACTTCCCTGACAAATCCCAAGTGACATCAGGTGTCAGGGCTCAAAGTTAAATGAATTTTAACAAGTTCTGTTTAAAGCCAGCATTCCCCCAAACCAAACATCCCCACAAATCCTTTTCCAAGCTGGAGGATTCTGAAGAGGGGTCACTCACCTTTGTCAGCCAGGGAAGGGAATGGGCTGAGCCTGTTCCTGCTGACCCCCAAAGTCTCCAACTGCAGCATTTCCCCTTTTTTGGTTCAGAACAGAGGAATTTTTATGGGATATTTCTGCTTGTATCAATGCAGCTCTGGGCTTTTCAAACTAGAGCAATTGAAATGTTGAATTAATGTTTCCTGTGCTTTGGAAGGTGTTAACAAGCCTGGGGTGTGTGTGTGGAATGGGGTAAGGATGAGAGGTGTCTGTCTGTCCTGGAATCCCCAGTCCCCGACCAGAATCAGACTGAGGGACAGAATGCTGCTGCTGCTGTCCCAGAATTCACACACAAACAGTGTTTGCCATTTCTGTCTCCAGAATGATTGAGGAGAGTGGCAAGAGGAGGAGGACCATGGCAGAGAAGAGGCAGCTGTTCATGGAAATGAGTAAGTAGGAAATCTGAAGACATGATGTCCTTGATTCTTCACTGAGAGCTTCCCTGGGCCAGCTGCAGCAGATTGTCCCCATCCTGTCCCCAAGTCCGTGCAGGGACAGCCATCCAGGGGCTGCTCAGGAGAATGATGCCCAGAGGGAGTCAGATATGCCTGGGGAGCGTGTTTATCCGTGGGTTCTGGGGAGCTCCTTCCTGAGGGAATCCTCACATCTCTCGTCCCTGCCAGTGCCTGAGGGTTGTGGAGAATTATTTCAATGAACAGTGACAGCAGGCAGAGCAGCTTTGGCCTTAAAAAGAGGTAGAAAATGGCCCTGCAATGCTGCTGAGTCAAGAAATGGTTTGGGGGCTGATTTGTGCAGGATTCTCCTCTGGAAAAGCAGAGTTAGGAACTGGTGTTTGCATGGCATCACATTGTCCTGCTGTCCTGCAGGAGTCAGGGCTGAAGGGGGTTCCTGGATTGGGCCAGCATGTCCTTAATTCCAGTTACACACTGGGGGAGCTCTGACTGCAAACTAACTGTTTATACTGGTTTGTTTCCAGAGCAGCATTGTTAGGGAATCAGGGAGTGTCTGGGTGGGAAAGGGCCTTAAATCCCAGCCCATGCCACCCCTGCCATGGCAGGGACACCTCCCACTGTCCTGGGGTGTGCCAGTGTCCAGCCTGGCCTTGGGCACTGCCAGGGATCCATGGTGGGCACCCTGTGCCAGGGCCTGCCCACCCTGCCAGGGCACAATTCCCAATTCCCAGGATCCCATCCAGCCCTGCCCTCTGGCACTGGGAGCCATTCTCTGTGTCTGTCCCTCCATCCCTTGTCCCCAGTCCCTCTCCATCCTTCCTGCCAGCCCCTCCAGGTGCTGCAGTTGGGTCACCCCAGAGCTTTCCCTTCTCCAGGCTGAACAATCCCAGTTCTCCCAGCCTTTCCTACAGCAGAGCTGCTCCATCCCTCTGATCACCTTGGTGCCTCCTCTGGGCTCTCTCCAGCAGCTCCAGGTCCTTGTGCTGCTGCCCAGGGCTGGGGCAGCTCTGCAGGTGGGCTCTCACCTGGGCACAGGGGCAGGACCCCCCCTGCGTGCCATGGCTGGGATGGGTGGAAAGAGACTCTGGAGCCTTTTGGCAGGAGCAGAGGGAAGCACCAGGAGGTGAAGAAGGTGCTCAGAGGGAAGCACAGCTCCACAGCAGGAGCAGAGGGAAGCACAGCCCCACAGCAGCAGGTTCAGAGGGTGCTCAGAGGGAAGCCCAGCCCCACAGCAGCAGGTTCAGAGGGTGCTCAGAGGGAAGCCCAGCCCCACAGCAGCAGGTTCAGAGGGTGTGCTCAGAATCAAGCCCAGCCCCACAGCAGTAGCAGCAGCAGAGGGTTTTCAGAATCAAGCCCAGCCCCACAGCAGCTCTGGTTTGTTGCAGGAGCCCAGAACTTCGACGTGATCCGGCTCTCCACGTACAGAACCGCCTGCAAGCTGCGCTTCGTGCAGAAGAGGTGCAACCGTGAGTGCTGCCTGCCTCTCCTCCCCCCCGCTGCATGGCTGCTGCATTGCTGCACCCCTGGAGGGCAGGGGAGCCCTGACCTGCTGTGTTTAACAGAGATCTGATACAGAATTGATTATGGAATTAAACAGGCAGTGAGCCTTGCCCGATGCTCTGTGATATTTTCATGTTTATTCTTTAATGTTCAGAAAATGTCAGTTCCAAGGGAGCTGTGGTGTTCATTGCCCTCAGAGCTGGGTGTAAGTGGTCTCAAGCTCTGTGAGGGGCTGTTTCCTCACAGGGAACCCCAGAGGAGCAGCCCCAGTGAGCACAGGGCCAGTCCCTGCCTGCAGGTGTCCCTGTGGGGACACGGGTGACATCAGTGACCATGGAGAGCTCTGGGCAGGGCAGGTTCTCCCCTTCCCTGCTGTGGGCTCTGACCTTGGACAGCTCCCAGGTGGATCCCAGGTGAATCCCAGTGAGCAGGATGCACTTTGTGCCCTGCCCCTGCTGAGCTGGACACAGCAAAGAGCAGAGCAGGATAACGTGTGGGAGGAGATCCCTAATCCCAGGGCACAGGAACTGACTGCTGGGGGCTGAGGAGGAGGAGGAGACCAGCAGAAGGGCTGAGGAGGTAGAGGAGGCCAGCAGGAGTCTCAGGTTCTCTAGCTGCTCACTGTGACCAGAGATGTGTCACAAAGTCTCTTTTCCCACCCCGGTGGTTGAAGGAGGAGTCAGAGCTCTTCATTTCTCAGTCTCAAGGGTGTTTATTGTTCCTTATCTATAAAATTCTTTCTCCTATCCAGCCAAGCAAGACAGTTAGAGGCACTCGGCCTGCCCCAGGGCTGTGTTATGTCTTTATACTAAGAACTACATGTACAACATTTACAATTACTTTCCAATACCTATCACTTATGTTAGACAGTGAGCTCCTACTCTAAACCAATCCAAAAGTGCCACCATCACAGCAGAAGATGGAGGCCAAGAAGAAGAAGAAGGACAAAGGCTGGACATGCCCAGATTCCTCCATCTTGCCCCCTGAACCCCCATTCTAAAACCCCAAAATCTATTTTTCACTCTGTGATAAATTCACTATCATTCTACTTAAACTTTCATGGCTTGTAATTCTTCATATAAGGGGTTCTGGCTGTAGTTAGAGTTTTAGGGTTCAAACTCTGTTTACCAGCACAGGGCACAAAGGAATGGCAGCTGCAGAGCTCTGCATAGGGCACAAAGGAATGGCAGCTCTGCACAGGGCACTGGTGCCCACAAGAGCCCTTTGGTACCCCTGGGCTGGGCATGGGGCCAGAGCTCTGCACAGGGCTCTGGTGCCCCCCAGGAGCCCTTTGGCACCCCTGGGCTGGGCATGGGGCCCTGCAGCTCTCTCTGGTCAGGGGGTGGCACAGCCTGGTCCTTTGGGGGGGTTTTTTATGAGAAATACAAAGTTAGGTCAGTGTGAGGAAGGCATGAGCTCACGCTGACTGCTGATCATTCTGAAATGTCACTGTGTCCCTGCTCTGGGTGGCTGCTGATCCTTGGATGTCCCCTCCACCCTCCTCCAAATTTTAAAAGCTTGGAAACATCTCAGAATGTTGCTTCATGTGGTTCTGCAGATGGCTCACTGTGGTTTGGGAAAGGTTTCTGCACGTTGTTAACACTGCTTGGGTACAGGAGGGGAATTTGGGGGACAGCTTGGGAACCCCAAACCTGTGTTTATAAAACATTATCCTCTGGGTTTGGGAACTGGATCAACTGGAAACTGCCAGAGTTTAACTGGAACATCAAGTTTCTCCTACCAGTCAGCATGAGGGTGTTCAAAATCACTGTGAACATTTTGTAGTGGATTTAGAGCTTCATCAGATCCCAGAGTGGTTTGGGTGTGGGGAGGGCCCTTAAATCCCACCCAGTGCCACCCCTGCCATGGCAGGGACACCTCCCACTGTCCCAGGATGTCCCAGTGTCCAGCCTGGCCTTGGGCACTGCCAGGGATCCAGGGTGGGCACCCTGTGCCAGGGCACAACAATTCCTCATTCCCAAGATCCCATCCAGCCCTGCCCTCTGGCAGTGGGAGCCATTCCCTGGCTCCTGTCCCTCCATGCCTTGTCCCCAGTCCCTCTGCAGCTCTCCTGGAGCCCCTTCAGGCCCTGGCAGTGGCTCCAGGATGTCCCCAGAGCTCAGTTTGTCCCTTGAACCCCCCAGATCTGCACCCCACAGGATTTGTGTGCTGAGAATGAGAAGCCCAGCCCGGAGCCATGGCAGGCAGCAGCACCTTGGGATGACAGGATGCCAACTGGGTTGGGTGGGAAGGGAGCTCAGAGCCCCCCCAGTGCCAGCCCTGCCATGGCAGGGACACCGGGGACTGTGCCAGGGTGTTTCAGTGTCCAGCCTGGCCTTGGGCACCGCCAGGGATGCACGGTGGGCACCCTGTGCCAGGGCCTGCCCACCCTGCCAGCGAGGAATTGGGGCTGGTGGCTGAAGCACTGCAAGCTCAGGGGGAGGCTCTGGTCCTCCCAGGTGTCACCAGGATATTTTCTAAAAAATCCCTTCACCAGGATTTTTCTCCTGAGAAGCCTCAGAAAAGAAATGTAAACAATTATCTGACTGCTTAGGTTGTGGTCTGGAGGTTGCTCACCAGCAGGTGCATCTTTGATTGGTTCCATGGGATTTGTTTTTAATTAATGACCAATCACAGCCAGCTGTGTTACAACTCTGGTCAGTCACAGGTTTTTATTATTCATTCCTTTCTAGCTTTTTGATGTCTCCTTTCTCTTTCTTTAGTATAGTTTTAGTATAGCATTTTATATGACATTATATGATATAATGTAATATTATATAATATATATTATATAATATAACACAATATAATATATTATATATATTATGTAATGTATAATATAATATAACATAATATAATACAATGCAATATATAATATATATAATGCAATATATAACATAGCACCACACAACACATATTATATAATATATAATATTATATAATATGTAATGTATAATAGATGTAATATTATATATAAAGTTTTATAATATATAAAATATAATATATTATATACTATATAATATATAATATATTATATAATATAATAGAAATTATATAATATATATAATATGGGGCTGTTCAGCCTGGAGAAGAGGAGACTCAGAGGTGACCTTATTGCTCTCTACACCTTCCTGAAGGGAGGTTGGAGACAGGTAGGGATTGGTCTCTGACAGAACTAGAGGACACAGTCTGCAGCTACCTCAGTGTTGGGAAGGATGAAAGTTTGACCAGAAAGTCTCACAGGTATGTGTGCTTGGCAAAAAGATTTTTAAATGTAGAGTCTGATGAAGGAATAGAGATGAAGCAAGTTTTGATATGGAAGAAAAGAATTGCTGAGCCAGTCTCACTGGATAACCAAGGAGGCAAAGGGTGTGTGAGTTAGAAGGGGTTTTATGGCTTAGAGCAAAGGATAAACCCACCCCAAACAAGGAGATGTTTTTACCAAGCAGAAAAATAACACAGGCAAACAAGTCAGCAAATGTGGCAAGTAGAAAAAAGGTCTCAGAATTTTCCACTGCAAGTAAACTGAAAAACAACTTCTATCTTAAACTGCAATGCACTGACTGTTAGTGACAGAACAGTAACATGAGTATGGTAATTACAGTAGTTATGATAGGCTATAGATAACAGTTAAGGTATAGATTGGTTCTGCTGTATTAAGATGCTCAGCAAAGAAAAGTTAATAATGCATTGTAACCAAAAGAAAAGTATGTAATGCATTTTTTAGCCAGAATTAAAGGGTCTTTAGGCTTGTCTGGAGCTGACAGCTGTAGGCACAGCTCTGTCACCCACAACCCTGGACTGCTGTAACATCTTGGATACAATAAACTGCATTTTGAAGAGCTGCCTAGAGTCCCACATCCCTCATTTCAGCTTTTACAATGGCGCCCAATGTGGGGCACCATTAGTAAGAGCCTGAGTGAGGGATGCAGGTCTTCAGGCTTGTCTGCATCTGGAGCTGACACCTGCATGCCCAGGCTCTGCCACCCATGACCCTGGACTGCTGTAACTCTTGGATGTTATAAATTATATTTTTAAGAGCTGTCTGGAGTCCCACATCCCTCATTTCAGCTCTTACAGTGGCGCCCAACGTGGGGCACCATTAGTAAGAGCCTGAATGAGGGATGCAGGACTCCAGGCCTGTCTGCAGCTGGAGCTGACAGGTGTAGGTACAGCTCTGTCCCTCACAACCCTGGACTGCTGTAACACCTTGGATGTAATAAACTGCATTTTAGAGAGAACCTGGAGTCCCACATCCCTCATTTCAGCTCTTACAGTGGCGCCCAACGTGAGGCACCATCAGTAAGAAGGATGAGGGATGCAGGACTCCAGGCCTGCCTGCAGCTGGAGCTGACACCTGCATGCACAGGCTCTGCCACCCACAACCCTGGACTGCTGTAACATCGTGGATGCAATAAAAACTGCATTTTGAAGAGCTGCCTGGAGTCTCTCATATCTCATTTAAACTTTTACAGTGGCGCCCAACGTGGGGCACCATCAGTAAGAGCCTGAGTGAGGGATGCAGGACTCCAGCTGTAGGCACAGGCTCTGGCACCCACAACCCTGGACTGCTGTAACGTCTTGGATGAAATAAACTCAATTTTGAAAAGCAGCCTGGTGTCCCACATCCCTCATGTAGGCTCTTACAGTATAGGTTGGATATTAGGAAGACATTTTTCACCAAAATAATAATAAAGCACTGGAATGCTCTTTCCAGGGAGGGGGTGGGATCACCATCTCTGGATGTCTTTTTTATAAGCACTGGACATGGCACTGGGTGCTATAGTCTGGTTGAGATGTTAGGGCACAGGTTGGACTCGATGATCTCTTCCAACCTCATCATCCTGTGATTCTGTTTTCCCTTTGTTTCCCAGTTCACCTTGTTGATATCTGGAACATGATTGAAGCCTTCAGAGACAACGGCCTTAACACCCTGGACCACAGCACGGAGCTCAACGTGTCCCGCCTGGAAACCATCATCTCCTCCATCTACTACCAGCTGAACAAACGGCTGCCCTCCAGCCACCAGATCAGCGTGGAGCAGAGCATCAGCCTGCTGCTCAACTTCATCCTGGCAGCCTATGACAGGTCAGTGTGCCCCTGTGTGCCAGCCCTGCCAGAGCAGTGCCAGGGCATCAGCCTGCTGCTCAACTTCATCCTGGCAGCCTACGACAGGTCAGTGCTGCTCCTGGGTGCCAGCCCTGCCTGCCTGGGCAGTGCCAGTGTGCCCCCTGTGGTGCCAGCCCTGCCTGTCTGAGCAGCAGGAGTGTGCCCAGGAATGTGCCAGGGCTGCCCTCTGAGGGGAGCTGGGCACTGCTGGGAGCCCTGTGCTGAGCTGGGCTGGGCTCAGGCAGAGCAGGGATGGGGCAGAGCAGGGCTCAGGCAGAGCAGAGCAGGGCAGGGATGGGGCAGAGCAGAGCTGAAGCAGAGCAGAGCAGGACTCAGGCAGAGCAGGGATGGGGCAGAGCAGAGCAGGGATGAAGCAGAGCAGGGCAGGACTCAGGCAGAGCAGAGCTGAAGCAGAGCAGAGCAGGACTCGGGCAGAGCAGAGCAGGGCTCAGGCTCCCTCTCCAGGAGCTGAGCAGCACGGCAGGCTGTGCTTTTATAGGAACGCCCATCCCTGCTGGAATATGCTGAGAGTGCTCACAGAGGGTGCTGCTGGCACCATCAGAACCTTCAGCATTCCCCTTGGCAGGTACAATCCCTGAATCCTGGAGTGGTTTGGGTGGGAAGGGACTGTACCAGCTGTCCAGTGCCACCCCTGCCATGGCAGGGACACTGCCACTGTCCCAGGGTGCTCCTACCCCAATGTCCAGCCTGGCCTAGGGTGCCCATCCTGGGAATTCTGCCTGGCTGGGTGCTCTGAGGAGGAATTTGGGCCCTGGCACAGCTGGAATGCTGCTCTGGCACATCTGGAATGCTGCAGTGGGCCCTGGCAGGGCCAGCAGGGCAGGGGGAGTTGCCTGGGCTGGGTGAGGAGCTGGGGTTGGCATCAGTGGCACATCCACATGGATGTCCCTGCTGTGGAACCTGCTGCAGAGCCAGGCTGGGGACATGTGGAGGGTGAGGAAGGAGCCTCACAGGCCTGGCCTGACTTGAACCACTCCCCAGTTCTGCTTCCATTCCTGTGGCCATTCCTGGGTTTAAATCTCCTCTTACAGGGGATTCAGGATCTTACAGAAGGTTTTGTCCTTTTCCCTGCTGGTGGAATTCAGGTGGCACAGAGCTGGGCAGGTTCCTCAGCAGCTGCTCCTGGCGCAGAGTGGGTCTGGAAGGGAGGAGTTTGGGGTTTGGGTGATTTATAAACAGTGTCAGGGGACAGGCCCAGTGTCTGGGGACACCAGGAGAGAGTTTTCCAGGACAGGCTGTGTCCTGGGAGGAGACACTGATGGCTTTGGGCACTGCTTTTTCTGGGAGCCAGGCTGGGAGAGCTGGGGGTGCTCACCTGGATGGGAGAAGGATCCAGGGAGAGTTCAGAGCCCCTGGCAGGGCCTGAAGGGGCTCCAGGAGAGCTGCAGAGGGACTGGGGACAAGGGATGGAGGGACAGGAGCCAGGGAATGATCCCAGTGCCAGAGGGCAGGGCTGGATGGGATCTTGGGAATTGGGAATTGTTCCCTGGCAGGGTGGGCAGGCCCTGGCACAGGGTGCCCACCCTGGATCCCTGGCATTGCCCAAGGCCAGGCTGGACACTGGGACAGTGGGAGCTGTGCCTGCCATGGCAGGGGTGGCACTGGGGGGGCTCTGAGCTCCCTTCCCACCCAAACCTCTCTGGGTCCTGCTCCTCCAGGCCCTTGCCCAAAGCCCCTCTCAGCTCTCTCAGAGACTCCCTTCAGGGATTTCTGCTTTTCCAGCTCTCCCCACACTCACCCTGTGCTTTCCCCATCTCTGCATTTTCCATGCCAGTCCAACTTCCCTGGCCAGCAAGTTTAGTTACAATTATTTAAAATGCTGGGAGTTGCTGGAGGTGGTGGCTGCTGTTGTTCCCATTATTTCTGGGGTTCTGAGAGGTTCTTTTCCCATTATTTCTGGGATTCTGGGGTGGTTTTTGGTGGTGTTCCTGTGATTTCTGGGGCTCTGTTGTTGTTGTTGCCATGATTTCTGGGGCTGTGGGTTGTTGTTGTTCCCATGATTTCTGTGATTCTGGGGTGGTTGTTGTTGTTATTCCCATGACTTCTGGGGTTCTGGGGTGGTTATTTTTGTTCCCATTATTCCTGTGATTCTGGGGTGGTTGTTGCTGTTGTTCCCATGATTTCTGGGGTGGTTGCTGTCATTCCCACGATTCCTGGGGTGGTTTTGTCTCCATCCCTGTGCAGTTCTCACAGGTGCCTTTCCCTGCAGTGAGGGCCATGGGAAGCTGACAGTGTTCTCAGTGAAAGCCATGCTGGCCACCATGTGTGGGGGGAAGATCCTGGACAAGCTCAGATGTGAGTACCCCTGAAGAATCCCACCTTTATGGACTCTTTCCTTCCCTGTGTTTGTTCTGTTCAGCTCTGGAGGGTTTTATTGTGCTGATTTTGTGATCTTTACACTGGGCTGGGGCTGTGCAGAGTTCCAGAGTCATTAAGGTGGGACAATCCCTTCCAGCCCATGCTGTGCCCAGTCCCCACATTGTCCCCAGAGCACTGGGTGCCACATCCAGGGATGTTTGTTCCATATTCCAATTCCTGGTTATCCCAAGCCCAGGACTGAGGAGCCTTCCCAAGCCCATTCCTTCAATTTAGCACTTCTTTAAATGGAGAATTTGAGGGCTGATTTCCAATGGAAATGTCCCAGGTGTCACCATTTCCCTGTTTTGGGGATGTTGGAGGCTCCTGTGAATTTCCTGAGGCTCTCTGCACCTTCTCACTCTGTAATCCCAGCTGCTGAGGTAGAATCCCAGGATGGTTTGGGTTGGAAGGGACCTGGGGACACCTCCCAGTGTCCCAGGCTTCGCCCTGCCCTGTCCCTGAGCCCTGCTGGCCCCTGAGCTCAGTTCCTTTCCTCTCTGAGCAAACCCCAAATCCTGCTGGATGAGCACACAGAACAGGATTCCTCCAGCTGGAGAGAAAAGTGGTGGTGGAAGAGTTCTGGAAAATCAGTTCTGGGGAATCCTGAGCAGGATGGGGAACAGCAAAGAGCTGCTCCTTCCCCTTTCCAGCTGCTCCTTCCCCTTCCAGCTGTTCCCTGCTCTGGGTTTCTTCTCAACATTATGATTGTGCTGCTTGGCTTTCCTCCTCTCTTTCCTGTTGGTTTTCTCAGCTTTTACAGAGGCACCTGAGAGGTGTTTTAAAAGATTTTATTCTATTATCAGTGTCAGAGATTTTATTCTATTTAGAATAATCTTATCCTATTGACAATAAAATCTTAAAAAGATTTATTAAAAGATCTTATTCTATTAAGAATAAAATCTTAAAAAGATTTTTCTTATTTTATAAAAAGATTTTTTATTCTATTATCAGTGAGAACACCAGAGATGTAAAGCCCAATGCCATTTCATCAGAAGCCAATCCATTTCTTGGTTACAACAGCTTAGAAATGTTATTTGGCTTATCAGCTTTTGCCACACAGTGCTGCTATCACTTCCAACACCAATCACCTCTGTTTCTTCTCCACATTGTCTTGCCACAATGTATTTTCATAGTTCTAATTCTATAAAATATCTAGTCCTGTTTTACTCTTTACAAGCTCTAATTCTATAAAATATCTAGTCTTGTTTTACTCTTTACAAGCTCTAACTCTATAAAATACCTAGTCTTGTTTTATTCTTTACAAATCCATTTCCCACATGTCTGCCTGGTTACTGACCCACTTCACCCCCAAAATCTCCTTGTGCAGAGGGATCCCAGCCCGGCCTCCCTTCCCTGAGCAGGCTGGAGCTCTCTGGAAATCCTGGCATTTGTGTTTTTTCATGTTTTCTCACCCCATGGTGGGGACAGGACAGTGTCCCGAGAGTGTCCCCATGGCACAGAGGGACTGGGGGCCCTTCCCTGGCTCTGGAATTTCCTGGGATGAGCAGCTCCTCGTGGGGCTGTGCAAGGCAGGGATCCATCCCTGTTGGATTTGGCAGCAATCCTGACACAGGAAGAGATGAGAATCTTGACTTCGTGTTTCAGAAGGCTGATTTATTGTTTTATGATATGTATTATATTAAAGGAAAATGATATGTTAAAACTATTCTAAAAGAATAGAAGAAAGGATTTCATCAGGGGAAGGGAAGGGAAGTGAAAAGGAAAGGGAAAGGGAAATCTTGTGACTGACCAGACAGTCTGAGCCAGCTGACTGTGATTGGCCATTAATTAGAAACAACCACAGGGCTTGGAGGGGTTTTTAATTTCCCCTTGGCACGGCCTGAGCTGTTCTCTCTCATTTTCAGATTTCCATACCTTGAATTTCTCTCCCTTTAGGATCACTTCACTGCCTGCTCAATCTGAGCACACCCAGGAGGTTTCAGCCCATTTTAAATACAATTGTGTCCTGTCCCTGTTGTGTCCCACCCTGCCAGGTTCATTGCAGACCTTCAGCTCCTGTGCAGGAGGATTCTGCTCCAGAATGGATTCGGATTCTGGAATTTTGGCTCTCTAATTTTAGTTGTTCCCATTGGTTTCGTTTTGTGTGCATTTTCATCCTGACCTTTTTTTCCACATTCAGTTTCTAGGTCAAGTCTAATTTTTCTGGCTGGCTTGTTTTTCTAAAATACACAAATCCACCATTTTAAATTGTTTTTTTTCTTTTTTGCCCTCATTTCTCCTAATATGTTTTCTTTATAAAAGATGTTATAAATAATAATGTTATAAAAATAATGTTATAAACATTATTCAAGGGACCTTCAGTTCAAGCTGCTCTCTTCAGTCAGTGATACAAATTCCAGGTGTCTTTATCCCTCTCAACTAAGGCATTGCAGGCTTCTTCCTGAGCTCATTCTTTCAGGAAACTGGGATAACTCCTCCAGTTTACTGGAAATGTGCCTTTCTGAGAGTGTCTTTGTTCCTGAAGCTGGTTTTGATCACTGAAATGAAGGTTATTTTCTGCCAGCATGAGCTTTTTGATGTTTAGTTACTGCTGATGCCTGAAATAACAGCAGAGAGGGCTCCGTGCCACGGAGGAGATCTGGGATCTGTCACATCCTGGGCAATTCTAGGTCGGGTTTGCATTGGTGAATCCTCCCTTTGGAGCATCCCAGGGCTCTGGGGGTGCCTCAGGGCCCAGCTGGCTCTGTGAGAGATCTCTGCAAGGAGATTCTGGGTCCCAGGACAGTTCTGGTTTCTGTCTGACATCGTTGAGATCTGTTTGACATCATTTTTCTGTCGTGCTCTCTGCATCCTGCCCCTGGCATCTGGAGCTCTGGGGAGGGGATCGGGGACCCCCAGGGCTCAGGGAGGAGCAGGGACAGGGAGTGGGGCACCTGCAGCACCTCCCTCTTCTCCTTCCATCCTTACAAACATCAGGGAACAGCTGCTCAGCACCTTTTGCTCTCAGGAGGATGTTTGTCCCCACAGAGCTGCTTAAAAAGTGTGAACTCCTCTGACCACAAATGTTCTCAGAATGGTTTGGGCTGGAAGGGACCTTAAATCCCACCCCAATTAAATTCCACCCCATTAAATCCCACCCCGTTCAATCCCACCCCATTCCACCCCTGCCATGGCAGGGACACCTCCCACTGTCACAGCCCCAGTGTCCAGCCTGGCCTTGGGCACTGCCAACCTCCCTGGGCAGCCCCTGCCAAGGCCTGAGCACCCTTTCCATGCAGAAATTCCTCCTGGTGTCCACCCTGAGCCTGCCCTGGGCCAGCCTGAGGCCATTTCCCCCTGTCCTGTCCCTGTTCCCACCTGGCATTTGGCATTTGGCACAGGTTGGGATTTCCCAGTGCCAGGGATCCTGGGCTGTGGTGCCCCTGCCATTCCCTGGGCCCTCAGTAGGCATTTCCCTGGAGCTCTGCCAGCTCTGGCACTGGCACAGCTGAGTTCCCCTTCTGGAGCCTCCTCTGGGGGTTCTGTAGGTTCAGGTTCCAGCTGTGTTCCCCTGGAGTTCTCCTGCTCTGCTCCCTCTCTGTCCCAGCTGTGCACGGGATCCATGGGATGGGATGGGATGGGATGATGGGATAGGATGGGATCCATGGGATGGGATATTGGGATCGGATAATGGGATCCATGGCATGTCATGGCATGGCATCCATGGGATGGGATAATGGGATGGGATGGGACCCATGGGATGGGATAATGGGATCCATGGCATGTCATGGCATGGGATCCATGGAATGGGATAATGGGATCCATGGAATGGGATAATGGGATGGGATCCATGGGATGGGATAATGGGATAATGGAATGGGATGGCATGGCATGGCATCCATAGGATGGGATAATGGGATGGGATGGCATGGCATGGCATCCATGGGATCCATGGAATGAGATAATGGGATGGGATAATGGGGTGGGATGGGATGGGATGGGATAATGGCATGGCATCCATGGGATGGGATCCATGGGATAATGGGATGCGATAATGGGTTGAGATAATGGGATGGGATCCATGGAATGGAATGAGATAATGGAATGGGATAATGGGATGGCATGGCATGGCATGGCATGGGATCCATGGGATGGGATAATGGGATGGGATGGCGTGGCATGGCGTCCAGGGGATGGGACCCATGGGATCCATGGAATAGGATAATGGGATGGGATGATGGGATGGGATGGGATAATGGGATGGGATGATGGGATGGGATGGGATAATGGGATGGGTTAATGGGATCCATGGGATGGGATAATGGGATGCGATAACGGCATGGCATGGCATGGCATGGCATGGCACGGCATGTCATGGCATGGCATGGCCTGGAGGAAGCAGGGACTGGGAGCCCTGACCTGGATAGATCCTGCCCTGCCATCAGCTCCGAGCCCAGCTCAGGGAACCCCTCGGGGCGCACGGGAGCCGTTCCCGCAGTGACCCCATATTGATGGGGGTTTATTGTATTTCCTTACAGATATTTTCTCTCAGATCTCAGATTCCAACGGGCTGCTGGTGTTCCCCAAGTTCGAGCAGTTCCTGCGGGAGGTGCTGAAGCTGCCCACGGCCGTGTTCGAGGGGCCCTCCTTCGGCTACACCGAGCACTCGCTGCGCACCTGCTTCCCGCAGCAGGTCAGGGATGGGATTGGGGTCTGGGGATTGGGGTGTGGGGTTGGGGATTTGGGGTTTGGGGATTTGAGGTGTGGGGTTGGGGATTTGGGGTGTGGAGTTGGGGATTTGGGGTGTGGGGTTGGGGATTTGGGGTGTGGGATCGGGGATTTGGGGTCTGGGATTGGGGATTTGGGGGCCTGGGATTGGGGGTCCTGGGACTGGGGATTTGGGGATCTGGGGTTGGGGATTTGGAGTCTGGGATTTGGGGTCTGGGATTGGGAATTTGGGGTCTGGGGTTGAGGGTCTGGGATTGGGGATTTGGGGCCTGAGATTGGGGATTTGGGGATCAGAGATTGGGGATTTCGGATTGGGGATCGGGGATTTGGGGTCTGGGATTGGGGATTTGGGGATCAGGATTGGGGATTTGGGTTTGGGGATTGGGGGTGTGGGATTGGGGATTTGGGGTGTGGGATTGGGGATTTGGGGTCTGGCATTGGGGATTTGGGGTCTGGGATCGGGGATTTGGGGTCTGGCATTGGAGGTCTGGGATTTGGGATGGGGATTTGAGGTCTGGGATTTGGGGATCTGGAATTGGGGATTTGTGGTCTGGAGTCTAGGATTGGGGGTCTGGGATTTGGGATCAAGGATTCAGGATTGGGGGTCTGGGATCTGGGGTCTGGGATCAGGGATTGGGGATCTGGGATTCTGTATTTGTGATTCAGGATTCGGGATTTTCAATAAGGGATCAGGGGTCTGGGATCAGCCAGGATCAGGGATTGGAGATCAGGGATTTGGGAATTGGAGATCAGGGATTTGGGATTCAGGATTTTTAATCAGGGATTTGGGATCTGGGGTCTGGGATTCATGATCTGGGATGGGGGATTCAGGATTTGGGATGTGAGATTTGGGATTCAGGATCTGGGATTCGGGGTTCCCAGGGCATTGGGGCTGGGGGTCACTGAGGTCCCCTGTACAACCCAAGCACTTTGAAACAGTCCACAATAAGCAGCTGAAGGATTTTCTGCATTTCAGTTGATCCCCCTCCATGAAGGGCCTCCCCTGTTCCCCATCAGAACATCAGCAATGACTCATTCCTTCCCCAAAACACAAACCATGCCATTTTCGCTGTTTTCCCTTGATTTTTCAAAGCTTTTTCACTGTGTTAAGACAATTAGTTTAACAAGTCACTTCCAGGATCTGTTCAAAGTAAACACCTTCTGTGCTCCAGTTTATTTTAAAATCCATTGCAGTTGCATTTTAATTGTTCCAATGATTTGTTTCTCATTTGAGGTAATGTAAATAATATAACTAATCCCAAAATCAACTGTAAACATGAACTTGATTGATCTTAGGCCTGAAATTAAATGTTTAGACTCTGGGCATGATGATGCTCCAGCAGAAACATTTCTGCAGCATTTGATGTAAAATTTATAGTGACTAAATATAAGTTAATTAGCAATTAGCATGTTTGGAATGTGGCACAGTAGGAAACAGCCTTTGATTTCAGAATCACTGAGGCTCCAGATTTACGTCTGATATTGGGAATTAGGAATTGTGCCCTGGCACAGGGTGCCCACCCTGGATCCCTGGCAGTGCCCAAGGCCAGGCTGGACTTTGGGGCTTAAAAAGTGTAAATTGCTTTAATTTAAAATGTTCTCAGAATCCCAGACTGGTTTGGGTTGGGAGGGAGTTAAATCCCACCCAGTGCCACCCCTGCCATGGCAGGGACACTTCCACTGTCCCAGGAGCTCCAACCCAAATGTCCAGCCTGGCCTTGGGCACTGCCAGGGACCCAGGGGCAGTGCAGGTGTCCCTGCCATGGCAGGGGTGGCACTGGGGGATTTTTAAGGTCCCTTCCCACCCCAACCATCCCTGATTCCATGGCTGTGGCAGCACAGGAACGTTCCTGGCAGGCACAATTGGAACAGTGTGGCAGTGATGTTGGCAGGGTGCCCAGGATGAGGTGAAGGATGAGAATTTGACTCCAAGGTCTCAGAAGGCTAATATAATATAATATAATATAATATAATATAATATAATATAATATAATATAATATAATATAATATAATATAATTCATTAATTATAAAAATCATTAAATTATTCAATTATTCAATTAAAGATTAAATAAATATTACAATATTAAAATTACTAAACTATTTATTAAAATTATTATATTAAATTATTTGAAACTATATGGTTATATTACATCACATTATATTATATTTCATTAAGTATAAAAATAATTAAATTAATAAATTATTACGTTATTAAATTAAAATAGTTAATATATTAAAAATAAGAATAATAAATTAAATATTAAATATTAAATGTTAAATATTAAACTAAGAAAATAATTATATTTCATTACATTATATCTTATTAATTATAAAAATATATGAAAATATCAAAACTATTAAAATATTAAATATTGAATAAATCTTAAAACATGAAAATAACTATTAAATACATAATTAACAAATGAATATTAAATAGAAATATATTGTTAAGATATTAAATATTAAAAATATAAAATTGTTTATTAAAATTATTATATTATATTATATTATATTATATTATATTATATTATATTATATTATATTATATTATATTATATTATATTATATATTTATTATATTTATTATATTTTATTATATATTATATTATATTATATTATATTATATTATATTATATTATATTATATTATATTATATTATATTATATTATATTATATTCATTATATTTATTATATTATATACTAAAACCATACTAAAGAAAGAGAAAGGATACATCAGAAGGCTTGACAAGAATGACAATAAAAACCCAGACTCGGCGAGTCTGACACAGCTGGCTGTGATTGACCATTAATTAAAGCCAATTCACATGTTTGGATAAACGATCTCCAGGCCACATTCCAGAAAAGCAAACCATGGAGAAGCTGAGGCTTCATCTTCTCGGGAGCAATAACCTGGCAAAGTGATTTTTCAGCAAATCTCAGTGTGACAGAGGAGTTGTCAGTCTGGAGGAGCCCGGCATGGGCAATCTGCTGGCTGTGCCCCCAGCTGTGCCCCCTGTGCTCTCCCTGCAGAAGAAGGTGATGCTCAACATGTTCCTGGACACGCTGATGGCCGACCCTCCTCCCCAGTGCCTTGTGTGGCTGCCCCTCATGCACAGACTGGCCCACGTTGAAAATGGTAAATGCAGAGTTTCCCTGCTGGGAGCCTGGCAATGCTCTGTCCTTGTGCCTTCCTGTCCTGGCCCAGAGCACCCCAGAGCTGGTGGGGTCACATTCCTGGGCATGTGGGGTGGGAGCTGGCTGGGTGTGAGAGCAGCAGTAGGGCAAAACCCGTGGATTTTAGTTAAAATGACATTTTCTGAATATTCCTGAGGTTGAGGGAGCTGGGAGAGGAGAAAAGGAGGCTCAGGGGGGACCTTGTGGCTCTGCACAAATCCCTGACAGGAGGGGACAGCCAGGGAACAGGGACAGGACAAGGGGAAATGGCCTCAGGCTGGGCCAGGGCAGGCTCAGGGTGGGCACCAGGAGGAATTTCTGCATGGAAAGGGGGCTCAGGCCTTGGCAGGGGCTGCCCAGGGAGGTTGGCAGTGCCCATCATCCCTGCAGGTGTCACCTGGATGTGGCACTGAGTGCCCTGGGCTGGGCACAAGGTGGGCATTGGGCACAGGTTGGACTGGATGGGCTGGGAGGGATTTTCCAGCCTCAGGGATCCTGGGTTTTTTAAATTAATTTTGATGGTGGCAATTTAAATTTGATGGGGTCAAGTCCTCACCAGGAGGTGAGGAGGTGGATGTGGTTAAAATGTTGGGTGGACTCCAGCAAAAAAGGGATCCTGGTTTGATCCTGGTTTGATCCTGGCATTCCCTGGCAGCAGCCAGGAGCAGGATGGGACCAGCTGGGCTGCTCCCCTTCACTGGGGTCTTTCCCATCCAGATCCCAGTTTTGGCCCTTGCAGAAAAATGAAAACAAACAGAAATAATAACCACAAGAAAAAACCCCCACAGACAAAATCCTAAACAAGGAAACCCCACAAAAATCTAAGCAAACAAAGCCCAAGAAAACAATGACAGAAAATAAAAACCACAAGCAAAAACCAGCAAAACAACCAAACTATCCAAAGCAAGAAAACACAAAAAAACCCCTGGGTTATTTTTACTCCTTCCCCTCATCAGGATTTCAGGGTTTGGGTTATTATTGCTTCCCCTCATCAGGGAATCAGTTTGGGTTATTATTTATTCCCAGCATCAGGAAATCAGAGTTTGGGTTATTGGTATTCTTTCCCCTCATCAGAAAATCAGGGTTTTGTATTTTGGGTTATTTTTTCCCCTCATCAGGAAATCAGGCTTTTGGTTATTGTAATTCCTTCCCTTCATCAGGAAATCAGGGTTTGGGATATTTTTATTCCTCTCATCAGGAAATCAGGGTTTTGTATTTTGGGTTGTTGGTATTTTTTCTCCTCATCATGAAATCAGGGTTTGGGATATTGATATTCCTTCCCCCCATCAGGATATCATGGTTTGGGTTATTATTCCTTCTCTTCATCAGAAAATCAGGTTTTGGGTTATTATTCCTTCCCTCATCAAAATATCATGGTTTGGGTTATTGTAATTCCTTCCCCTCATCAGGAAATCAGGGTTTGGGTTATTATTTTTCCCCTCATCAGGAAATCAGGGTTTGGGTTATTTTTATTCTTCTCATCAGGAAATTAGGGTTTGGGTTTTTGGTGTTGCTTCCCCTCATCAAGAAATCTGGATTTGGGTTATTATTCTTTCCCCTCATCAGGAAATCAAGGTTTGGGTTATTGGTGTTGCTTCCCCTCATCAGGAAATCAGGGTTTGGGTTATTTTTATTCCTTCCTCTCATCAGGAAATCAGGGTTCACCAAAAATCCCCTGAAAGTTTTCTTTTCTTTGTGTTTCCCCCAGTCTTCCACCCCGTGGAGTGCTCGTACTGCCACTGTGAGAGCATGATGGGCTTCAGGTACCGCTGCCAGCAGTGCCACAACTACCAGCTGTGCCAGAACTGCTTCTGGAGGGGCCATGCCAGCGGCCCCCACAGCAACCAGCACCAGATGAAGGAGCACTCCTCGTGGGTAAGGCCTTCCTCATGGCAGGGAACATCCTCCATGGTCAGAGCACTCCTCGTAGGTAAGGCTTTCCTTATGGCAGGGAACATCCTCTTGGTCAGAGCACCCTCGTGGGTAAGGCCTTCCTCATGGCAGGGAACATCCTCCTCCATGGTCAGAGCACTCCTCAGGTAAGGCCTTCCTCATGGCAGGGAACATCCTGTTGGTCAGAGCACTCCTCATGGGTAAGGCCTTCCTCGTGGCAGGGAACATCCTCCTTGGTCAGGGCACTCCTCGTGGGTAAGGCCTTCCTCATGGAAGGGAACATCCTCCTTGGTGAGGGCACTCCTCAGGTAAGGCCTTCCTCATGGCAGGGAACATCCTGCTTGGTCAGAGCACCCCTCATGGGTAAGGCTTTCCTCATGGCAGGGAACATCCTCTTGGTCAGAGCACCCCTCATGGGTAAGCTCTTCCTCATGGGCACCATGACACCTCCCACTGTCCCAGGTGCTCCCATCCCAGTGTCCAGCCTGGCCTTGGGCACTGCCAGGGATCCAGGGTGGGCACCCTGTGCCAGGGCCTGCCCACCCTGCCAGGGCACAATTCCCAATTCCCAATATCCCATCCATCCCTGCCAGGGCACAATTCCCAGTTCCCAAGATCCCATCCATCCCTGCCCTCTGGCACTGGCAGCCATTCCCTGGCTCCTGTCCCTCCACGCCTCAAATGACCAAATTCAGAGAGAAATAAATGTGGGCATTTTCAGCAGGTGAAGAATTAGTTTAGGAAAACGAGGGGTTTAAGTTTGGAGTAATCACATCTTGTGTGCATAATTTGAATTCTCTGTGGGACCAATGATATAAAACCAGATTGTGGTTTTCATAGGATTTCAAAGGAATTAAAGCAGAGGGGCAGGAATGATTTGAGCTTTAAGGTCCCTTCCCCACAAACCCTTTCAGGATTTGATGATTTGGGATGACCAAGTGCCCATTCCAGAGTCTCTCCAGGGCCTTCCCACCATTCTGCTGCTCCCCAGGGTGGAGCTGGGGGCTGATAAATAAAAACTCCAGGACCTGGAAGGAATGAGGCTGCACCTCCAGGGCAGGCTGGACACCAGCAGGAATTGACTCCATGGCAGTGACTGGTGTTAATTATCAATTATCAGTAATTGCCAGGCACTGATGGTGTTTGTGTAACTCCTATTTGAACCACTGGTAATCTGAATTTTCACTTGAGTGTCCCTTGGGAGCTGGTCCCACTCTGGAGTGTTGTACAGCAGCAGTAATTAATAATTGTAATTAATTAATTATTACCATTAATAATTAATGATTGTGATTAATTCCAGAGCTGTAATTAGCCAGGGCTTGCCCTTTCCTGGGGTGCCAGTGAAGGAGAGCAGCAGGAGGAGCTGCCAGCTGATGTCCGAGTTCCCATATGGAATTATGGAATTATTAGGGCTGGAAAAGACCATCCCCAGGGTTCCATGTCACTGCTGGGAGCATAGCAGCATTTTCAGAATTAATTTTGTAAGTCAGTTTGGGATTTAAACCCCATTTTTTGGTCATTCCTGTGGGTGTCACCAGCATTGCCAAGGACCCAGGATCACCAATTCTCTGAGGCCATTTAGTGTGAGAATCAGAAAAGCAAAAACTTCTACAGACTCTATATAGTTTAATCAATAGCCTTAGATGACACTTAGATTAATGTAAAAATATAAATGTAAAAATATAAATGTAAAAATACAAATGTAAAAATATAAATGTAAAAATGCAATGTAAAAATACAATACACAGACATTTAGCAGAAAAAATCATAAATATGTGTTTCTATAGATGTAAGTAAGAATATGCCTTAAATAAGTGAGAAACTGGATTGTGAAGGCCCAGGACCCAGGATTACCAATTCTTTGAGGCCATTTAGTGTGAGAATCAGAAAAACCAAAACAACTTCTACAGACTCTAAATAGTTTAATCTGTAGACTTAGATGACTCTTAGATTAATGTAAAAATGTAAATGTAAAAGTACAATGTAAAAATACAATGTAAAAATACAATACACAGACATTTAATAAAAAAAAAAAATCATAAATGTGTGTTTCTATAGTTGTAAGTAAGAATATGCCTTAAATATTCTGGTACTGGGCAAAATGGTGAAGGGTTTATAATGCAAGGGAGTGGTTTTATGGAATAAACCGAGAGTTTAGAAGTTACAATAAAAGCCTGTGAATTAGAAGCCCATTAAATAAAAGTATCCAATAATGCAGCAGAAATAAGTAAAAGTGATAGGTTAAAAAAGTAAAATAAATCCTGTGGCAGCTGTCAGTTAGTTTAGGAAGTTAAATATTGCCTTGTAATGAAGAAACTTGTGACTACTCCTAAACTGCAGCCAAATGCTTGCTCCTCTAAAATCTGACAGCCTCTGATATTAACATTTATATTTATTAAGAAATAAATTGTTCTTAGCTTGAAAATAGTCCCATCCCTTCATTTCTAGCAGTGACAACAATAATTTAGCACCGCTGAGGGGAGTTGTGAAATGAGATAAATTCACTCCTGCCTGTCCCAGCCCTGCCCCAGCTTGGCTCTGCTGTAAAGGACAGAAATTTGGCAAGGGGCTGTTCCTGCCCTCAAAATGCCCCTCTTTGTTCAGAGAGTGATGTAAAAATCCCTTAATGGGATGGGATTCATCCCTCTGAGAGCCCCCAGGTGTAATTGGTTTATTTCCTAATCTTCCATCCTTTTGTTAAAATTTTCAATTTCTGCCGTCAGAGCCCTTCAGAGCCTCCCAGAGCTCGATCCCCAGTGCACAGATTTCCCAGCAGTGCTGGGCATTTCTGCTCCTGTGCCCTCTGCTGCCTGTCCCAGGTGTGTGTGCCTGCCCTGCCCTTCCTTCCTGGGCTCACCTGTGCTGGTTCCCCCAAAATCCTGGGGGAATTTCTTGTGCTGGTTCCCCCAGGAATTCCGAAATTTGGGTCTATTTGGGCCAGGTCTCATAAGCTCTTGAAGATCTATTTCATGCCCGAGATAGCTCAGCTAGGCATAAAATATATTTTATATATATATATATATATATATATATATATATATATAAAAAAATAGAATATATATATATATAAATATATAATATATATATAACGTACCTTAGAAAATATAGAAAATATATTCTATATATATAAATATTATACCTTAGAAGGCATAAAATCAGCAAGATGGCTTCTGTGGCAATGTTGGAAACAAAAAGGGTTTAATAAAAGGCAAAATAACAAACAGAGAAAAACTGAGCCAGAGGTCCTTGCCCATGGTAAAACACCTCACAAAAGGGATTGGTTTCCTTGGTCTCTTCTTTTTCTGGTAAATTGCTCAGGTGGGACTTTTTGGCTCCTGTCCAATTAGCAATCCTTAAGTTTGAGGTGAAGCCCCCCAGATCCTATGAGGTGTCTTTTCACCTAATTGAGGAGAGAAACTTATGGGTTTATTTCCTTTTTAAGGGGACAGAGGAGAGTTTTGTCACTTTATCCATGGGGGGAACATTCCTGTAACTCACCTGTGCTTGTTCCTGCAGAAACCCCCGGGGTCACCTGTACAGCCATCCCTGTCTCACCTGTGTTGTTTCTCCAGAAATCCCAGTCTCACCTGTGCTTGTTCCCCCAGAAATCACGGGCTCACCTGTGCTTATTACCAGAAATCCCTGTCTCACCTGTGCAGTCCCCTCTCATCTGCGCTGTTCCCCAGCAATCCCCTCTCTACCTGTACGATCCCATTTCCCCTGTTTTTCCCCAGCAATCCCATTTCCCTGTACAATCCTATTTCCCCTGCACAACCCCATTTCCCCTGTTTTTCCCCAGCAATCCCATTTCCCCTCAACAATCCCTGTCTCACCTGTACAATCCCGTTTTCCCCGTTTTTCCCCAGCAACCCCATTTTCCCTGCGCAACCCCATTTCCCTTGTACATCCCATTCCCCTGTACAATCCCATTTCCCCTGTACAATGCCATTTCCCCCGTACAATGCTATTTCCCCTGTACAACCCCATTTCCCGTTTTTCCCCTGTACAATCCCATTTCCCCCGTACAACCCCATTTTCCCTGTTATTCCCCAGCAATCCCATTTCCCTGTACAATCCCATTTCCCTTGTACAACCCCATTTTCCCTGTTATTTCCCAGCAATCCCATTTCCCCTGTGCAATCCCATTTCCCCTGTGCAACCCCATTTCCCCAGTACAACCCCATTTCCTCTGTACAACCCCATTTCCCCCGTCCAAGCCCGTTTTCCCCGTTTTTTCCCCAGAAATCCCCGGCCAAGAAGCTGACCCACGCCATCAGCCGCTCCCTGGGCTGCGTGCCCAGCCGGGACCCGCCGCGCCCGCTGTTCCCCGAGCAGCCCGAGCGGCCGCTGGACCTGGCACACATCGTGTGAGTAACCCTGAGCCTCCCTGAGACCCCCTGAACACCCCCTGAGCCTCCCCCTGAACCACCTCTGAACCCCCCTGGACCTGGCACACATCGTGTGAGTAACCCTGAGCCCCTCTGAGACCCCCTGAAACCCCTGAACCTGCCCCTGAACCCCCCTGGACCTGGCACACATGGTGTGAGTAACCCTGAACCCCTCTGAGACCCCCTGAACACCCCCTGACCTCCCCTGAGCCCCCTGGACCTGGCACACATCGTGTGAGTAACCCTGAGAGACCCCTGAGACCCCCTGAACCTGCCCCTGAACCCCCCTGGACCTGGCACACATCGTGTGAGTAACCCTGAGCCCCTCTGAGACCCCCTGAACCTCCCCCTGAACCACCTCTGAACCCCCCTGAATCCCCCTGGACCTGGCACACATCGTGTGAGTAACCCTGAACCCCTCGGAGACCCCCTGAAACCCCTGAACCACCTCTGAACCCCCCTGAACCTCCCTGGACCTGGCACACATCGTGTGAGTACCTGAGAGACCCCTGAGACCCCCTGAACACCCCCTGAACCCCTCTGGACCTGGCACACATCGTGTGAGTAACCCTGAACCCCTCTGAGACCACCTGAGACCCCCTGAACCCCTAAACCCCCTTCCTCAGCCCCTTCCTCAGCCCCTGAGCTCCCTCCTGCCCCCCCTGAACCTGCCCCCCATTTTGTGAGTCCCCCTGTGCCCCCTCCCCAGCCCTGGGCCTCCTCCTGACCCCTGAGACCCCTCCTGATCCCCCCAAACTTCAGCCCCATGGTGTGAGTACCCCTGAACCCCCTGCTGTTGGATCAGGCTCTGATTTCTCATTTATTTAAATGAAATTATCTAAACAGTACCATGGGTCAGCTCTGGGCCCTTGGCCTCACACCCATGTCCCCTCTCCATGGCATTGTTGTCACCCTGCTGTTGGATCAGGCTCTGATTTCTCATTTATTTAAATGAAATTATCTAAACAGCACCATGGAGCAGCCCAGGGCCCTCGCCCTCACACCCATGTCTCCTCTCCATGGCATTGCTGTCACCCTGCTGTTGGAGAGATGGGTTGGATGGAAAACCTCTGCACTGGTGCTGGTTTCAGCAGCCTGAGGTCTCTCTGCTCCCCCACTTTGTCACATTTCACCTCCAAAGTACAAACTGAGAGACAAAGACCCAATCAAGCTCAAGTCAGTCTGCAGATAAACCTCAGTGTCCTGCAGGGGCTGGGGAAAACAGTTCCCATCTGTAGGAGAGGGTGAGGAGCAGCACTGGGATCCAGTTCCCAGCCCACCGCTGCCTTTCCTTCCTGATCCATCACTGCCTTTCCTTCCTGATCCATCACTGCTTTCCTTCCCAGCCCATCACTGCCTTTCCTTCCTGATCCATCCCTGCCTTTCCTTCCTGATCCATCACTGCCTTTCCCTCCTGATCCATCACTGCTTTCCTTCCCAGCCAATCACTGCCTTTCCTTCCTGATTCATCACTGCCTTTCCCTCCTGATCCATCACTGCCTTTCCCTCCCAACCCATCACTGCTTTTCCTTCCCACCCCATCACTGCTTTCCTTCCTGATCCATCACTGCCTTTCTTTCCCAACCCATCACTGCTTTCCTTCCTGATCCATCACTGCTTTCCTTCCTGATCCATCACTGCTTTCCTTTCTGATCCATCACTGCCTTTCCTTCCTGATCCATCACTGCTTTCCTTCCCAGGCCATCACTGCCTTTCCTTCCCAGCCCACCACTGCCTTTCCTTCCTGATTCATCACTGCTTTCCTTCCTGATCCATCACTGCCTTTCCTTCCTGATCCATCACTGCCTTTCCTTCCTGATCCATCACTGCCTTTCCTTCCTGATCCATCACTGCCTTTCCCTCCTGATCCATCACTGCCTTTCCTTCCCAGCCCATCACTGCTTTCCTTCCTGATCCATCACTGCTTTCCTTCCTGATCCATCACTGCTTTCCTTCCTGATCCATCACTGCCTTTCCTTCCCAGCCCATCACTGCCTCTCCTTCCTGATCCATCACTGCTTTCCTTCCTGATCCATCACTGCCTTTCCTTCCTGATCCATCACTGCCTTTCCCTCCTGATCCATCACTGCCTTTCCTTCCTGATCCATCACTGCTTTCCTTCCTGATCCATCACTGCCTTTCCTTCCTGATCCATCACTGCCTTTCCCTCCTGATCCATCACTGCCTTTCCCTCCTGATCCATCACTGCTTTCCTTCCTGATCCATCACTGCCTTTCCTTCCTGATCCATCACTGCCTTTCCCTCCTGATCCATCACTGCCTTTCCTTCCTGATCCACCACTGCTTTCCTTCCTGATCCATCACTGCCTTTCCCTCCTGATCCATCACTGCCTTTCCTTCCTGATCCATCACTGCCTTTCCTTCCTGATCCACCACTGCTTTCCTTCCTGATCCATCACTGCCTTTCCTTCCTGATCCATCACTGCTTTCCTTCCTGATCCATCACTGCCTTTCCTTCCCAGCCCATCACTGCCTCTCCTTCCTGATCCATCACTGCCTTTCCTTCCTGATCCATCACTGCCTTTCCTTCCTGACCCATCACTGCTTTCCCTCCTGATCCATCACTGCTTTCCTTCCTGATCCATCACTGCCTTTCCTTCCTGATCCATCACTGCTTTCCTTCCTGATCCATCACTGCCTTTCCTTCCTGATCCATCACTGCCTTTCCTTCCTGATCCATCACTGCTTTCCTTCCTGATCCATCACTGCCTTTCCCTCCTGATCCATCACTGCCTCTCCTTCCTGATCCATCACTGCCTTTCCTTCCTGATCCATCACTGCTTTCCTTCCTGATCCATCACTGCCTCTCCTTCCTGATCCATCACTGCCTTTCCTTTCTGATCCATCACTGCCTTTCCCTCCTGATCCATCACTGCCTTTCCTTCCTGATCCATCACTGCCTCTCCCTTCCCAACCCATCACTGCTTTCCTTTCCCCCCTGGCATTGCCTTGGAAGTGGCAGGAGCTCACTGTAGCCCTAAATCTGGATTTAGGAGAGGGCCCAGCTCAGCCTCACCACAAACACCTTTTGTTTCCAGTCCCATAGATTGGAATCCACTCACCTTTTTCCCTGTAGGCTGGGCACCTGCTGCAGGGACATGGGGACAGGGCTGGAGCATGGGGACAGGGACATGGGGACAGCTCCTGCAGGGACATGGGGACAGGGACAGAGGGACAGGGACATGGGGACAGGGGTGGGCAGCCCCTGCAGGGACAGGGACGGTGGGGACATGTCACACCTCCTGCAGGGACTGGCACTGGGGACAGGGACAGCTGGCCGGCCACTCCTGGCAGCAGCTCAGAGGCATCTGCTGTGCACTGCCAGCTTTAATTAAATGTGAACCCAGTGCCCTGAAAAGCAGAGGATGGGGACATGGGGCCTGCTGGCCCAAGGACAGCTCTGGGACAGCAGCACTGACCCATGCAGGAACCCTGGGAGCAGGGATTGATATCCCAGGGACATCCCAGGGACAAAAGGGACCCGCTGGGGTCTGTGTGAGGGACATGAGGCCTTGGGGCTGCTGTGACACCACTGGAAGAACAAAAATAGCAAAACACCAAAAATAACAATAAATCCCTCTGGTTTGAGGGGCTGTAGGCAGGGGAGGTTCTCTGCTGGAACCCAGCTCCAAGCAGGAATTGCTGCAGGCCCCAGGGAGTCACTTTTGAGGTGCCCAGGGGCTGATTGTGTTTGATTTGGGTGAGGGAATCAGCACCCACAAACAAACAGGGGGAGAGACTGCAGAAAAGCTGAGCCCTTTTCCCCTTTTCCTTTTCCCTTTTCCCCTTTTCCTTTTCCTGGATTCTGTGTCTGGTGGGAGATTCCTGGCTGTTGCAGGGCAATTCCACGCAGATCATGGTTGGGTTTGGGTGTCAGCTCAGAGGCTGCCCCTTTTCTAGGCTGGCAGAGTGTGGCATGGGGAATGGTGGCACCTGGAGGTTGGGTGGGGTTGGTAAAGCACAGGTGGTGCTGGCATGGATCACTTTTTTTCTGGGAGGAATCACTCAAAGTGCTCCATCACCTCTGTGGGGTTTGGGATCCGGCTCCAGACCCACCTAATGTAAATTTCTGACATTAAATCTTTGGTTTTGTAGTGTGATGGAGGTGGCACAGCCACCCCATGGCAGGGCTGGGTGGGATTCGGGAATGAGGAATTGTTCCCTGGCACAGGGTGCCCACCCTGGATCCCTGGCAGTGCCCAAGGCCAGGCTGGACACTGGCACACCCTGGGACAGTGGCAGTGTCCCTGCCATGGCAGGAGCAACCTCTGGGCTTGGTTTTTCCAGGAGTGGCTTTCTGCTGTTCCACTGCAGAACTGGGAGCAGGGCTGGGGGAACAGGATCTGGGATCTGTAGCAGGATCTGGGGTCTGTGGCAGGGTCTGGGAGCAGGATCAGGATCTGTAGCAGGATCAGGATCTGGGATCCGTAGGAGGATCTGGAACAGCAGCAGGATCTGTAGCAGGATCTGGGAACAAGAGCAGGATCTGGTAACGAGCAGGATGTGGAGCAGGATCTGGGATCTGTAGCAGAATGTGGGACAGGATCTGGGATCTGTGGCAGGATCTGGGACAGAATCTGTGACATGATCTGGGATCTGTAGCAGTATGTAGGACAGGATCTGGGAGCAGGATCAGGATCTGTGGCAGAATGTGGGACAGGATCTGGGATCTGTAGCAGGATCTGGGATCTGCAGCAGAATGTGGGACAGGATCTGGGATCTGTAGCAGGATGTAGGACAGGATCTGGGACAGGATCTGGCATCTGTGACATGATCTGGGATCTGTAGCAGTATGTAGGACAGGATCTGGGAGCAGGATCAGGATCTGTAGCAGGATGTGGGACAGGATCTGAGATCTGTAGCAGGATCTGGAACAGGAGCAGGGTCTGGGACCGGATCTGGGATCTGTAGCAGGATCTGGGATCTGCAGCAGAATGTGGGACAGGATCTGGGATCTGTGGCAGGATCTGCAGCAGATCTGGGATCAGGAGCAGGATGTAGAGCAGGATCTGGGATCTGTAGCAGGATCAGGATCTGTGGCAGGATCAGGAGCAGAATCTGGAACAGGATCTGGGATCTGGAGCAGGATCTGGAATCTGGAGCAGGATCTGAGGTCTGTGGCAGTGTCTGGGAGCAGGATCGGGATCTGTAGCAGGATCAGGATCTGGGATCTGTAGGAGGATCTGGAACAGCAGCAGGATCTGTAGCAGGATCTGGCATCTAGAGCAGGATCTGGGAACAAGAGCAGGATGTGGAGCAGGATCTGGGATCTGTGGCAGAATGTGGGACAGGATCTGGGATCTATGGCAGGATCTGCAGCAGATCTGGGATCAGGAGCAGGATGTAGAGCAGGATCTGGGGCAGGATCTGGGATCTGTAGCAGGATCAGGATCTGTGGCAGGATCAGGAGCAGAATCTGGAACAGGATCTGAGATCTGTGGCAGGATCTGGGACAGGAGCAGGATCTGGGACAGGAGCAGGGATCTGTAGCAGGATGTGGGACAGGATCTGGAACAGGAGCTGGGATCTGTAGCAGGCTGTGTGTCAGGATCTGGGAGCAGGAACAGGATGTGGGACAGGATCTGCCTCTTCCATTTAGTGCAAGGAATCCTCCCTGTGAGCCTGGGGGCACAGAATTCCCTGAGTGGTCCTGGCAGTGCCCAAGGCCGGGCTGGGGCACTGGGAGGGATCCCTGCCCACGGCAGGGTGGCACTGGACGATAAGTTTTATATTTTTATAGCAATTTATTTTAAATTAACTGATCCCTGGCAGTGCCCAGGGCTGGGGCACTGGGAGGGATCCCTGCCTGTGGAACTTTGTGTGTTCAGGAGAATATTCCCCCTCTAAAGCCCAGCTTTTCCAGCTCCAGGAGAACATTCCCCCTCTAAAGCCCAGCTTTTCCAGCTCTCCTTGCTGTGGGTACATTTCTCTTGATGAATATTGGGTGTGGAAGATAAGTTTTATACTTTTATGTTAATTTATTTTAAATTAACCGATCCCTGGCAGTGCCCAAGGCCCGGCTGAAGCACTGAGAGGAATCCCTGCCCACGGCAGGGGTGGCACTGCAAGATAAGTTTTGTACTTTTCTGTTAATTTATTTTAAATTAACTTATTCAGGGGGAAGGATGGGGTGAAATATAAGCAGGAGGTCAGTCAGGTTGGACTCAGTGAGCCTGGGGGTCTTTTCCAGGCTGGTTTTTCATTCTGTGATCCTCTTTTTGTTTCTTTCTTTGTTTGTTTGTTAAAGAACTCCTCCTGGGCAGCTGGGGGCTGTTTCCCTCCCTCCAGCAGAGGAACACGGGGTAGATTTAGGAAACATTCGTAAGAAATGAAAATTTAAAAAGGAGGAAAATTCAAACTAAAACTAAAAAAAAAAAAAAAGAAAAAAATTAATAATAATAGTAATAAATTAATAATAAAAATAATAAAAAATATTAAGACATTATTTTGGGCTGTGAAAACTTAAAAAGCAGGAAAATTAAAACTAAAATTAAAAAAAATTGAAAAATGATTGAAAAAATAATAAATAATAAATAATAATAAGACGTATTTTGATGCAGTTGCTGGGAAAACTTAAAACCCAGGAAAATTAAAACTAAAAAATTTAAAAATGTAGAAAATTATTGAAAATTAATAAATAATAATAATAATAAGATAATAAATTATAATAATAAGACATATTTTGAGGCAGTTGTGCAAAAATTTAAAAAGCAGGAAAACGAAAAGAATATTGAAAAAATAATTAATAATAAGAAGAAAACATATTTTGAGGCAGTTGCTGTGAAAACTTAAAAAGCACAAAAATTAAAACTAAAAAACCGCCAAAATTTTAAAAATGATTCAAAAATTATTTTTAAAATAATTGAAAAAATAATAATAATAAGACATATTTTGAGGCAGTTGCTGCGAAAACTTAAAAAGCAGGAAAATTAAAACTAAAACTAAAAAAATTGAAAAAATTAATAAAAAAATTAATAATAAGACCTATTTTGAGGCAGTTGCTGCAGGAAAATTGAAACTAAAAAAAATATTGAAAATTTATTAAAAATAATAAATAATGAGACATATTTTGAGGCAGTTGCCGCGAAAACTTAAGAAGCAGGAAAACTAAAACTAAAACTAAAAAAACCCCCAAATTTAAAAACTAATTTTAAAATAATTTTTAAAATAATAAATGATAAGGCATATTTTGAGGCAGTCGCTGCGAAAACTTAAAAAGCAGGAAAATTAAAACTAAAACTAAAAAAAACCCCAAATTTAAAAACTAATTTTAAAATAATTTTTAAAATAATAAATAGTAAGATATATTTTGAGGCAGTCGCTGCGAAAACTTAAAAACTAGGACAATTAAAACTAAAATATAATATTATTATTATTATTATTATTATTATTATTATTATTATTATTATTATTATTATTATTATTATTATTATTATTATTATTATTATTATTATTATTTGCTGCAAAAACTTTAAAAGCAGGAAAAAGAAAATTAAAATTTTTAAAAAATTGCAAAAAAAATTGCAGACGCAATAACCAACACTAACAATCCCCGTTTGGAGGCCGGCTCCCCCCGGGGCGTCCCGAGCGCGTTCTGGGGGCGGCGCTGGCGGGGCCGGGCCGTGCGCGCTCCCGCCGCGGCCCCGCTGCCATGGAGACGGCGCGGGGTGCGCGCATCCATCCCCGGGATGGAGCCGGGCCGGGATGAACGGCGGCGGGCACCGGGCAGGGCAGGTGGGTGCCCCGGGGTTGGCCTGGGTCTGGTTCGTTCCTGGTTCGGTCCTGGTTCGGTCCTGGTTCGTTCCCGGCCCAGCCCTGGTTCGGTCCCTCCGGGCGGCTCCGGGCCCGCTCCGGTTCCTCCCGGCCGGGCTCGGCCCGAGGAGCGGCGGGACCGGCCCGGAGCGGGGTCCGGCTGCTGGGAACGGCCCTGGAGCGGCTCCCGGGGCCGGGGGTAGCGCTTGGAGCGGTGTAGGGTCGGCTCCGAGCTTTGTAGGGTTGGTTCCGAGCTGTGTAGGATCGGTTCGGAGCCTTGTAGGATCGGCTCCGAGCCTCGTATGGTCGGGTCCGAGCTGCGGAGGATCGGCTCCGAGCCTTGTAGCATCGGTTCTCTGAGCTTTGTAGGGTCGGCTCCGACCTGTGCAGGGTCGGTTGTCTGAGCCCGCTCCGAGCCGTGTAGGATGGGCTGCCTGTGCTTTGTGGGATCGGTTCTCTGAGTTTTGTGGGATCGGCTCCCCGAGCCTCGTAGGATCGGTTCTCGGAGCGTTGTAGGGTCGGCTCCGAGGGATGCAGGAGGATCCCCCCGGACAGGAATGCAGGAACAGCTTGGGGGGACGGAGGAGCCATCCTGAAAGGGATGGAGGGGCTGCTTGGACAGGGGTGAGCTCGGGGTGTGTTTGGGGTGAGCTCGGGGTGTGTTTGGGGTGTTCTCCGGGTGTGCTCAGGCTGTTCTTAGGGTACGTTTGGGATGTGCTTGGGGTGTTTTGGGGGTGTTTTTGGGGTGTGCTCGGGCTGTTCTCTTGATGTTCTTGGGGTGAGCTCAGGGTGTGTTCGAGGTTTGCTCAGGGCATGTTTGGGGTGTGCTCGGGGTGTTCTTGGGGTGTTTTTGGGGTGTGCTCGAGGTTTGCTCAGGGTATGTTTGGGATGTACTCAGGATGTGCTCAGGGTGTTTTTGGGGGGCTCTTGGGGTGTTTTGGGGCTGGTTTTGGGGCTGGTTTTGGGGTGTGCTCAGGGATCTACTTGGGGTGTTTTTGGGATGTGCTTGGGCTGTTCTTGGGGTGTGCTCAGGGTATTTTTGGGGTGTTCTTGGGCTGTTCTCGGGATCTCTGTCCGGGCAGCCCAGCACAGGGAACACCCCAAACATTCCCTTTCCCCATTCCCCAGCTCGGAGCAGGGCAGAGCAGAGCCCCAGCTCTGAGCAGGGAGCCTGATTGTTTTCTTTGCCAAATCCTGATTTTCCCTTACCCATCCCTGATTTTTCCTTCCCAGTCCCGAGGGGATTGGGGCACGGTGCCCTCTGCCCAGGTGCTGCTGCTCCATTTCCCAGCTGGGAGCAGGAATTGGCTGTGAGGTAAAATCCAGCAGAGGTTTGGGGATAAAACGGCTCAGAAACTCGGCAATGAATTACAATAATTACAATAAATTAAATAATTACTTGTGCAGTGAATTGTATTGATCAGCTCCAGGTGTTGCAGTAGTCCTCAGGGATTGATTTTCCTCAGTTCTCGTCTGTAAAATCCCAATTATCTGTTTATACTTTTGGGTTTGTGATTGTTCTTTAACTTCTCTTTGATTTATTTCTGACACTGGAACAGAATCACCTTCAACTCTCTTTAAAATTGCAACAAACCCAGTGAAATTAACACTGAAATTTGTCATTCCCGCTGCTAAAATCCCCTGAACTTGCAGTTTCCCAGAGGACAAATCAATCCCTGATCCTCCTGCCCAGGCACGTGGAGCAGGCAGGTAGAGAGGAGGCACTGCCAGATCCCAGCACCTTGGAAATGTTGGAAATGTTGGAAATGTTGGAAATGTTTCCCTTTGGCAAAAACCGAGGCTGCTATTTTGGGATGAGACGTCTCTAACCTACATTGTTGCTGGATTAGAAGTTGTTTGTGATTTTTCTCTGCCTCCCTTTGTGGGAAGGGAATGGAGCCCCAGGAGGGGCTGAGGGAGCTGGGAAGGGGCTCAGCCTGGAGAAAAGGAGGCTCAGGGGGGCCCTTGTGGCTCTGCACAAGTCCCTGACACGAGGGCACAGCCAGGGAACAGGGACAGGACAAGGGGAAATGGCCCAGGCTGGGCCAGGGCAGGCTCAGGGTGGACATCAGGAGGAATTTCTGCATGGAAAGGGTGCTCAGGCCTTGGCAGGGGCTGCCCAGGGAGGTTGGCAGTGCCCATCCCTGCAGGTGTCACCTGGATGTGGCACTCAGGGGACAAGGTGGGCATTGGGCACAGGTGGGACTGGATGGGCTGGGAGGGATTTTCCAGCCTCAGGGATTCTGGAATTCTGGGGCTGTCCAGGGGAGCAGAGCCACCCTTCTCACCCCAGGCCCCTGCTGAACAAAGTGCAGGACTTGGCTGCTTCCCACTGTGGGACAGAGCAGGGATGAATCTGCCCCATTCCCATCTTCCAATCTTCCCATATTATTTCCATATCCTCATATTCCCATATCATTCCCACATTCCCATATTATTCCCATATTTCCATATTCCCACATTATTCCCACATTTCCATATTCCCACATTCCCATTTCATATGGTTGCTCCCAGGATTTCCCCATATTCCCATATTCTGCCCAATTCCCACATTCCCATAATATTCCCACATTCCTATATTCCCATATTTCTATATTCCCATATTCCTATATCGCCACATTCCCATATTCCCACATTTCCACATTCCCACATTTCAATTTCAGTTTTCCTGGAAGTTGCTCCCAGGATTTTCCCATATTCCCATATTCTGCCCAATTCCCACATTCCCATGTTATTCCCATATTATTCCCATATTCCCACATCTCCATATTCTCATATTTCCATATTTCAATTTCAGTTTTTCTGGAAGTTGCTCCCAGGATTTTCCCATATTCCCATATTCTGCCCAATTCCCACGTTCCCAAACTCCCATATTCCAGTATTTCCATATTCCCACATTCCCATATTATTCCCACACTCCCACATTCTAACATTTCCATATTTCTGTATTCCCATAGTCCCATATTCCCATATTATCCCCATATTTCCATTTCATTTTTCCTGGAAGTTGCTCCCAGGATTTTCCCACGTTCCCATATTCCTATATTATTCCCGCATTCCCATTTCATTTTCCTGCAGGTTTCCCCCAGGATTTGCCCAGGATGAGGTGATGATCCCCAGCTGACCCCCGCAGTTTTTATCCCATTTTTAGGGAGCTGCTGCAGCCTGAGCCCTGCCAGCCCTTGCTGCTCTCCCTGCACCAGTCTGGCTGCTGCCTTTAACCCATCCCTGGATTTTTCTTTTCCATTCCTGGTTTTTCCTCGCCAATCCCTCATTTTTTCCTTACAAATTCCTGATTTTTCCTTACCAATCCCTGATTTTTCCTTACCAATCCCTGATTTTTCCTTGCCAATCTCTGATTTTCCCTTAGCAATGCCTGATTTTTCCTTGCCAATCACAGATTTTTCCTTACCCATCCCTGATTTTCCATTCCAATCCCTGATTTTTCCTTGCCCATCCCTGATTTTTCCTTACCAATCCCTGATTTTTCCTTACCAATCCCTGATTTTTCCTTGCCAATCTCTGATTTTCCCTTAGCAATGCCTGATTTTTCCTTGCCAATCACAGATTTTTCCTTACCCATCCCTGATTTTCCATTCCAATCCCTGATTTTTCCTTGCCCATCCCTGATTTTTCCTTACCAGTCCCTGATTTTTCCTTATCCATCCCTGATTTTCCTTCCCAATCTCTGATTTTTCTTTACCAATCCTTGATTTTTTTCCTTACCCATCCCTGATTTTTTCCTTACTCATCCCTGATTTTTCCTTACCCATCCCTAATTTTTCCTTAGCAATCCCTGATTTTTCCTTGCCAATCCCTGATTTTTCCTTCCCATCCCAGATTTTTCCTTCCAATATCTGATTTTTCCTTACCCATCCCTGATTTTTCCTTACCCATCCCTGATTTTTCCTTACCAAACTATGGGAGGGATTTAATTAATTTAATCCCTCCTTTAATTAATTTAATTCCTCCCGTGTCCAACTGTGAATATTCACATTCCTCCTCGCCCTGGGGTGGTGGCTGGAGCAGAAGCTCTGCAGGGCCTTTGTCACCTGCTCCCAAAATCACCTTTTCCTCCCCAGCCTCGTCCCATTTGCACAATTAATTAATTATTTAACTCATTAATTAGCACAGCCTGGGAAATGAGGTTACCCCAATTTCCAGGGGTTTGTTCCTGGCTCAGAAGGGAAACTGAGGCAGTCCCAGCAGCACAGAGCTGCTCTGGGCTGGATTTTGTTTAAAAATCTCTTTTTATTGAGATATATTCTATTCTATTCTATTCTATTCTATTCTATTCTATTCTATTCTATTCTATTCTATATATATATTACAGATAGATAATGTATCCATATATAATATAAATGTAATAATTCATAATATAATATAATATAATATAATATAATATAATATAATATAATATAATATAATATAATATAATATAATATAATATAATATAATATAATATAATATAATATAATATAATATCAATATGAATTAATTACAAATAAATATATTTATTTACACATATATTATAAAAATATAAAAAATATATATAAAAAATATATTTTATAAATAAATTTTTATAAATATTTTTATTTAAAATATAAAAAATATTTTATATTAAATATTTATAAAAATAGATAATATAATATAATATAGTATAATAATAATGAATTATAAATATATTTATTTACATATATATTATAAAATATATATTAAAATATATAAAAATATATTTTTGTATATAAATAATTTTTATTTAAAATATAAAAATATTTCATATAAAGTATTTATAAAAATAAATAATATAACATAATATAATATATAATATAATATAATATAATTATAATGAAGTATAAATAAATATATTTATTTACATATATATTATATATATAAAATATATATAAATATATATTTAATTTTTTATATTTTTAATATAAAAAATTTTATATAAAATATTTATAATAATATATACCCTATATATTTTATATATTATTCTATTAATATTATATTATTATATTATAATATATTACATATTATTATATATGTTATTATATGATACTATAAGAAATTATGTACTAAACTACACAAAAGAAAGAAAGGAGACATCAGAAGGCTAGAACAAGAATGAGAATAAAAACCTGAGACAGATTCAGCGAGTCCAACACAGCTGGCTGTGATTGGCCATTAATTAAAAACAATTCACATGCTGGGTAAACAATTCTCCAAATCACATCCCAAAGCAGCAAAACAGGGAGAAGCTGGAGCTTCTAAGAGAAAAATCCTGGAAATATACATATTCCTCCAAAAATAGCTATTCTGGAAATGTACATTCATTTCACTGACCATTCCCTTCACTGACCATTCCCTTCACTGACCATTCCCCTCACTGACCATTCCCCTCACTGACCATTCCCTGCTGACCATTCCCTGCTGACCATTCCCCTCACTGACCATTCCCTGCTGACCATTCCCTGCTGACCATTCCCTGCTGACCATTCCCCTCACTGACCATTCCCCTCACTGACCATTCCCTTCACTGACCATTCCCCTCACTGACCATTCCCTGCTGACCATTCCCCTCACTGACCATTCCCCTCACTGACCATTCCCTGCTGACCATTCCCTGCTGACCATTCCCCTCACTGACCATTCCCTGCTGACCATTCCCTGCTGACCATTCCCTGCTGACCATTCCCTGCTGACCATTCCCCTCACTGACCATTCCCCTCACTGACCATACTCTGCTGACCATTCCCTGCTGACCATTCCCTGCTGACCATTCCCCTCACTGACCATTCCCCTCACTGACCATTCCCTGCTGACCATTCCCTGCTGACCATTCCCCTCACTGACCATTCCCTGCTGACCATTCCCTGCTGACCATTCCCCTCACTGACCATTCCCTGCTGACCATTCCTCTCACTGACCATTCCTCTCACTGACCATTCCCTGCTGACCATTCCCTGCTGACCATTCCCCTCACTGACCATTCCCTGCTGACCATTCCCCTCACTGACCATTCCCCTCACTGACCATTCCCTGCTGACCATTCCCAGCTGACCATTCCCCTCACTGACCATTCCCTGCTGACCATTCCTCTCACTGACCATTCCCCTCACTGACCATTCCCCTCACTGACCATTCCCTGCTGACCATTCCCTGCTGACCATTCCCCTCACTGACCATTCCCTGCTGACCATTCCCCTCACTGACCATTCCCCTCACTGACCATTCCCCTCACTGACCATTCCCTGCTGACCATTCCCTTCACTGACCATTCCCCTCACTGACCATTCCCGTCACTGACCATTCCCCTCACTGACCATTCCCATCACTGACCATTCCCCTCACTGACCATTCCCTGCTGACCATTCCCTGCTGACCATTCCTCTCACTGACCATTCCCTGCTGACCATTCCCTTCACTGACCATTCCCTGCTGACCATTCCCCTCACTGACCATTCCCCTCACTGACCATTCCCTGCTGACCATTCCCTTCACTGACCATTCCCCTCACTGACCATTCCCGTCACTGACCATTCCCCTCACTGACCATTCCCCTCACTGACCATTCCCCTCACTGACCATTCCCTGCTGACCATTCCCTGCTGACCATTCCCCTCACTGACCATTCCCCTCACTGACCATTCCCTGCTGACCATTCCCCTCACTGACCATTCCCTGCTGACCATTCCCTGCTGACCATTCCCCTCACTGACCATTCCCTGCTGACCATTCCCTGCTGACCATTCCCCTCACTGACCATTCCCTGCTGACCATTCCTCTCACTGACCATTCCTCTCACTGACCATTCCCTGCTGACCATTCCCTGCTGACCATTCCCCTCACTGACCATTCCCTGCTGACCATTCCCCTCACTGACCATTCCCCTCACTGACCATTCCCTGCTGACCATTCCCAGCTGACCATTCCCCTCACTGACCATTCCCTGCTGACCATTCCTCTCACTGACCATTCCCTGCTGACCATTCCCTGCTGACCATTCCCCTCACTGACCATTCCCCTCACTGACCATTCCCTGCTGACCATTCCCAGCTGACCATTCCCCTCACTGACCATTCCCTGCTGACCATTCCTCTCACTGACCATTCCCCTCACTGACCATTCCCCTCACTGACCATTCCCTGCTGACCATTCCCTGCTGACCATTCCCCTCACTGACCATTCCCTGCTGACCATTCCCTGCTGACCATTCCCCTCACTGACCATTCCCTGCTGACCATTCCTCTCACTGACCATTCCTCTCACTGACCATTCCCTGCTGACCATTCCCTGCTGACCATTCCCCTCACTGACCATTCCCTGCTGACCATTCCCCTCACTGACCATTCCCCTCACTGACCATTCCCTGCTGACCATTCCCAGCTGACCATTCCCCTCACTGACCATTCCCTGCTGACCATTCCTCTCACTGACCATTCCCTGCTGACCATTCCCTGCTGACCATTCCCCTCACTGACCATTCCCCTCACTGACCATTCCCTGCTGACCATTCCCAGCTGACCATTCCCCTCACTGACCATTCCCTGCTGACCATTCCTCTCACTGACCATTCCCCTCACTGACCATTCCCCTCACTGACCATTCCCTGCTGACCATTCCCTGCTGACCATTCCCCTCACTGACCATTCCCTGCTGACCATTCCCCTCACTGACCATTCCCCTCACTGACCATTCCCCTCACTGACCATTCCCTGCTGACCATTCCCTTCACTGACCATTCCCCTCACTGACCATTCCCGTCACTGACCATTCCCCTCACTGACCATTCCCATCACTGACCATTCCCCTCACTGACCATTCCCTGCTGACCATTCCCTGCTGACCATTCCTCTCACTGACCATTCCCTGCTGACCATTCCCTTCACTGACCATTCCCTGCTGACCATTCCCCTCACTGACCATTCCCCTCACTGACCATTCCCTGCTGACCATTCCCTTCACTGACCATTCCCCTCACTGACCATTCCCGTCACTGACCATTCCCCTCACTGACCATTCCCCTCACTGACCATTCCCTGCTGACCATTCCCTGCTGACCATTCCCCTCACTGACCATTCCCCTCACTGACCATTCCCTGCTGACCATTCCCCTCACTGACCATTCCCCTCACTGACCATTCCCTTCACTGACTCTTCTTCTACCTCAATAGTTTGGATTCCTGGTGAGGTTATCAAACCACAAAAATACCTCCTTGGTAGCTGAATCCTGAATATTTTTCATTGAACTATTTATTTCGACAGTAAAAAACCTGATTTAAGTATTTTAGGTGTTTCCTGTTGGTTTTCCTGCCCTCTGTCAGGATCCCTGTCTATTTCCGTTTGTATTTTCTCCTCTCTAACAGGATCCCCATCTGTTTCCATTTGTATTTTCTCCTCTCTCACAGTCTCCCTGTCTGTTTGTGGTTGTTTCCTTATTGGTTTTTCCCCTCTCTAACAGGATCCCTGGCACTCCTGGGTTGTTTTACTGCTCTCTGACAGGATCCCTGTCCATGTTGGGTTGTTTCCTTTTGTATTTCCTGCCCTCTAACAATATCCCTGTATATCCTGGGTTGTTTCCTTGTTGGTTTTCCTGCCCACTAACAGCATCCCTGGCAGTGCTGGGCTGTACATGATGGTTTTTCTCCTCTCTAACAGGATCCCTGTCTGTTTTGGGTTGTTCCCATTTGTATTTTCTGCCTCTGACCATGTCCCTGTCTGGTTTTGGGTTATTTCCTTGTCTATTTTCTCTCTCTCACAGGGTCCCTGTCTGTTTTTGGCAGGTCCCATTTGTATTTTCTGTCTCTCACAGTGTCCCTGTCAGTTTTGGGTTATTTTCTGGTTGTTTCTCTGCTCTCTGACCCGATCCCTGTGTGTTTTTGGGTTATTTTCTGGTTGTTTCTCGCTCTCTGACCCGATCCCTGTGTGTTTTTGGGTTATTTTCTGGTTGTTTCTCTGCTCTCTGACCCGATCCCTGTGTGTTTTGGGTTATTTTCTGGTTGTTTCTCTGCTCTCTGACCCGATCCCTGTGTGGTTTTGGGTTATTTTCTGGTTGTTTCTCTGCTCTCTGACCCGATCCCTGTGTGTTTTGGGTTATTTTCTGGTTGTTTTCTGTCTCTCACGGTGTCCCTGTCTGTTTTGGGTTGTTCCCATTTGTATTTTCTGTCTCTCACCATGTCCCTGTGTGTTTTGGGTTATTTTCTGGTTGTTTCTCTGTTCTCTGACCCAATTCCTGTGTGTTTTGGGTTATTTTCTGATTGTTTCTCACTCTCTGACCCCATCCCTGTGTGTTTTGGGTTATTTTCTGGTTGTTTCTCTGCTCTCTGACCCGATCCCTGTGTGTTTTGGGTTATTTTCTGGTTGTTTCTCTGCTCTCTGACCCGATCCCTGTGTGGTTTTGGGTTATTTTCTGGTTGTATTTCTGTCTCTCACGGTGTCCCCGTGTGTTGCAGCCCTCCCAGGCCCGTGGCTAACATGAACGAGGCCCTGGTCACCCACGTGTCCTCGGGAGCTCCCACGCCAACCAAAAGGTACCGGGGGGCTCACCTGGCCTCGCTCCTGGCCAGGGGGTGCCAGGGCTGCCAGCTGGGCATGGGAGGGGTGCCAGGGGTGCCAGGTGTGCCAGCTCTCCGGCAGGATGCCCTGCAGGAGCTGCCCTCTCCAAGAGCTCCTGAGCAGGTTTTGCCTTCCCCAGCTGGAATTGTGTGCCAGGTGCCCCCCTGTCCCTGTGGCACCTCCCAGGTGTGCCAGCTCAGCTCCTGGGGCTGGGAATGGTGCTGGGGATGAGCTCTGGCAGGGCAGGAAAGCCCTGAGTGGGGACTGGCAGAGCTGGGTAATAAATAAATAAAAATAAATATTAACAACGTAAAAATAATATAAAAATAATATAATATAAAAATAATATAATATAAAAATAATATAATATAAAAATAATATAATATAAAAATAATATAATATAATATAATATAATATAATATAATATAATATAATATAATATAATATTAATATAATATAATATAATTATAATATAATATAATATAATATAATATAATATAATATAATATAATATAATATAATATAATATAATATAACATAATATAATGTATCCCTGCCGAGCAGTGAGGTGCAAGCTGTGCTTTGCAGAGCTGGGGAATAAATAAATATAAATAAATAAAAAAAATTATATAAATAAATCTTATGAATAAATAAATAAATAAATATTCCTGCTGAGCAGCATGGTGCAGGCCGTGTTTGGCAGAGCTGAGTAATGAATAAATATAAATATATATAAAATAAATACAAGAGTATAAATAAATTATAGAACAATAGTACTATTCTATAAAGTAGAAATAATTTAATTCTATAATATTATAAATAAATTATAGAAAAATAGTATTATTCTATAATTATAATAAATACATTATAGAATAAATAAATATTATATTATATATAAATAATTAAATGTTCCTGCTGAACAGCAAGGTGCAGGCTGGGCTTGTCAGAGCTGGGTCATAAATAAATCAAGATTAATATATAAATAAATATAATATTGTAAATAATTGATGGAATAATATTACTCTATAATTGTAAATAATTAAATTCTGTAATACTATAAATAGATGATAGAATAATAATATTGTTCTATAATTATAATAAATATGTTATAGAATAAAAATATTATATTATATTATATTATATTATATTATATTATATTATATTATATTAGTTAAATATTCCTGCCAAGCAGCGAGGTGCAGGCTGTGCTTGACAGAGCTGGGTAGTAAATAAATATTTAAAAAAAAAAAATATATATATATATGTATATATATATGTATATATATATATATAATATATTCTATATGTTGTATAATATATAATATATTATATATATTGTATAATATATAATATATAATATATAATATATAATATATAATATATAATATATAATATATAATATATAATATATAATATATTCTGGAATTCTGGGGTTCTGGAGCTCTGGAATTCTGGAATTCATGGTTAGGGTTCTGGAGTTCTGGGGTTCTGGAGCTCTGGAATTCTGGGATTCTGGAGCTCTGGAATTCTGGAGTTCATGGTTAGGGTTCTGGAGTTCTGGGGTTCTGGAGCTCTGGAATTCTAGGGTTCTGGGATTCTTGGGTTCTGGGATGATGGGGTTCTGGGATTCTGGAGTTCTGTGGTTCTGGAATTCTGGGGTTATGGGATTCTGGCGTTCTGGGGTTCAGGAATTCTGTGGTTCTGGGGTGCCCTGGCTCCCTGCCTGGGCCATTTCCAGGCCCCCTCTGTAATCCCTCCCAGCCCATCCAGTGCCAGCTGTGCCCAATGCCCACCTTGTGCCCAGCCCAGGGCACTCAGTGCCACATCCTGGTGCTACCTGCAGGGATGGGCACTGCCAACCTCCCTGGGCAGCCCCAAGGCCTGAGCACCCTTTCCATGCAGAAATTCCTCCTCATGTCCAAAAGGAAGAGGCAGAGAAGCAGAGAGGGTGGCATTGTGCCAGTACCTGGCTGTCCCCAGTGTCCCCTCCCATTGTCTGGGCAGCAGCAGTGCCCTCACAGATCCCATCCCCACATTTCACAAGTTTTCCCGAACTTACGGAATTTCTGTTGTTGTTTTTCTGCTCTCCCCGCCCCTGCCAGGTGCCAGCCCAGCAGCAGCAGCAGCAGCCCCGAGCCGTGCCGGGAGGAGCACGCCCTGATTGCCACCTTTGTGAGGCACCTGAGGAGCGGGGCACGGTCAGTGCCAGCCCGGGGACACACAGGGGACACTGGGGACACACAGGCTGTCCCTGATTGCCACCTTTGTGAGGCACCTGTGGCACGGGGCACGGTCAGTGCCAGCCCGGGGACATTGGGGACACTGGGCACACACAGGGTGTCCCTGATTGCCACCTTTGTGAGCCCGGGGACACATTGGGGACACACACGGGGGTGGCCCTGGGTCCCTGCCGGACCAGGCACTGAGATCCCCTCTCACAAATTCTGATTGATCCCAAATGGGTTCGTTCCTTCGCCTCTCGCTGTGATCCTGCTGGAATCTCACGCCAAATTTCCCCTGCTGGGATCTCATCTTTTCCCCCAAATTTTCCCCTGCGGGAATCTCATAATTTTCCCCAAATTTTTCCCCTGCGGGAATCTCAGATTTCCCCCCCCAGTTTCCCCCTGTTGGAATCTCATCTTTCCCCCTGCTGGAATTTCATCTTTTCCCCCAAATTTTCCCCTGCGGGAATCTCATAATTTTCCCCAAATTTTTCCCCTGCTGGAATCTCATCTTTTCCCCTAAATTTCCCCCTGCTGGGATCTCCTCTTTCCCCAAACTTCCCCCTGCTGCAATCTCATCTTTGTCCCCCTGTTGGAATCTCATCTTTTTCCCCAAATTTCCCTCTACTGGAATCTCAGATTTCCCTCTGGTGGAATCCCATCTTTCCCCAAATTTCCCCCTGCTGGAATCTCAACTTTCCCAAATTTTCCCCTGTTGGAATCTCAGCTTTTCCCCCAGATTTCCTCCTCCTGGAATCTCAGATTTTTCCCCGGATTTCTCCCTATTGGAATCTCATCTTTCCCTGCTGAAATCTCATCTTTTCCCTCAAATTTCCCCCCTGCTGGAATCTCATCTTTTTCCCCAAATCTCCCTCTGCTGGAATCTCATCTCACATAAAATTTCTCCCTGCTGGAATATCAACTTTCTCCCTGCTGGAATATCAGATTTCCCCCTGCTGGAATCTCATCTTCTTCCCCAGATTTCCCTCTGCTGGAATCTCATCTTTGTCCCCCAGATTTCCCCTGTTGGAATCTCATCTTCCCTCTGCTGAAATCGCATATTTTTCCCCAATTTTCCCCCTGTTGGAATCTTATCTTTCCCCTGCTGCAATCTCATCTTTTTCTCCAAATTCCCCCCTGCTGGAATCTCAACTTTTTCCCCAAATTTCTTCTTGCTGGAATCTCATCTTGCCTCAGAATTCCCCTGTTGGAATCTCATCTTTTCCCCCAAATTTCCCTCTGCTGGAATATCTTTTTTTTCCCCCTGCTGGAATCTCATCTTTGTCCCCCTGCTGGAATCTCATATTTTTCCCCAAATTTCCCCCTACTGGAATCTCAGATTTCCCCCTGTTGGAATCTCATCTTTTTCCCCAAAATTCCCCCTGCTGGAATCTTATTTCACCCCAAATTTCCCCTGCTGGAATCTCATCTTCCTCCTGCTGGAATCTCAGATTTTTCCCCAAATTTCCCCCCTCTGTAATCTCATCTTTCCCCTGCTGGAATCTCATTTTTTTTTCCCCCAAATTCCCCCCTGCTGGAATCTCAACTTTTTCCCCAGATTTCCCCTGATGGAATCTCATCTTTCCCCCAAATTTCCCCCTGCTGGAACCTCATCTTTTTCCCCATTTCCTCTTGTTGGAATCTCATCTTTCCCCTGCTGGAATCCCCTCTTTTTCCCCAAATTTTCCCCTGCTGGAATCTCAGAAATCCCCCTGATGGAATCTCGTCTTCACCCCTGCTGGAATCTCTTTATTTCCCCCTCCTGGAATTTAATCTTTTCCCCCAAATTTCCTCCTGCTGGAATCTCATCTTTCCCCATGTTGGAATCTCATATTTTACCCCAAATTTCCCCCTGCTGGAATCTCATCTTTTCCCCCAGATTTCCCCCTGCTGGAATCTCATCTCACCCCCAAATTTTCCTTGAGTGTCCCCTGAGGGTCCCCATTCCCTGGGTGTCCCCCAGCTGTCCCCTGCCCCTGGGTGTCCCCTGAGTGTCCCCATTCCCTGGCTGTCCCCTGAATGTCCCCTGTCCCTCAGTGTCCCTTCTCCCTGAGTGTCCCCATTCCCTGAGTGTCCCCTGTCCTGCCCAGGCTGTGTGTGGCTCCTGTCCCCTCTGGGCTGGCACAGGGACCCATCCTGGCACACCTTTCCCCTCCCTTCTGCTGTGCCAGTCCCACCCCCTTCCCTTCCCTTCCCTTCCCTTCCCTTCCCTTCCCTTCCCTTCCCTTCCCTTCCCTTCCCTTCCCTTCCCTTCCCTTCCCTTCCCTTCCCTTCCCTTCCCTTCCCTTCCCTTCCCTTCCCTTCCCTTCCCTTCCCTTCCCTTCCCTTCCCTTCCCTTCCCTTCCCTTCCCTTCCCTTCCCTTCCCTTCCCTTCCCTTCCCTTCCCTTCCCTTCCCTTCCCTTCCCTTCCCTTCCCTTCCCTTCCCTTCCCTTCCCTTCCCTTCCCTTCCCTTCCCTTCCCTTCCCTTCCCTTCCCTGGCATCTCCTGCTGCCCTGGCACTGTTGCCTGTCCCCAGGGTGCCCTCAGTGTCACTGTCACCAGCCCAGGTGTGCCCAGGTGTGTGACCTGTCCTGGTCTCTCCTTTCCATCAGGGCTGAGCTGGAGCCCCTGGCAAAGGGCAAGGTGGCACAGATCTGGGCCAGATGACCCAGAATGGTGTTTTTAGCTCAGGGCATTGTGTGTGAGCCCTCTCCCTCCTCTGCTGCTGGGGAACCCTGTGGATTCTCTCCCTGCGTCCTCCTCCCACCCAGCTCTGGTTCCCTGGGCTGGCTCTGGGGGCTTTGGGAGTGTCCTGGAACCCTGCGCTGGCTCTGGGCTTGCTTTTGAGGTTCCCTGGGCTCGCTCTGGGTTGGTTTGCAGTTCTCTGGGCTGGCTCTGGTCAGGTTTGGCAGTGCCCTGGGCTGGCTCTGGGTTGGTTTTGAGGTTCCCTGGGCTGGCTCTGGTCAGGTTCTACAGTGCCCTGGCTCCCTCTGGGTTGGTTTGGCAGTGCCCTGGGCAGCCCTGGGCTCACTCTGGTCAGGTTTCACAGTGCCCTGGGCTCACCCTGTGCTGCTTTGCAGTGCCTTGGGGTAGCTCTGGTCAGGTTTGGGAGTGTCCTGGAACCCTGGGCTGGCTCTGGGTTTGGTTTTGGAGTGTCCTGGCAGCCCTGGGCTTACCCTGTGCTGTTTTGCAGTGCTCTGGGCTGGCTCTGGTCAGGGTTTGCAGTTCCCTGGGCTCACTCTGGGTTGTTCTGCAGTGCTCTGGGCTGGCTCTGGGCTGGTTTTGAGGTGTCCTGGGCTCACTCTGGGTAGGTTTTACAGTGCCCTGGACAGCCCTGGATTGGTTCTGGTCAGGTTTCACAGTTCCCTGGGCTGGCTCTGGTCAGGTTTGGTAGTGCTCTGGCCTCTGATCAGGTTTTACAGTGCCCTGGGCTGGCCCTGGGTTGGTTTTGAGGTTTGCTGGGCTGGCTCTGGTCAGGCTTGGCAGTGCCCTGTCTCACTGTGATTGTTTTGCAGTGCCCTGGGCTGGCTCTGGGTTGGTTTGGCAGTGCCCTGGGCTGGTCCTGATCAGGTTTCACAGTTCCCTGCTCTCACCCTGTGCTGGTTTGCAGTGCCCTGGACAGCCCAGGCCGGCTGGACGAGGAGCACCGGCTGATCGCCCGCTACGCCGCGCGCTTGGCTGCTGAGGCTGGCAATGCTGTGAGTGCCATGGGGACACTGGGGACACTGGGGGGACACCGGGGGGACACTGAGGGACACTGCTGGCAATGCTGTGAGTGCCGTGGGGACACTGGGGGACACTGGGGGACACTGGGGGGACACTGGGGGACACTGGGGGACACTGCTGGCAATGCTGTGAGTGCCATGGGGACACTGGGGACACTGGGAGGACACCGGGGGACACTGGGGGGACACTGGGGAACACTGCTGGCAATGCTGTGAGTGCCATGGGGACACTGGGGGACACTGCTGGCAATGCTGTGAGTGCCCTTCCTGCCACTGAGGGGACACTGGGGGACACTGCTGGCAATGCTATGAGTGCCATGGGGACACTGGGGGGACACTGCTGGCAATGCTGTGAGTGCCATGCGGACACTGGGGGCACTGGGGGGACACTGCTGGCAATGCTGTGAGTGCCCTGTCCTGCCATGGGGACACTGGGGGCACACTGGGGGACACTGCTGGCAATGCTGTGAGTTCCATGGGGACACTGGGGACACTGAGGGGACACTGCTGGCAATGCTGTGAGTGCCATGGGGACACTGGGGACACTGGGGGACACTGCTGGCAATGCTGTGAGTGCCCTGTCCTGCCATGGGGACACTGAGGAGACACTGGGGGACACTGCTGGCAATGCTGTGAGTGCCCTGTCCTACCATGGGGACACTGGGGGACACTGCTGGCAATGCTGTGAGTGCCCTTCCTGCCATGGGGACACTGGGGGGACACTCAAGGTTTGAGCAGAGTTTTTGAGCAAAGCAAGGGCTGGTTCTGTGCCCAGGAGGAGCCACTGAGGCCCTGGGGCTGGGCTTTGTGTCCTGAAGGGCTTCAAAAAACAGAGGAAAATGGAATTGGTTCTGTGCAGGGTGGGCAGGGAGCTCAGCCCTGGAAGCCTGTGACACCCTGGGGGGACCCAGGGCTGGGAGCTGTGGCTGCAAACCAGGGAGGGACTGGTGGCACTGGTGTGATTTATGTGATTTCTGTGTTTTCTATGATTTGTGTGATTGTATGATTGTGTGATTTCTGTCATTTCTGTGTTTTCTGTTACTTGTGTGATTGGTGTGATTGTGTATTTTCTGTGTTTTCTGTGATTTACATTATTTCTGTGATTGTGTGACTTCTGTGATTGGTGTGATTTGTGTGATATCTGTGTTTTCTGTGGCTTCTGTGTCTGTGTTTTCTGTGATTGATATGATTTCTGTGATTTTGTGTTTTCTGTGTTTTCTGTGACTTCTGTGATTGTGTAATTTCTGTGATTTCTGTGATTGTGGTTTTTCTGTGATTTCTGTGATTGATATTATTTCTGTGATTGTGTGATTGTATCATTTGTGTGATTTCTATGTTGTGTGTTTTCGATTATTTGTGTCATTTATATAATTTCTGTATTTTATGTGTTTTCTATGGTTTGTATGATTTGTGTCATTTCTGTGTTTTCTGTGACTTGTGTGATTGTGTATTTTCTGTGATTTCTGTGATTGGTGTGATTTCTGTGATTGTGTGATTCTGTGATTTCTGTGTTTTCTGTGATTGTGGGATTTGTGTATTTTCTGTGATTCGTGTATTTTCACTGATTTCTGTGTTTTGTGTGATTGGTGTGATTTCTCTGATTTATATGATTTATATGATTATGTTTTCTGTGATTTCTGTGTTTTGTGTGATTGTGTGATTTCTATTATTTCTGTTATTTCTGTGCTTGTGATTGGCGTGATTCTGTGATTTCTGTGATTTGAATGGTGTGATTTGTGTGATTTGTGTGATTTCTCTGATTTATATGATTATGTGTTTTCTGTGATTTCTGTGATTTCTCTAATTTCTGTGATTGTGTGATTTGTGTATTTTCTGTGATTTCTGTGTTTTCTACTTTCCTTGATTTGTGTGATTTCTGTAATTTCCGTGTTTTCTGTGATTGTGTGATTTGTGTATTTTCTCTGATTTCTGTGTTTTGTGTGATTGGTGTGGTTTCTCTGATTTCTGTGATTGCGTGATTTCTGTGATTTCTCTGTAATTTCTGTGATTTCTGTGTTTTCTGCTACTCTGTGATTTCTGTGACTGTATTCTCTGTGATTCTGCGATTTCTGTGACCGTATGATTTCTGTGATTGTGTGATTTCTGTGACTGTATTTTCTGTGATTTCTGTGATTATTCTCAGTGATTTCCGTGATTGTGTGTTTTCTGTATTTTCTGTGACTTCCGTGACTGTGTGATTTCTGTGATTGCGTGATTTCTGTATTTTCTGTGATTTGCGCGGCCGCATTCCCCGTGATTTCTGTATTTTCTGTGATTTCTGTGCCTGCATTCCCGGTGTTTTTCTGCCCTTTCTGACCCCCTGCTCTCTCTGCAGCCCCGTCCCCCTGCAGACCTGCCCTTCAGCTTTGATGCCAACAAGCAGCAGAGGCAGCTGATAGCAGAGCTGGAGAACAAGAACAGGTACAGAGCCCTGCTGCCCTCCCGTCCCCACTGCATCCCCAGGGCTGTGCTGGCCTGCACCTGCCCCATCCACTCGTTAATTACTCATTAACATCCGTTAATTACCCACGGGGAGGGGCTGCCCTGCCCTGTTCCCCAGGGAGGGGCTTTGATCATCTTTAATCTTCTTAAAATCATCTTCTCCAGCCACTGGCACATCCAGCAAAACTCAGAGCTGGGATCTTTTCACATTCTGTGCTGCTTTGGTGTGTGGGTCTGGGTTTCATATCAGGGATGCTGAGCTCTGGGCACAGAGCAGGGACACAAAACAATTCCTGCTCCAGCTGGGCACCAAGGACAAATGACCCAAATCTCAGCCCAGGAGCACAAACAGGAGAGAGAAAAACAAGGATGGGACTGCAGGGGCTAAAGCTGGAATGGGACAATGAACTGCAAGGTGCAAATGGAGCAGAACTGATCCCAGTGACAGACCCCGTGCCTGGTTCTGCATTTTGGGGTCATTTTGGTTCATCTTGGGTTCATTTTGGGGCCATTTTGGTTCATCTTGGGTTCATTTTGGGACCATTTTGGTTCCCCTTGGGTTCATTTTGGGGCCAGTTTGGTTCATCTTGGGTTCGTTTTGGGACCATTTTGGTTCATCTTGGGCTCATTTTGGGACCATTTTGGTTCATCTTGGGACCATTTTGGTTCATCTTGGGTTCATTTTGGGGCCATTTTGGTTCATCTTGGGTTCATTTTGGGACCGTTTTGGTTCCTCCTGGGTTCATTTTGGGACCATTTTGGTTCATCTTGGGTTCATTTTGGGACCATTTTGGTTCATCTTGGGCTCATTTTGGGACCATTTTGGTTCATCTTGGGACCATTTTGGTTCACCTTGGGTGCAGCCCTGGCTGGGCTCTTGTGCTGCCCCAGGTGGATCCATGCAGGAGATGCTTTGAATAAATCCCTGTTTGATTCTTTAGCTCTGCCCAGCCTCTGCTCCAGCTCAGCCTGCACAAGGCATCACCCAGAGCAGCTGGGGCTGCCCCTGGATCCCTGGCAGTGCCCAGGGCCAGGCTGGACACTGGGGTTGGCACAGTGGGAGGTGTCAGGGGTGGCACTGAGTGGGCTCTGAGGTCCCTTCCAAAGCCACCCAGAGGATTTTTGTTGCTGCAGAGGGTCAGCTGTGGAGCCCCCCAGGCTCTCCCTGTGCCCAGCCCTGTGCCCAGGCACCCTCAGCAGAGGGAAAAGGCTGCTCCAGGGCCCTTTGGAGCAGGAGCAGTTCCTGGAGAGCAGGAGCAGCTCAGCCCTGCTGTGATGGTGTTCACGGGGGTCCCAGGATGAGGGAAGAGACGAGGATCTGACTCCATGTTCCAGAAGGCTGATTTATTATTTTGTGATATATATTATATTAAAACTATACTAAAAGAATAGAAGAAAGAATTTCATCAGAAGGCTAGCTAAGAATAGAAAAAGGATCATAACAAATGCTTGTGACTGACTGAGACAGTCTGAGCCAGCTGACTGTGATTGGCCATTAATTAGAAACAACCCCACGAGGCCAATCCCAGATGCAGCTGTTGCATTCCACAGCAGCAGATAATCAATGTTTACATTTTGTTCCTGAGGCCTCTCAGCTTCTCAGGAGGAAAAATCCCAAGGAAAGGATTTTTCATAAAAGGTGTCTGTGACAGCCCTGGCGGTGCTGCAGCCTTGGTGCCCCGGCAGGATGAGGTTGGAATGGTTCCTGGAGATGCCCTGGCAGCAGAGCAGCTCTGCAGTGGCAGCAAGGAGAGCTGGAGGTGACTCTGTGCTCTTGGAAGGGCTCCATCCCTGCTGCAGGGAGCCCTGGGCTGTCCTGGCCCCGTCCCTCTGCAGGGTTTGGGGGCTGTGCCCACGGGCTGCCCACATCCCTGTCCTGGCTGTGCCCACATCTCTGTCCTGGCTATGCCCACATCCCTGTCCTGGCTGTGCCCACATCTCTGTCCTGGCTATGCCCACATCTCTGTCCTGGCTGTGCCCACATCCCTGTCCTGGCTGTGCCCACATCCCTGTCCTGGCTGTGCCCACATCCCTGTCCTGGCTGTGCCCACATCTCTGTCCTGGCTATGCCCACATCTCTGTCCTGGCTGTGCCCACATCTCTGTTCTGGTTCTGTGCCCACATCCCTGTCCTGGCTGTGCCCACATCCCTGTCCATGCCAGACTGTGCCCACATCCCTGCGCTGGCTGTGCCCACATCCCTGTCCTGGCTATGCCCACGTCCCTGTCCTGCCTGTGCCCACATCCCTGTTCATGCCAGGCTGTGCCCACATCCCTGCGCTGGCTGTGCCCACATCCCTGTCCATGCCAGACTGTGCCCACATCCCTGTCCTGGCTGTGCCCACATCCTTGTCCATGCCAGGCTGTGCCCACATCCCTGTCCTGGCTATGCCCACGTCCCTGTCCTGCCTGTGCCCACATCCCTGTTCATGCCAGGCTGTGCCCACATCCCTGTCCATGCCAGGCTGTGCCCACGTCCCTGTCCTGCCTGTGCCCACATCCCTGTCCTGGCTGTGCCCACATCCTTATCCATGCCTGGCTGTGCCCATGTCCATGTTTAGGGCAAATCTGGGAGAAAATCCCCAAAATGGGGCCCCTCCAGTAAGCAAACCCACAGGGCCCCTCCCCACAACCAGTTTGGGAAGGATTCCTCGGAGAGCAGTGGAAAGAACCTGTTTGTTGAGCGGGCACAGTGCCCCCCAGCACACAAAATGAACAATATTAGATGACAACACTCTGAAAAGATGACAAATTCAGAAAGTCTCTCTGGGGGTGGTCGCTCTGCTCTCAGTCCCTCAGTGCTGGGGCAGCTGCTGCAGCCACAGGGTGCAAACTCTCGCTGTTCCCAGGTCCCAGTCCAGAGCAGGTTCGAGTAGGTCCAAAACAAGGGAAAGGAGAAACAGTCCAGAGAAAATTTGGGCTGCTTAGCTAAACGAACTAATGAGCAGAAGCTAAAAGCAAGAACAAAGCAGGAGCAAAGCAGAAGCAAGATGAGAGCAAAGCAAAGAGCCAAGCAAAAAGCAAAAGCGGCACCATGTACTGCCCCGTCCAAGTGTCCTACCAGCTGTGGGGAGGCTGATAAGAAACCAAAACAAAACTTCCACTCCTCAGAGCCAGTCTTGAATGCACAGAACACAATATCCAGCATAAACAGAACACACAGACAGGGATACAAGCATCATAACGTCACCCTAGGACAAATATTCACGTTAATATTTGTGAAATGACAATGATAAACAGGAGAATTGATACAGCATAACTTTCTGTCATCACGCATGTAGTATTAATTTTAATATTTGCTAAAAGCCAGTGATAAAGAGGTGTTTTCCCAGCACTGACCCTGTCCTTTCCCCCCCGTGTGTGCAGGGAGATCCTGCAGGAGATCCAGCGGCTGCGGCTGGAGCACGAGCAGGCGTCGCAGCCCACGCCCGAGAAGGCGCAGCAGAACCCCACGCTGCTGGCAGAGCTGCGCCTGCTGCGGTAATGCGCCGGGGTGCTGGGGTAATGGGGTACACTGGGGTACACTGGGGTAATGGGGTACACTGGGGTACACTGGGGTACACTGGGGTACACTGGGGTGCTGGGGTACACTGGGGTGTACTGGGGTACACTGGGGTGCTGGGGTGCTGGGGTAATGGGGTACTGGGGTGCTGGAGTACACTGGGGTACACTGGGGTACACTGGGGTGCTGGGGTACACTGGGGTGCTGGGGTACACTGGGGTACACTGGGGTACTGGGGTACATTGCGGTACACTGGGGTGCTGGGGTACACTGGGACACTGGGGTACTAGGGTAATGGGGTACACTGGGGTACACTGGGGTACTGGGGTACACTGGGGTACTGGGGTACTGGGGTGCTGGGATAGTGGGGTGCTGGGATACTGGGGTATCGGGATAGCAGGGTACTGGGGTGCCGGGACAGCGGGGTACTGGGGGGTACTGGGGGACTGGCATACTGGGGTACTGGGGTGCTGGGGTACTGGGGGTACTGGGATAGTGGGGTACTGGGGCACTGGGATACTGGGGTACTGGGATTGTGGGATACTGGGGTAGGGGGGCACTGGGGTACTGGGATACTGGGGTACTGAGATAGTGAGGTACTTGGGTACAGGGATACTGGGGTACTCTGGTACTGGGGTACTGGGATAGCGGGGTACTGGGGTACTGGGATAGGGGGCTACATGGGTATAAGGGGGTACTGGGATAGTGGGATACACTGGGGTACTGGGATACACTGGGGTACTGGGATAGGGTGGTACTGGTGTATAGGAGGGTACTGGGATAGTGGGATACTGGGGTACTGGGATACGCTGGGGTACTGGGATAGCGGGTTACTGGGATACTGGGGTACTGGGGTACTGAGATAGCAGGATACTGGGGTACTGGGGTACCAGGATGGGCTACTGGGATGGGCTACCAGGATAGCGGGGTACTGGGATACTGAGGTACTAGGATAGCGGGGTACTGGGATAGCAGGATAGCAGGATAGCAGGGTACAGGGATACTGGGATACTGGGATACTGGGATACTGGGATAGCGGGATACAGGGATACAGGGGTGGGCTATGGGGATACTGGGATGGGCTACTGGGATAGCAGGATGGGCGAGTGGGATACTGGGATGGCGGGACACTAGGGTACTGGGATAGCAGGGTACAGGGATACTGGGGTACTGGGATAGCAGGATACAGGGATACTGGGGCGGGCTACTGGGGTACCAGGATGGCATAGCAGGGTACTGGGATGGGCAACTGGGGTACCAGAATGGGCTACTGCGATAGTGGGATAGCGGGATACTGGGATAGCGGGATAGTGGGGTACTGGGATAACAGGATAGCGGGATAGTGGGGTACTGGGATAGTGAAATAGCAGGATACAAGGATACTGGAGTGGGCTACTGGGACACCAGGCTGGGCCACCAGGCTGGGCCACCAGGATATCGGGCTGTGCTACTGGATTGTGGGGCTGGGCCACTGGGCTGGGCTACAGGGACACTGGGCTGGGCTATTGGGGTACTGGGCTGCTGGGCTGGGCCATCTCACACTCGGGGCCGAGGCAGCCCCTTGAGCCCCTCAGGGGTCAATAAAGACTTCCCTGCCTTGGTGGGACAGCTCAGGGAGGAGTTTGAGTTTGGGCACCAGGGACCCGTGGGACTGGGCATGGTGTGGGTGATTGTCTGTGAAACAGCTTTACTGCCCTGGGAAACACCTTTAGTGCTGAGAAACACCTTTACTGCCCTGGGAAACACCTCTACCCCTCTGAGAAAACACCTTCACTGCCCTGGGAAACACCTCTACCCCTCTGAGAAAACACCTTTACTGCCCTGACAAAACACCTTTACTCCTGTGTTTACTCCTCTGTGAAAACACCTTTACACACCCAAGAAAACACCTTTACTCCTTTGAGAAAACAGCTTTATTCCCTTGAGAAAACACCTTTACACCCCTGAGAAAACACCTTTACTCCTCTGAGAAAACAACTTTATTGCCTTGAGAAAACACCTTTACTCCTCTGAGAAGCACCTTTATTTCCTTGAGAAAACATCTTTACACCCCTGAGAAAACACCTTTACTCCTGTGTTTACTCCTCTGTGAAAACACCTTTAAGCGCCCAAGAAAACACCTTTACTCCTTTGAGAAAACAACTTTATTCCCTTGAGAAAACACCTTTACACCCCTGAGAAAACACCTTTACTCCTCTGAGAAAACACCTTTACTCCCTTGTGCAAACACCTTTACTGCCCTGTGCAAAGTAGGCATTTTACCACAATTATACTTGTCTTTATAACAAAGTGACTTTAACATGACACATACAAAATTTATTGTAATAATTTATTTTAAGTTTTAATGATAATTTATTTAAAATTAATTTTAATTTGTGAAAAGCCAATATAGCCAATATTATAATGTATAACAATAGTAATTATTATTATTAGATAATTATATTAGTTATTTCCCTAAGCTTAATTAACAACAGAAAAAAAACCCATATCTTTATGACAAAGTTACTTTAACATTACACATATAAAATTTATTTTAATAATTTATTTAAAATTTAATAATAATTTTTTAAAATTTATTTTAATATTTGCAAAAAGCCAGTATTATAATATATATTGGTCATAATTATTATTTTTGTTATTATTATTAGATACTTATCTTAGTTATTTCCCCAAGCTTAATTACCAACAGCAATAAAAAACCAGATCTTTATAACAGTTACTTTAAAATTACACATATAAAATTTATTTTAATAAATTATTTTAAATCTATTTTAATATTTGCAAAAAGCCAGTATTAAAATGTATAATAATTATAATAATTATTTATTATAATTACTGATTATTATAATTAATTAGAATAATGTATGTATAATGTAAGCCAATATTATAATGTACAATAATTATTATAATGTATTATTATAATGCATTATTACAATTATAATTAATTATAATAATGTATATAGAATGTAGGACAATATTATAATGTATAATAATTGTGATAATGCATTATAATTATTTATTATTAAGATAATTATAATAATGTATGTATAATGTAAGCCAATATTATAATGTATAATCATTATAATGTATTATTATAAATTTTTATGAATATAGTTTATTATAATAATGTATATATAATGTAAGCCAATATTTTGATGTATAATAATTATTATAATGCATTATAATTATTTATTATTATTTATTATTATTATTATGTATATATAATGTAAGCCAATATTATAATGTATAATTATTATTATAGTGCATTATAATTATTTATTATTATTTTTATTATTATAATGTATATATAATGTGAGCCAATATTATAATGTACAATAACAATAATTATTATTATTAGCTACTTAGATGAGATAACATTCCACAAACACATGAAAAAACCACCTAGTACAAACATACCAACCATCAGCACTCAGTGCCTGAAGGCAGCGTGGGCCAGAGCCAAAATGAAAGTAATAATTTAAAAAAAACCTAAATCCACAACCAAAGAATGCGCACACCCTAAAAACAGAGCCAAAGGGAAACCACACTAAACAGGTCTTAAAGATGCAAAGTAGTTAAAGGAAAAAATTGTGTTTGCTGTACATAAGAGTCTGTGGATAATAATAATAGTAATAAAAGTAATAGTAGTAATAGTAATAATAGTAATAGTAATAATAATGAATATGGAAATATTCCAGTTTTCTGTCCTTTAACAAACATCTCCTGTTCAAATTCCCACAGTGTGCCAGTGCCAGAGAAACACCCAGCGTGGTTAATATTTGTTATATTAAATATAGAAATGTATATTTATATTTACATTATATAATTATATTATATGGTTCTATTTATATATTTATACAGAAATATTTATATTTATATATGGAATATAGAAATATTTCAGAGGTTTTTGTCCTTTAAAGAACATCTCCTGTTCAGATTCCCAGGGTGGGTTGTCCATAGTGTGCCAGTGCCAGCACCCAGGGTGTTTAATATTTGTTATATTAAATATATAAATAACGATAATGATAGTGATAACAATATCTCTAACATTATTACTATTACTCTTATTATTTTGAATATATAACTATTCCAGAGTTTTCTGTCCTTTAAAGAACAGCTCCTGTTAAAATTCCCAGTGTGGATTGTCCACAGTGTGCCAGTGCCACAGAAACACCCAGGGTGGTTAAAATTTGTTATATTAAATATAGAAATGATGATGATGATGATGATGATGATGATGATGATGATGATGATGATGATGAAGAAAAGTAGTAGTAGTAGTAGCAGTAATAACAATAATGATATTCCTGAGTTCTTTAAAGAACTCTTTTTGTGGATTGCCCACAGTGTGCCAGTGCCAGCCTCAGGGTGGTTAAAATTTGTTATATTAAACCTATAAATTAATAATAATAGTAATAGTAATAGCAATAGCAATAGTAATAATAATAATGGAATATATAAATATTCCAGAATTTTCTGTTCTTTAAAGAACTCTTTTTGTGGATTACCCCCAGTGTGCCAGTGCCAGCTCCAGGAGGGGACATTCTGCCCTGGCTGGCACATCCTGGTGTCCCCACACTGGCACGTCCTGTGACACAAAGCCCAGCCTGGCTAAGCCTGGCTTTGAGCTGCTCTTTATTCGTCACCACTTTCCTGTTTTAGACCAGCCCAGGCTGAGCCCCAGCTATGGAATAGCTGCAGAGATTTGTGCAGCAGGGAGGGAAGGGAAGGTCACTGCTGTCACCTCCTGCTGTCACCTGGCTGTGCTGCAGGGGACGGGGCCTGGCTGCTGTGGCTCTGCAGAGAGATCTGGGTCCCCCTCTCTCCTTGGGAAAAACACCAATCAGTCGTTTTTGAAATTTAAAAAGTAATAATTAATTAATTAATTCAAAAAATTAATTTTATATTTATTTTAAATCAATTTAAAATTTTATTTTAAATTTTATTTTAAATTAATTTTTGTCTAATGGTATATTTATTTTAAATTAATTTTAAATGTTATTTAAAATTAATTTTAATTTAATTTTATATGTATTTTAACTTAACTTTAATTTTAAATTAATATGAAAATAGTTTTAAATTTCTTTTAAATTATTTTTAAATTGTATTTTAAATTAATTTGAAAATAATTGTAAATTAATTTTAAATTAATTTTACATTTTATTTTAAATAATTTTAATGTAATTTCATTAATTTTAAAAATAATTTTAAAATCATTTAAATCTAACTTAATTTTTAATTATTTACTATTTAATTTAATATTAATAAATAATTCCTAGCTAATTTTTATTTACTATTTAATAATTTAATATTAATAATTAATTACTATTTAATAGTAATAAAGTGGTTATAAAAATATCAATATAATTAGAGTAATAATAATTTGAACAGTTAGGATTTAGGACAATATGAGACAATAAAAACAGAGAGTTACGGATGTCTGGGTACCTTTTCTGAGCAAAATAAGCCCGAAAAAGGCCCCACGTTAACAGAGGATTAACCCTTAAAAACAATAACCTGTTGCACATTCATACAGCTCATCCATGATGCATAAATTCCATTCAAACACAGGATTCTGTCTGGGCAGTGTCAGCTCCTTCCTCTTAATCCTAACTGCATCTTCAGGGCTGAGCAAGGCAGGAAGAAATTAATTTCTTCTGATAAGGGAGCAATAAATTCTCTTTCTCTGAAAGATTCAGGTGTCCTGTGGCTGCTATCTCAGTGACAGTATCTCATTCCTCTCTTTAAAAAAAAGTATCTTACATAGCATAGTTTCTATTTTAACATTATGTTATAACCTAAAACTGTATTTAACACACTACTAAAAAAATGAATACAGCATAACCTTCTAATGTAACACATGTAATATTCATTTTAATGTTTGTGAAAAACCAATCATAAAATGTGCATTTTTTCACATTTCCTGCAGCTTTTCCTGCCCTCCCATTTCCCTCTCTCTGCTCCCCAAAGCTCCTCCTGCTCTGTCTGGGCTCTGCAGGATGCTCAGAGACAGAAAAATGTGGATATGTCTCCATATAAAAGTGGATTTTTCTCTGCTGCTGCCATGGCTGGGGGCAGAAGGGAATTGTCACCTCCAGTGCTGGAATTCAGGGTGACTTTCACAGAGGAGAATTCCCTGCCTGGCAGCTCTGACACAGCCTGAGTTTGTCTCTCCTCTCTCTCTCTCCCCCACGTCCCTGGCACAGGCAGAGGAAGGATGAGCTGGAGCAGAGGATGTCAGCCCTGCAGGAGAGCAGGAGAGAGCTGATGGTGCAGCTGGAGGGGCTGATGAAGCTGCTCAAAGTAAGGAACCAAAAGCACAACTAACTTCCTTCCTTCCTTCCTTCCTTCCGCCACTTCCTTCCGCCACTTCCTTCCGCCACTTCCTTCCTTCCTTCCTTCCGCCACTTCCTTCCTTCCTTCCTTCCGCCACTTCCTTCCTTCCTTCCGCCACTTCCTTCCTTCCGCCACTTCCTTCCTTCCTTCCGCCACTTCCTTCCGCCACTTCCTTCCGCCACTTCCTTCCTTCCTTCCGCCACTTCCTTCCGCCACTTCCGCCACTTCCTTCCGCCACTTCCTTCCTTCCTTCCTTCCTTCCGCCACTTCCTTCCGCCACTTCCTTCCGCCACTTCCTTCCGCCACTTCCGCCACTTCCTTCCGCCACTTCCTTCCTTCCTTCCTTCCGCCACTTCCTTCCGCCACTTCCTTCCGCCACTTCCTTCCGCCACTTCCTTCCGCCACTTCCGCCACTTCCGCCACTTCCGCCACTTCCTTCCGCCACTTCCTTCCTCCCTCCCTCCCTCCCTCCCTCCCTCCTTTGCTGCCACCCCCTAAAAACCCTCTCTGCGTTTGCCAAAAGCCATTTCCATGCCAGCTCTGTGTGGGGTGCAGGGGCTGAAGGTTCCTCCAGGTTTTTGTGGGTAAAACCTGCAGAACCGCAGATCTGGAGGGGTTTGAAGGGGTTTGCGTTGGTTCCTGGGCTCTCCACTGTGGTTTGTGTGGGTAAAACATGCAGAACCTGAGATCTGGGGTTGTTTGAAGGGGTTGAGGTTGGTACCTGGGCTCAGCACTCCCCACTGTGGTTTTTGTGGGTAAAACCTGCAGAACCCCAGATCTGGGGGGGTTTGAAGGGGTTGGGGTTGGGACCTGTGGTTCAGCGCTCCCCACTGTGGTTTTTGTGGGTAAAACCTGCAGAACCCCAGATCTGGGGGGGTTTGGAGGATTTTGGGTTGGTACCTGGGCTCAGCACTCCCCACTGGCACTGGGAAATAAATGGGGAGCAGGGCAGGGGGTGAGTGAGGGTCCCAGTTGTGGCTTTGTCTGGGTCTGGGTTGAAGGCAGGAATTCCAGCCCTGTCCCCATCCTGGGCAGGAATTCCAGCCCCTTCCCTCCATCCTGGGCAGGAATTCCAGCCCCTGTCCCCTTCCTGTCCCACACCTGAGCACAACACCCTTGCCAAGTTTGGAATTCTGCTTTTTCCTGAAGCCAGTTCCCAATATCCCACTCAAATCCCCTTTTTCCCCTTCTGGAGCCCTGCAGATGAAATCTCTTCCAGAAGAACATCTGTTCCTCTGGAGCTGGGGGAATCCAAAACTCAGAATTCCCTGCCAATGCAGCTTTGCCTGAGCATCAGAAATTCGTGCCTGGTTTTCAGCGTGAGCTGGGTTTGCCCCCTTTGTTCTCCTCCCTCAAACCCAGCTACAAATTCAGCTGCAGCAGAACTGCAGGGAATGGGCAAAATGTCACCCAGAACATCACCCAGAACATCCCTGTCCCCTGAGCTGTGCCCATCAGAACCTCCTGAGCCCAGCTCTGCTCCCTCTGCCTGTAAAAACCCCTTAAACGGGGATTTGAAATGCCTTCAGCAGGCACAGCTGGGCCCTCACAGCCCCTGCTCCGCTCTGCTGGGGATGGGCTCTGTGCCCTGCCCAGACTTTTAATAGAAATTATTTTTATATTTTTATATTTTGGGAAAGCAGGCTGGAGGTGGACTTCCTGCTTATTTTTATTTTTATTTTATTTTTATTTTTAATTTTAATTTTTATTTTTACTTTTATTTTTATTTTTAGGAAAAGCAAGCTGGAGGTCGAGTTCCTGCTCATATTTATATTTATATTTATATTTATATTTATATTTATATTTATATTTATATTTATATTTATATTTATATTTATATTTATATTTATATTTATATTTATATTTATATTTATATTTATATTTATATTGCCCCAGGCAGCTCCTGGCTCTATTATTTTTTAATTATTTTAAGGGATCTTAATATTTTATTTTATTTCATTTCATTTTAATTTATTAATTTATTATTTTATTTATTTTACTTTATTTTATTTTATTTATTTAATAATTTCTTATTTTTATTTATTTTTATTTTAATTATTTTAAAATTATTTTAAAATAATTTTCAATATTTTAAGGCATTTTATTATTTTATTTTATTTCAATTTAATTTATTATTTTATTTTAATTAACTTTTTTCTTTTAATTATTTTAAAGTTATTTTTAACTTCTAAAATTATTTTAAGGGATTTAAATTATTTTATTTTAATGTATTGATTTAGTAATTTATTTTAATTTAATTTTTATTTTAATTATTTAAAATTATTTTAAGTATTTTAAGGGAATTATTTTAAGCTGCAAGTCCCCCAGCGTGTTGAGCTAACAATACCATTTCTCCCAAGTACTTTTAGCACCTTTTTCTCATGGTTGGTGTCAGGATCCCAGCCCGGCCCTGCTGCCCCAGGCTCTGCTCTGTTCCTGATGCTGCTCTTTATTTCCAGCTCTCCTTCTCAGTGCTTTTAGCCCTGCCAGACACGATTTTCCCCCGCCAGGTTTTTGCTTCTCTCCTCACTTGGAGCTCCTCAGAGCTGTTCATGTATAATTTACATCAGCTGTTAAGCTTTTATGGGGATTTTTTTTTCCATTTTCTTATGCAGTGTTTTTTACATTTTTAATGCCGCCTTCATTTCGCCGTTTAGGGCTGGATTCAGCCCTGCTTGCCTCAGAGTTTGGGGCCTCAAATTCCTCCCTGAAGGGAAGGAAAGCGAGGAAAGATCCTGGAGGTCAAGGGGCTGAGCTCTGGGACAGGGACAGGAGCCAGGGAAGGGCTGGAACAGGGAATTTGGGGTGGATTTTGGGAAAGGTTCATCCCCAGAGGGTGCTGGCACTGCCCAGGCTCCCCGGGGAATGAACACATCCCCAAACCCTGCAGAGCTCCAGGAGGGCTTGCACAGCCCAGCCAGGGATGGCCAGGGTGGGATTTGGGGATTTGGGGGGCTCTGGGCAGGGCAGGAGCTGGGGGAGGGTCCTGGGGGTCCCTCCCAAGCCAGAATGTTCCATGGTTCCATCTGTGCAAGGCCATCCAGGGCTGTCCCTGAGGTTCAGCCACTGTCCCCACGCTGTGCTGGTGGCACTCAGGGCAGGGAGAGGCCCTGGATGAGGTCTCTTCCAAGCAAAACCAGTCCTGGTGCTGTGATTTCTGAGTGTTCTGGTTCTGTGATTTCTGACCCTCCCCATTCTGTGATTTCTGAGTGTTCTGGTTCTGTTCTTTCTGACACTTCCTATTCTGTGATTTCTGACCCTTCCTATTCTGTGATTTCTGACCCTTCCTATTCTGTGATTTCTGAGTGTTCTGGTTCTGTGATTTCTGACCCTTCCTATTCTGTCATTTCTGACCCTTCCCATTCTGTGATTTCTGACCCTTCCTATTCTGTGATTTCTGAGTGTTCTGGTTCTCTGATTTCTGATTGTTCTGGTTCTGTGATTTCTGACCCTTTTGATTCTGTGATTTCTGACTGTACCTTTTCTGTGATTTCTGACCATTTTGTGATTTCTGACCATCCCCATTCTTTGTTTTCTGACTGTTCTAGTTCTGTGATTTCTGATGGTTCCCATTCTGTGATTTCTGACCATCCCCATTCTGTGATTTCCAACAGTTCTGGTTCTGTGACTTCTGACTGTTCTAGTTCTGTGATTTCTGACCACTCTGTGATTTCTGACCACTCTGCGATTTCTGACCACTCTGTGATTTCTGACCATTCCAGTTCTGTCATTTCTGACAATTCCGTAGTTTCTGATTTTTCCCATTCTGCGATTTCTGATCATTCGGTGATTTCTGAGTGTTCCCATTCTGTGATTTCTGACCCTTTTGGTTCTGTCCTTTCTGACCATTTTGTGATTTCTGACCATACTGTAATTTCTCACCATTCTCTGGTTTCTGACTGTTCTGGGTCTGTGATTTCTGACCATCCCCATTCTGTGACTTCTGACCATTCTGTGATTTCTGACTGTTCCCATTCTGTGATTTCTGATCATCCCCATTCTGTGATTTCTGACCATTCCAGTTCTGTCATCGCTAACCATTCTTTGATTTCTATCTGTTCCCATTCTTTGATATCTGACTATTTCTGGTTTTGTGATTGCTGACCATCCCCACTCTGTGATTTCTGACCTTTCCCATTCTGTGATTTCTGACCATGCTGGTTGTTTGTTAGGTTTAGGGTTAATTGACCCCTTACCTGGGGTCCTGCCCTGCTGTTCCTGGCCCCTCACAGGGCCCTCCCCAGCTGCTGCTATCGAGGCAGGGTTCGGATTTCTGAGTGTTCCCCACAAATCCTCCCTTGGCAGTGCTGACCCTTCCAGTTCTGGGAATTTCTGCAATCCCAGACTGGGCTGGCAGGGAGTCTGGGGCTGCCCCACCATGGAAGTGTCCATGGCCTGGATTTACAGGGCTGGAGCCCCCTGGGATGGTGTCTCCAGGTGGGATCTCAGGGATTTCCCCACCAGAACCATCCTGGGGCTGCGGCTCCATCCCTCGTTCCCCCATTCCCTCATTCCCCCATTCCCTTATTCCCCCATTCCCTGCTCCCCACAGCCCCCCTGGCTGTGCTGAGGGTCCCTGGGGACCCCTGAGTGCTCCTCCCATGGATTTCCAGGGAAATCCAGCACACAGATCCCATTTCCCTCCTGCATTTCCTCTGTGATTTATCCTGCACACAGATCCCATTTCCTCCCTGGCCATTTCCTCTGTGATTTATCCAGCACACAGATCCCATTTCCCCCTGCATTTCCTCCCTGGCCATTTCCTCTGTGATTTATCCTGCACTCAGATCCCATTTCCCCCTGCATTTCCTCCCTGGCCATTTCCTCTGTGATTTATCCAGCACACAGATCCCATTTCCCCCTGCATTTCCTCCTGCATTTCCTCTGTGATTTATCCAGCACACAGATCCCATTTCCCCCCTGCATTTCCCTCCTGCATTTCCTCTGTGATTTATCCAGCACACAGATCCCGTTTCCCCCTGCATTTCCTCCCTGCATTTCCTCTGTGATTTATCCAGCACACAGATCCCATTTCCCTCCCTGGCCATTTCCTCTGTGATTTATCCAGCACACAGATCCCATTTCCCTCCTGCATTTCCTCTGTGATTTATCCAGCACACAGATCCCATTTCCCTCCTGCATTTCCTCTGTGATTTATCCTGCACACAGATCCCATTTCCCTCCTGCATTTCCTCTGTGATTTATCCAGCACACAGATCCCATTTCCCCCTGCATTTCCTCTGTGATTTATCCTGCACACAGATCCCGTTTCCCTCCTGCATTTCCTCTGTGATTTATCCTGCACACAGATCCCATTTCCCCCTGCATTTCCTCTGTGATTTATCCTGCACACAGATCCCGTTTCCCTCCTGCATTTCCTCTGTGATTTATCCTGCACACAGATCCCATTTCCCTCCTGCATTTCCTCTGTGATTTATCCTGCACACAGATCCCATTTCCCCCCTGCATTTCCTCCCTGCCCATTTCCTCTGTGATTTATCCTGCACACAGATCCCATTTCCCCCCTGCATTTCCTCCCTGCCCATTTCCTCTGTGATTTATCCAGCACACAGATCCCATTTCCCCCCTGCATTTCCTCCCTGGCCATTTCCTCTGTGATTTATCCAGCACACAGATCCCATTTCCTCCCTGCCCATTTCCTCTGTGATTTATCCAGCACACAGATCCCATTTCCCCCCTGCATTTCCTCCCTGGCCATTTCCTCTGTGATTTATCCAGCACACAGATCCCATTTCCTCCCTGGCCATTTCCTCTGTGATTTATCCAGCACACAGATCCCATTTCCCTCCTGCATTTCCTCTGTGATTTATCCAGCACACAGATCCCATTTCCCTCCTGCATTTCCTCTGTGATTTATCCAGCACACAGATCCCATTTCCCTCCTGCATTTCCTCTGTGATTTATCCTGCACACAGATCCCATTTCCCTCCTGCATTTCCTCTGTGATTTATCCAGCACACAGATCCCATTTCCCCCCTGCATTTCCTCCCTGCCCATTTCCTCTGTGATTTATCCAGCACACAGATCCCATTTCCCCCCTGCATTTCTTCCCTGGCCATTTCCTCTGTGATTTATCCTGCACACAGATCCCATTTCCCTCCTGCATTTCCTCTGTGATTTATCCTGCACACAGATCCCATTTCCCCCTGCATTTCCTCTGTGATTTATCCTGCACACAGATCCCATTTCCCCCTGCATTTCCTCCCTGCCCATTTCCTCTGTGATTTATCCTGCACACAGATCCCATTTCCTCCCTGCCCATTTCCTCTGTGATTTATCCTGCCCTGCTCAGCCCCAGCCCTGCTCACAGGGATTTTCACATCTGTGCTCAATGCCTGGGCCTCGTTTTTCAAAGCAACGACTCTTTTTTTGTGTGTGTGGTGTGGAGGTGATTGAAGATCTTCTCCCTGAGCTGGGTCCCCATCTGGTCCCGCTGCTGGTGGGAGGCACAAGTGGAAATTTGGGATGTGGGGATGGCCAGGCCCCACACCTGCTAAAATCCACCAAAAACACACCTGAAGGAACCCCAAATCTTGTCAAAACCCCCCAAAATGTCTTCTCAAATCCTCAGAATTGTCCCCCAGGCTGGGTGGGAGAGCAGCTCCCGGTGGTCAGCAGGGTGAAACTGCTTTAAATTAAGGGAAGGTTCTGGTTAATCCTGCTCAGATGGGAGATCAGCAGGGGAAGCGTGATAAACGGGTTCATGGATTTGCAGGCCAGAAGGAGCTTTTATCCCAGGGTTTTAATGCCGTGACCTGGATTTCTGGGGGGCTGCAGCAGAGTGCAGGGAAGGGCTGGGATTGGCATGGACAGGGGTCAGGATTCCTGCCCATTCCAGTTCTGTGATTTCTGACTGTTCCCATTCTGTGATTTCTGGCCATTCTGTGATTTATTCATCATTTATTCATCATTTATTCATCCCAGGGCCACAGCCCTGCTGGCGCTCGTCTGCGAGAGCACAAAATCCAGGGAAATGTCTGAATTCCCAAGGCAGCTCTGGCCTGGGTGACATTTTGCTCATTCCCAGCAGTTCTGCTGCAGCTGAAGGCAGGATGTGCCTCCCCCAGCGCAGCCCAGTCACATCTCCCTGCTTCCAAAGGGGACAAATTCACCTGAATTTCACCTTTTTTTTTTTTGTACTGAGACATTCCTGCAGTGCAGGAGCTGCTCTTTCCCTGCTCAGCATTTCTGCTCCTTTTTTATTTAAATAATTTAAAAATATATTTTAATTATCTTAAGGGAATTGTATTTTATTTTATTTTATTTTATTTTATTTTATTTTTAATATTTTATATATTTTATATAATATATATTATATATTTTATATATATTATATATATATTTATATTTTTATATTTTATATTTTATATATTCTATATAATTTTAATACTATATTTTATTTTAATTTTGATATTTTATATATTTTATATATTTCATATTTTAATATTTAATATATTTTAATTTTATTTGATTTTATTTTATTTTATTTTATTTTATTTTATTTTATTTTATTTTATTTCTTGTGCCCTCCCAGCTCTGCTTGCTCTGCCCTTGGCAGTGCCAGGGGAGCTGACCCAGGGGCATCCTGAGCTGCTGGGGCTCTGTGCTGCCCCTTTTGTGTGTTTGGACACTCCCAGGGGCACCCCCAGACTTTATGGGATGGATTTGGGGTCTGTTGGATGTCTGGAGCAGGATTTTAGGATCATGGCACGGTTTGGGTGAGGAGGGAGCACAAATCCCACTCAATCCCCCCCTGCCATGGGCAGGGCACCTTCCCTGTGCCAGGCTGAGCCCATAAATAAATAAATAAATAAATAAAATAAATAAAGCCCAAAGGAGCAGAAACACCCCTGGGTGTCCCCTCCCAGCCAGGGAGCCCTGCTGGCACCCACTGTGCCCACCACCAGAGTGGGACAAACGGGACAAATAGTGGGATAAATGGGACAAATAATGGGACAAATAATGGGATAAATGGGACAAATAATGGGAAAAATGGGACAAATAATGGGACAAATAATGGGACAAATAATGGGACAAATGTCACCTGTGCTGCCCCTCAGCCCTCGTGTCCTGCCCTGCTGCAGGTGCTGGCGCCGTGTCCTGTCCTCTCACTGGGTGTTGTGGGTGAAATCATCATTTTCACACCATAACTGACCTTTCCTCTCTCTCTCTCTCCGCTTTCCCCTCCTCTCCAGGAAGAAGAACAAAAGCAGGCAGTAAGTTGACTTCACCTTGTAGGTGATCTGACTTTTTTTTTCTCCCCCTTCGTGCATGAAATCCATTTTCTGTTAATTGCCTTGTCTGCAAATGAGCCCTGGGGATGAGGGGGGTGCTTTTCCTGCCTGGGATGTGGAGCGGAGCCTCCCTCAGCATGGCTCTGTGTGTTTGTCTGTGTGTCTGTCTGTCCCGGAGCTATCCCCTCTCCCTTTCCAGGGAATTTCATTGCCACAGGGCAGGGCTGCCGAGGCTTTTGTGGAATCACGCACACGAACGGGGATTCTCATTTCTGGGAGGGTTCCACGAGCTCGGAGAGCTTTCCTGCCTCTTCAGGAATCCTTTAATTTGCCTTCCTTGCCACACATGCGAGCCCACGCAGGCAAAACTAATTAATGGCTTAATATTGCGGGCACGGCTCCATGGCCCCTGGAGGGGGCGAGGGGAGGAATGTCTGGGCTTTGTTATTCCCGTTTTCGGGATCCACTCCAGAGGGAGCCCTGCTGCTGCTCTCGGAGCTGCCAGATGTTTGCAGCAGGAGCTGGGCAGCGTTTCTGAGCGATCCTTTGCCCCCAAGGCCTTGGCGGGCGTTAATCCGTGTGCACTTTCTCACAGACGTAAAATTGCGCGTTGGATGTATTGCTGGCAATTTTTTGGGGCTCGTTTTTGTGGGGAAATAAATATTTTGGGGGCAGCAATTATTGGTGGGAACACTTCAGTCTCACCCAGTGCCACCCCTGCCATGGCAGGGACATTTCCACTGTCCCAGGTGCTCCAAACCCTGTCCAGGCTCGCCCTGGGCACTGCCAGGGATGCAGGGGCAGCTCCAGCTGCTCTGGGAATTCCAGCCCAGCCCCTGCCCACCCTGCCAGGGGAGGGTTTGCCCCGTGTCCCACCCAAAGCCCTCCCTGGGTGTGGGATTTTATGGGGTCCCTGTCCTTGGAAGGAAAGAAGGAATCTGACTCTATGTCCTTAGAAGACTATAATATAATATAATATAATATAATATAATATAATATAATATAATATAATATAATATAATATAATATAATATAATATAATATAATATAATATAATATAATATAATATAACATAACATAACATAACATAACATATTTTTCCTATTATAATATAAATTTTATCTATTATTACATAAAATTCTATTATTTTAATTATATATAATAATTATTATATAATATTAAATTAATTAAATTAATTACATTAATTTATTAAATTAAATATAACAGTATAATATATATTATTTTATTAATATATTATTATTTATGAATTTTATATGACTATATTTACATATAATAGGAATACTATATATTATTATATAATATATAATTATATAATGTATTCATATATAATGTAATATATAAATTATATTGTATTATATTATATTATATTGTATTTTATATATTATATATAAATATATATTATTATATATTATTATATTATATATTATTATATTATATATTATATATTATTATATTATATATTATTATATACTATTATATACTATTATATATTATATTATATTATATTATATTATATTATATTATATTATATTATATTATATTATATTATATTATATTATATTATATTATATTATATTATATTATATTATATTATATTATATTATATTATATTATATTATATTATATTATATTATATTGAAAGGATACTTACAGAAGGCTACAAATAGTGATAATTAAAAACTCCTGACTCTCTCCAGAGTCTGACACAGCCTGACCCTGCCTGGTCATTAAGTCAAAAATAATCCACATTAAATTAATGAGCAATCACCTGTTGGACAAACAATCTCCAAACCACATTCCAGGGCAGCAAGACCCAGGAGAAGCAAATGAGATAAGAATTGTTTTCCTTTTTCTCAATTTCCAAGAATCCTGGGCGAGGGGATTTTTCAGAGAACATGGTGGTGACACCTGGGTTTGCTGGGGCTCTGGCAGGAGGGGTTTGGTTGGGATTTGGGTTGTTGAAGGATCCCCCTCCCCTGGCAGTGATCTCTGCAGGGAAGGGCAGGGCTTTGTGTCAGCCTCTGGATTGTGGGTGCAGGAAAAGGGGAAATACGAGATCATGGAAGAAGCTGAGCACTTTTAAATCCCTTTTCCCCCCGGAGCACTGTGTCAGGAGGAGCCAAAACTGCAATAACATCAGCACAGTGACATTCCATCGGGGCCCAGCCCTCTGGAGCCAGGGATGCAGGTGCCCAAGTTGGTTTGAGGCTCAAAAAAGGCAGATTTACAATTCTGGTCTGCAGGAGTTGAAATTTGACGTCCTGCCTTTGCAAGGCCTGGGGTGGCTCGAGCTGCTCCACCCTGGCTGGGAGGGGAAGGTTGGGAATCCCAGGACAGGCTGGGAAATGCCAGGAAATGCTGAAAATCCCAGGAAAAACTGTAAATGTGCAGCCTGGGAAAGGTGGGAATTTCAGGAGGGGCTGGGAAATCCCAGGACAGGCTGGGAAATGCCCGGAAATGCTGAAAATCCCAGGAAAAACTGTAAATGTGCAGCCTGGGAAAGTTGGGAATTTCAGGAGGGGCTGGGAAATCCCAGGACAGGCTGAGAATCCCAGGACAGGCTGAGAATCCCAGAAAAGGATGAGAAATCCCAGGAAAAGCTGAGAAATCCCGGGAGAGGCTGGAAATCCCCTCTGGCTGAGAAGGTGCAGGTTTCTTATAGTTTTATAAGGGGGTTTTCGTTTAAGATGAATGGTTTGGAGAGTTTTTTGGGGGAGATTTAATTTTTTAATTGATTTTTTTATGTTTTTATGTTGGTTTTTTATATGTTTGTATTTTGGGGTATTTTATTTGAGGCATGTTTGAAGTATTTAAATGTTTTGTTTGGGGTTTGTAAATGGTTATTTGGTGCTTGAGGTGTGAATTGTGGTTGGGGTTGTGTTAGGATTTGTTGTAGGGTTGGTTTTGGGGTTTTTTTGTATTTAATTTTAATTGTAGGGTCATGTTTTATTTGGTGTTTGTGGTTGGGGTTGTGTTAGGGTTGGTTTTGGGGGTTTTTGTATTTAATTATAATTGAAGGATTATGGTGATTGGTTTTTGAGGTGGGAATTGTGGTTGGGCTTGTTTTAGGATTGGTTGTAGCTTTGGTTTGGGATTTTTTGTATTTAATTTTAGCTGCAGGGTTATGATTTATTTGGTGTTTGTGGTGGGAATTGTGTTAGGATTGGTTGTGGGGTTGGTTTTGGGGTTTTTTGTATTTAATTTTAGCTGCAGGGTTATGATTTATTTGGTGTTTGTGGTGGGAATTGTGTTAGGATTGGTTGTGGGGTTGGTTTTGGGGTTTTGAAGTATTTAATTTTAATTGTATGGTTATGTTTATTTAGTGTTTGTGGTGGGAATTGCTGGAGTGGTGTTAGGATTGGCTGTAGGGCTGGTTTTGGGGTTTTGTTTTATTTAATTTTAGTTGAAGGGTTATGTTTTATTTTGTGTTTGTGGTGTGAATGTTGTGGTGGGATTGTGTTAGGATTGGTTGTGGGGTTGGTTTTGGGGTATTTTGTATTTAATTTTAGCTGCAGGGTTATATTTTATTTGGTGTTTGTGGTGGGAATTGTGGTTGTGTTAGGATTGGTTGTAGGGCTGGTTTTGGGGTTTTGTTGCATTTAATTTTAGTTGTAGGGTTATGTTTATTTGGTGTTTGTGGTGGGAATTGCTGGAGTGGTGCTAGGATTGGCTGTAGGGCTGGTTTTTGGATTTTTTGTATTTAATTTTAGCTGTAGGGTTATGCTTTATTCAGTGTTTGTGGTTGTTAGGATTGGTTGTAGGTTTGGCTTTGGGCTTTTTGTATTTAATTATAGCTGTAGGGTTATGTTTTATTTGGTGTCTGTGGTTGGGATTATTAGGATTGGTTGTAGGGCTGGTTTTAAGGTTTTGGTTTATTTAATTTTAGTCAAAGGGTTATGTTTTATTCAGTGTTTGTGGTGGGAATTGTGGTTGGGGTGGTGTTTGGATTGGTTGTAGGGTTGGTTTGGGGTTTGTTGTATTTAATTTTAGCTGCAGGGTTATGTTTTATTTGGTGTTTGTGGTGGGAATTATGTTAGGATTGGTTGTAGGGTTGGTTTGGGGATTTTTGTATTTAATTTTAGCTGCAGGGTTATTTTGTGTGTTGTTTTGGTGTTTTTGGATGATTTTGTGTGGTGGCTGTGCAGGGGGGAGAGGATTTGGTGCCACATGGTCAGGGCTGAGCTCCCATCGAGGCTTGGGCAGGTTCTGTTCTGGCCTGGGCCCCTGGAGAGCCTTGGTGTGATGTCATAGTGCTGGAGTGATGTCATAGCCCTGGAGTGATGTCATAGCACTGGAGTGATGTCATAGTGCTGGAGTGATGTCACAGCCCTGGACTGATATCATTGCCCTGGAGTGATGTCATAGTCCTGGGGTGATGTCATAGCCCTGGAGTGATGTCACAGAACTGGAGTGATGTCATAGCGCTGGAGTGATGTCATAGCCCTGGGGTGATGTCACAACCCTGGAGGATCAGAGCCTGGTATGATGCAATAGCCCTGGTGTGATGTCACATCCCTGGTGTGATGTCATCACCCTACTGTGATGTCATAGCCCTGGTGTGATGTCATAGTCCTGCTGTGATGTCATAGCCCTGGAGGGACAGAGCTCCGTGTGATGTCATAGCCCTGGTGTGATGCATAGCCCTACTGTGATGCCATAGCCCTGGAGCGACGTCACAGCCTTGAAGTGACGTCACAGCCTTGGAGTGATGTCATAGTCCTGGAGTGATGTCATAACCCCGTGTGATGTCATAGCCCTGGAGTGATGTCATACTCATGGTGTGATGTCATAGCCCTGGAGGAACAGAGCTCAGTCTGATGTCACAGCCCTGGTGTGATGTCATAACGCTGGTGTGATGTCATAGCCTTGGTGAGCTGGGATGGGTTAGTTCTGCTCTGGGTTAAGATGGGATGGGTTAGTCCTGCTCTGGGTTAACTGGGATGGGTTAGTCCTGCTCTGGGTTAACCTGGGATGGGTTAGTCCTGCTCTGGGTTAAGATGGGATGGGTTAGTCCTGCTCTGGATTAAACTGGGATGGGTTAGTCCTACTCTGGGTTAACTGGGATGGGTTAGTCCTACTCTGGGTTAAACTGGGATGGGTTAGTCCTGCTCTGGATTAAGATGGGATGGGTTAGTCCTGCTCTGGGTTAACTGGGATGGGTTAGTCCTGCTCTGGGTTAAACTGGGATGGGTTAGTCCTGCTCTGGATTAAACTGGGATGGGTCAGTCCTGCTCTGGGTTAACTGGGATGGGTTAGTCCTGCTCTGGGTTAACCTGGGATGGGTTAGTCCTGCTCTGCATTAAACTGGGATGGGTTAGTCCTGCTCTGGGTTAACTGGGATGGGTTAGTCCTGCTCTGGGTTAACCTGGGATGGGTTAGTCCTGCTCTGGGATAAACTGGGATGGGTTAGTCCTGCTCTGGGTTAAACTGGGATGGGTTAGTCCTGCTCTGGGTTAACTGGGATGGGCAGGATTAAACCCAAACCAGGGCTCTCTGCTCGTCCACGGCAGGACTAAATCTATCCCAAGGCTTTCCTCTGCTCCAGAGCAGGAATAAACCCAAACCAGAGCTCTCTGCTGCTCTAGAGCAGGATTAACACAAAGCAGGGCTCCCTTCGGCTCCAGGACAGGATTAAACCCATCCCAGCTTAATCCAGAACAGCAGGAATGTCCCAGAGCAGCAGGAATGTCCCAGAACAGAGCAGGAATGTCTCAGAGCAGAGCAGGAATGTCCCAGAACAGAGCAGGAATGTCCCAGAACAGCAGGAATGTCCCAGAGCAGAGCAGGAATGTCCCAGAACAGCAGGAATGCCCCAGAGCAGAGCAGGAATGTCCCAGAACAGAGCAGGAATGTCCCAGAGCAGCAGGAATGTTCCAGAGCAGCAGGAATGTCCCAGAGCAGAGCAGGAATGTCCCAGAGCAGCAGGAATGTCCCAGAGCAGAGCAGGAATGTCCCAGAACAGAGCAGGAATGTCCCAGAACAGAGCAGGAATGTCCCAGAACAGAGAAGGAATGTCCCAGAACAGCAGGAATGTTTTGATATCTGTGGTATTATCATTTCAGACCATCTACCACTTTATGCCACCCTTTGTCCCCTTTTCTGAACATGTTGTGGATGTGTTGATGGCCTTTTTCAGTTCTCTTCCGCGTTGCCACAGATTTTTTGCTGCCCCATTTGGGGACAATCGAGCCTCTGGCAGTTTTGTTTCCATCATTGAGAGATCCCTGCCATGCCTGTGGAGATGTTCCAGCAGGATTTGATTTGTTTCGGCAAGGCCTGCCTCTCCTTGCTGTATTTTTTTGTCCCTGGGAATCGTGACGCTGCTGCTGGGTTTGGCAGGGCAGAATTCCAGAATGTTCTCCTCTGACGTCTTTTCTTTTGGGCAAGGGCTGGAAGTGGTTAAAGGAGCAGCCTGGTGGAGTCCAGGATGTGAAATATTTATTGCTTCCCTGCTGGATTTCACAGCCCTGCTGGCTCTGGTGGAGCAGTGCTGGCTTCACTCTGCAGCCCAGCGCTCCCAGGGCTGGACTCAGCACTCCCTCCATCCATCCATCCATCCATCCATCCATCCATCCATCCATCCATCCATCATCCATCATCCATCATCCATCATCCATCCATCCATCCATCATCCATCCATCCATCCATCCATCCATCCATCATCCATCCATCATCCATCCATCCATCCATCCATCCCTCCATCCATCCATCCATCCATCATCCATCCATCCATCATCCATCATCCATCATCCATCCATCATCCATCCATCCATCATCCATCCATCCATCCATCCATCCCTCCATCCATCCATCCATCCATCATCCATCCATCCATCATCCATCATCCATCATCCATCCATCCATCCATCATCCATCCATCCATCCATCCATCCATCCATCATCCATCCATCCATCCATCCATCCATCATCCATCATCCATCATCCATCCATCCATCCATCATCCATCCATCCATCCATCCATCCATCCATCCATCCATCCATCATCCATCCATCATCCATCCATCCATCCATCCCTCCATCCATCCATCCATCCATCCATCCATCCATCCATCCATCATCCATCCATCCATCCATCCATCCATCCATCCATCCATCCATCCCTCCATCCATCCATCCATCCATCCATCCATCCATCCATCATCCATCCATCCATCCATCCATCCATCATCCATCCATCCATCCATCCATCCATCCATCCCTCCATCCATCCATCCATCCATCCATCCATCCATCCATCCATCCATCCATCCATCCCTCCATCCCTCCATCCCTGACCCCTCCTGCTGGCCTGGAGCACCCAAACACTCCTGTCTGCCGTGGGATTTATTGCTTCCCTGCTGGATTTTCCAGCCTGCAGGCTCTGGTGGAGCAGTGCTGGCTTCCAGTGCTGCAAGAACTGGAGGAAGCACAGGCAGCGCTCAGTGTGACCCAGCACTCCATCCCTCCATCCTTCCATCCTTCCATCCCTCCATCCCTCCATCCCTGACCCCTCCTGCTGGCCTGGAGCACCCAAACACTCCTGTCTGCCATGGGCAGTGCCTGGGCAGCAGCTATTCATTCCAAAATTCCATTTGAACCACCAAGGTGAGTGTTCCTGCGCTGCTCCCTGTGGAACTGTGGCTGTTCAGGCACAGGGAGAGCTGAGGCTTCCTTACCTGCTCGGGAATGTCCACCCAGGTGTGGGTGAAATTCAGCTTGGAGGCTTTGCTGTGCCTTGGATATCACCCAGAGAAGGGATTGTTGGTGGAGGCACAGGATGGTTTGGGTGGGAAGGACTAAGAGCCTGAATGAGGGATGTGGGACTCCAGGGCCTCTCCAAAATGCAGTTTATTGTGTACAAAATGCAGTTTATTTTGTACAAAATGCAGTTTGTTGTGTACAAAATGCAGTTTATTGTGTACAAAATGCAGTTTATTACATCCAAGACCTTACAGCAGTCCAGGGCTGTGGGTGACAGGGTGTCAGCTCCAGCTGCAGGCAGGCCTGGAGACCCTTTGGTTCTGGTTACATTGCATTATATACTTTTGTTTTTGTTACAAATGCATTCTATACTTTTATTTTGCTTACAGTGCATTACATATTTTTCCTTTGGTTACAATGCATTCTATACTTTTCTTTGCTGAGCTTCTTCATACAGCAGAACCAATCTATACCTTGACTATTATCTATAGCCCACCATAACTACTGTAATTACCATATTCATGTTACTGTTCTCCAATCACTAAAAGTCAGTGCATTGCAGTTTAAGCTAGAAGTTGTTTTTCAGATTTCTTGCAGTGGAAAATTCTGAGACCTTTTTTCTACTTGCAATATCAGCAGTCTTGTTTCCTTTCCTTTCCTTTCCTTTCCTTTCCTTTCCTTTCCTTTCCTTTCCTTTCCTTTCCTTTCCTTTCCTTTCCTTTCCTTTCCTTTCCTTTCCTTTCCTTTCCTTTCCTTTCCTTTCCTTTCTTTTCTCCTTTGCTCTAAGCCATACAAACCCCTTCTAACTCACACACTCTTTGCCTCCTTGGTTATCCAGCAAGGACTGGCTCAGCAATTCTGTTCTTCTGTATCAAAACTTGCTCCCATCTCTATTCCTTCTTCAGGTTCTACATTTAAAAATCTTTCTGCTAAGCACACATATCTGTGAGACTTTCTGGTAAAACTTTCATCCTTCCCAACCAGGACCTCAAATCCCATCCAGTGCCATGGCAGGGACACCTCCCCTGTCCCAGGGTGTCCCCAGCCCTGCCCAGCCTGGCCTTGGGCACTGCCAGGGGATGGAGAGTCCACAAAATCTTCAGTTTTCATGGATTTCAGACAAAATTCACAAAACCCCTTCCATGCACAGTGCTGGAACATGCAGCAGAACCAGCCCCACCCCACCTTGCAGGAGAGCATCCCTGAAGCTGGGGGTGAGCAGCGCTCCTAAGCCCCCCTAATCCAATTGCAGATCATTAACGTGAACTTGTTTCTGAGGGTGCATCTGCAGAGCTTTCCCTGGGACCATTCCCCAGAGCCACGTGAGGGACATCTGGATCCTCTGCTGCTCCGTGTGGCACCTGGCCCTCGTTAGCAGGAATGAGGAAATGGCAGTTTGGGGTTTCTTGACCTCACATGAAATCCATTTCTCTGGGCAAAGGTTGCTAACAGCTGGCGGCAATTTGGGGCTGGGCTCATCATCTGCTGCACAGATTTTACTGCTCTGCTTTGGCCCTTTCCTCTGTTGGGAACATTCCCCTTTTTCCACCTCCTCTCTTTATAGGGGTTGTCTTTTTCAAAGGCGGCCCTGGAACATCTTGTCAAGGCATGTTCTGTGCAGCTCCAGGCTTTAGGTACGGCCCGACGCAGCCAAGCTGGGCATAAATCACTCGTTTTCCTCTTTGCTGTAAAACTTTTGTCTTTTTGAAGTGGCTGCTTTCACCAGAGGCAATCTTGGCCCCTCTCCAGTTTGCTCTGCACCTCCCCAGCCCAACAAAGGCATTTCTGCTCTGGGGCTTGGGGCGCAGGGGAGAGCTGCAGGGGGACACGGGGGGCTGGAGCCCTGGGGATGCTCAGATGGGGCAGAGGAGGCTCTGGGAGAGCTCCCAGGGCATGGACAGGGACTGGGGACTGGGCAGGGAGTGATGGGTGCAGCCTGAGAGAGGGGAAATTCGGGTTAGATATTGGGAATTAGGCATTGTAGGCAGGCCCTGGCACAGGGTGCCCACCCTGCATCCCTGGCAGTGCCCAAGGCCAGGCTGGACATTGGGACACCCTGGGACCATGGGAGGTAGTTCTATTAAGGAATTCCATGGAGGAATTGTCCCCAATTATTGCCCAATCACCCTCTGAAGCCATCCTGGTGTGGCAGAGGCAGGAGATATCTGTGCCCCTGGCAGGGACAGGGCCTGAGGGTGTTTGGGGGTCTCCTCTCCTCTGGCCAGGGATCCCCTTGACAAATGGGACCAATTATGGCTCTGCTGCAAGAGAAAAACCTTTTAACTGCGGGGTTGTTGGGTTTTTTTAGATTTTTTTTTTGTAGTTACAGCTGATTTGAAGCAGGCTGGAAGCAAGATAAAGAAACCCAGCAAACCCAGGCCTGCTGCTGTTTGGCATGACAGAAATATCCTGGGTTCAGGGCCTGGGGATGCTGAGCTTGGATTTTGCTGGTTTAGATGGTGTCAGGGCAGGGATCCCTTCCCTCCCTCCCTCAGGAAAGGCAAACCTGGCCCTGGCATCAATTCATCTCCACAACTCTGTTTGGGAAGACAGAAATACCCTGGGTTCAGGGCCTGGGGATGCTGGGGTTGGGTTTTGCTGGCTCAGATGGTGTCAGGCAGGGCAGGGATCCCTTCCCTCCCTCAGGAAAGGCAAACCTGGCCCTGGCATCAATCCATCCCCAGATCAGTCCCAGCTGCAGCCTCAGCCTCGCGTGATGCTCCCAGCCTGGAGCCTCCTGGGGCTGGTTTTTTGTTTATTTACCCAAGGGAAATGGGAGTTGTTGTAACGAGCAAAATCCCTGCGTAACCCAGACTGGGGTTGCAGAGAAGGGCTGTGCTGTGTTGGTGATTTACTGCTGTAAACACAAATCCTGCTTCCAGCCTGGGGCAGGTGTGCTTAAAACCCACAAAGAATTAAAGCAGCAGAGAAATAGAAAGTTTTGGTGTTTAAAGTGAAGTTTTGCTGTTTTCAGTGAAGTTTTGGTGTTTTAACTGAAGTGTTGGTGCTCTAACTGAAATTTTGTTGTTTTGACTGAAGTTTTGTTGTCTTGACTGAAGTGTTGGAGTTTTAACTGAAGTGGTGGTGTTCTAGCTGAAGTGTTGGTGTTCTAGCTGAAGTGTTGGAGTTTTAACTGAAATTTTGGTGTTTTAACTGAAGTGTTGGTGTTCTAGCTGAAGTGTTGGTGTTCTAGCTGAAGTGTTGGAGTTTTAACTGAATTTTTTGGTGGTTTGAAGTGTTGGTGTTCTCACTGATGTAGTTCAGGGGAAATGCCCATGGCAGGGTACATGGGATGTGGGACGTGGGGTGTGTGATGTCAGACATGGGATTTGGGATATGGGGTGTGGGAATGTGGGATTTGGAACGTGGGAATTGGGATGTGGGGTGTGGTATATGGAGTTTGGGGTGTGGGATTTGGGGTGTAGGCTGTGTGCCTGTGGCCCTCAGGCAGCAAACTCTGCTCCCCAGGCACAGCCTGAAGATCTGGGTGTGGGATGGGGGATCTGGGATTTGAGACATGGGATTTGGGATATGGTACCTGGGATGTGGGATTTGGCATGTGGTGTGTCAGACATGGGATTTGGGACGTGGGGTTTGGGACGTGGGATTTGCGGTTTGGGATGTGGGGTGTGGGACACTGGATTTGGGACGTGGGATATGGGACACTGGGTTTGGGATGTGGGATGTAGGATTTGGGATGTGGGATTTGGGATGTGGGGTGTGGGACATGGGATGTGAGGTATGGGACATGGGATGTGGGGTGTGGGATTTGGGATGTGGTACATGGGGTGGTGCAGCAGCACTCCAGTGAGCAGCTGGATGATGCCCAGGGTACTTCCATTGAAGAAGAGCCCCCAAAGGGGCACAGCAGCCCGGGCTCGGTGCCAGGGACAGCTGCTGCTGCTGCTGCCCACCCTGGCATCCTGCAGCTCCTCAGCTCCCTGAGCTCTGTACATCCTGGGCGTCCTGGAGCTCCTCAAGTTTCCTCTGTAAATCATGAGGATCCTGGAAATCCTCAGGTTCCTCTGAGCTGTGTAAATCCTGGGGTTCCTGGAACTTTTCGGGTTCCTCTGTAAATCCTGGGGCTCCTGGAGCTCCTCAGATTCCTGTCAGCTCTGTAAATCCTGGAGCTCCTTAGGGTCCTCTGTAAATCCTGGAACTCTCCAGGTTCCTCTGTAAACCCTGGAGCTCCTGGAACTCCTCAGGGTCCTGAGCTCTGTAAATCTTGGGGCTTCTGGAACTCCTCAGGTCCCTCTGTAAATGCTGGAACCCCTCAGGGTCCTGTCAGCTCTGTAAATCCTGGGCTCCTGGGGCTCCTCGGGTTCCTCTGTAAATCCTGGGGATCCTGGAGCTCCTTAGGTGCCTCTGTAAATCCTGGAATTCCTCAGCTTCTTCTGTAAATCCTGGGGCTCCTGGAGCTCCTCAGGTCCCTCTGTAAATCCTGAAACTGCTCAGGTCCCTCTGTAAATCCTGGAATCCTGCAGGTTCCTGTCAGCTCTGTAAATCCTGGAACCCCTGGGGCTCCTGGAACTCCTCAGGTTCCTGTCAGCTCTGTAAATACTGGAATCCTGCTTCCTCAGGGTCCTCTGTAAATCCTGAAACTCCTCAGTAAATCCTCTGTAAATCCTGGGGTACTGCAGGATCCTGTCAGCTCTGTAAATCCTGGGATCCTGGAGCTCCTCAGGTTCCTCAGTAAATCCTGGAGCTCCTCAGGGTCCTCTGCACATCCTGGGGATCCTGGAGCTCCTCAGGTTCCTCTGTGAATCCTGGAATCCTGGAGCTCCTCAGGTTTCTGTCAGCTCTGTAAATCCTTGGATCCTGCTTCCCCAGCTCCCTCCCATCCCTTCCTGAAGGTTTGCTGTGCTGCTCTGCAGTGTGAATCTGCATTCCCAGTGCCCAGGGGAGGGAGCTGGGCCTGTCCTGCCCTCACCAGGGCTGCTGAGCCCCGGGAGCTCCTTCTGCAAGGAAAAGGGGTGCTGGGGATGGTGTGGGGCACAGGGTCACCCCCGGTGCTGGGGAGCAGGGCAGGTTCCAGCCCCCACCCTGGCACTGCTGAGGGTTAGATTTCACCTTCTCTGCCTCTTCCTTTTGGACACGAGGAGGAATTTCTGCATGGAAAGGGTGCTCAGGCCTTGGAGCTGCCCAGGGAGGTTGGCAGTGCCCATCCCTGCAGGTGGCACCTGGATGTGGCACTCAGGGAACAAGGTGGGCATTGGGCACAGCCTGGATTGGAAAGTCTGGGAGGGATTTTCAGCCTCAGGAACTTTGGGGTTCCTCCAGAAATGGAATTCTGCCTGTCTGGGGTGTGTGCAGACTCCGAGCATCACTGGGAGTGCTGAGGAGGAGGAGAAGCAGGAGGAGGAGGAGGAGGAGGAGGAGGAGGAAGGTACCGTGACTCTGAGCATCACCGAGTGATGCTGAGAGGGAGGAGGAGGAGCAGGAGGAGGAGGAGGAAGGTACCGTGACTCTGAGCATCACCGAGTGATGCTGAGCAGGGAGGAGGAGGAGCAGGAGGAGGAGGAGGGTGAGCTGGAACCATGATGAAGCAGCTCCGTGCCTCTGCCCTGTCATCCCTGACGTGTCCCTGCTCCCTGTGTGGGGAGGCACGGCCCAGGATGATTCCCCAGGATGATTCCCCAGCATTTGGGGAGGGTTTTTTGCAGCTCCTCTGCATCTCGTGCTGCTGCTGCTGCTGCTGCTGACAAGCCAGGAGTGCCAAAAATAGGATGAGGAATGGTTCAGTTGTGTAGGCAAAGCAGGAAATGCTGGCAGGCCCCAGCTGCTGCTCACCTGTGTGAGCTGAGCAGGGGAGCCCAGGGCTCTGTGAGCCCCCATCTCTGCCTGAAACACAGAGTTATCCACCCAGAGAGCCACAAATGTCAGAATTATCCACCCAGAGAGCCACAAATGTCAGATTTATCCACCCAGAGAGCCACCCCAATATCAGATTTACCCACCCAGAGAGCCACAAACGTCAGATTTATCCACCCAGAGAGCCACCCCAATATCAGATTTACCCACCCAGAGAGCCACCCCAATATCAGATTTATCCACCCACAGAACCACCCCAATATCAGATTTATCCACCCACAGAACCACCCTAATATCAGATTTACCCACCCAGAGAGCCGCCCCAATATCAGATTATCCACCCAGAGAGCCACCCCAATATCAGATTTACCCACCCAGAGAGCCACAAATTCACACCCATTACCCTTCCTGCAGAGGCTCCACAAGGTGGATTTTGGTTTTACATCAGCACTGAGAGATGCTTTCCTTCAGCTCTGCCCTGCCCTGCTCATCAAACTCCTCATTCCCCATTTCACCCCCTCCAGCCACTTTACACAGAGGAAATGTGTGGGTACAGAAACCCAACAGAAACTCCTCATTCCCCATTTCACCCCCTCCAGCCACTTTGTTCAGAGGAAATCTGTGGGTACAGAAATCCAGCTGTGCTCACGTTTTGCCATTCCATGGCTGGGGTTTATGGAGAGGAAATCCCACATTTTGTGCTGCTGTCAGGGCTGCATTCCTCACTCCAGGGCCTGCCCAAGGATGATCCATCCTGCTGGGATCTGTTTTCATGGACAATGTGGGGTTTTCCCAGGATTTCTCTCCTGTCCTTGTGCCGTGGTCCCTCGTACAAAACAATAATAATAATAGTGGTAATAGTAATAGTAATAGTAATAGTAGTAGCAGTAGTAGTAGTAGTAAGAATAATAAATAAAAAATAAAAAATAATAAATAATAAATAATAATAACCCAGGATTTTCCCAGGATTTCTCCCATCCCAGCAGCTCCTGGTCCCTGTGCCGTGGTCCCTCATACGAAACTCCAATATAGTAATAATAATAATAATAATAATAATAATAATAATAATAATAATAATAATAATAATAATAATAATAATAGTGGTAGCAGTAGTAGTAGTAATAATGGGTTTCACCAGGATTTCTGTCTTGACCCTATGCCCTCATCCCTCATGGATAAAGCAGGATTTTCCCAGGATTTCTCTGCTGTCCCTGCACTGCAAGTGGCATTTTTTGGCAATCTAGAACAAGATACCTGTTCCCAAGGGGGCAAACCCTGCATTATCCATGTTCCCTGGCCCTGCATTATCCATGGTTCCTGCCCATGGCATTATCCATGATTTCTGCCCATGGCATTATCCATGATCCCTGCCCTGCATTATCCATGATCCCTGCCCATGGCATTATCCATGATTTCGGCCCATGGCATTATCCATGATTGCTGCCCTGCATTATCCATGATTCCTGCCCTGCATTATCCATGATCCCTGCCCTGCATTATCCATGATCCCTGCCCATGGCATTATCCATGATCCCTGCCCTGCATTATCCATGTTCCCTGCCCATGGCATTATCCATGATCCCTGGCCATGGCATTATCCATGATTCCTGTCCATGGCATTATCCATGATTCCTGCCCTGCATTATCCATGATCCCTGCCCTGCATTATCCATGTTCCCTGCCCATGGCATTATCCATGATTCCTGACCCATGGCATTATCCATGATCCCTGCCCATGGCATTATCCATGTTCCCTGCCCATGGCATTATCCATGATCCCTGCCCATGGCATTATCCATGTTCCCTGCCCATGGCATTATCCATGATCCCTGCCCATGGCATTATCCATGATTTCTGCCCTGCATTATCCATATTCCTGCCCATGGCATTATCCATGATCCCTGCCCATGGCATTATCCATGATCCCTGGCCATGGCATTATCCATGATCCCTGCCCATGGCATTATCCATGATTCCTGCCCTGCATTATCCATGTTCCCTGCCCATGGCATTATCCATGATCCCTGCCCATGGCATTATCCATGATTCCTGCCCTGCATTATCCATGTTCCCTGCCCATGGCATTATCCATGTTCCCTGCCCATGGCATTATCCATGATCCCTGCCCATGGCATTATCCATGATTCCTGCCCTGCATTATCCATGATTCCTGCCCTGCATTATCCATGTTCCCTGCCCATGGCATTATCCATGATCCCTGCCCATGGCATTATCCATGATTCCTGCCCTGCATTATCCATGATCCCTGCCCATGGCATTATCCATGATCCCTGCCCATGGCATTATCCATTATTCCTGCCCATGGCATTATCCATGATTCCTGCCCTGCATTATCCATGATCCCTGCCCATGGCATTATCCATGATCCCTGCCCATGGCATTATCCATGATTCCTGCCCATGGCATTATCCATGATTCCTGCCCATGGCATTACCCATGATTCCTGCCCATGGCATTATCCATGATCCCTGGCCATGGCATTATCCATGATCCCTGCCCATGCCATTATCCATGATTCCACACCTGCCCTGGCAGTGTTCCCCCCCAGCCCAGCTTTCCCCAGTCCCCAGAGTCCTCGAGGACTGCAGCAAACATTGGGAAAGCGTTCAGGAAATGATGGAAGCCAGGAGGAATTTAAACATTTCCCCAGTTTTTATGTCCTTGCCCACATTCTGCCTGCTCTGACTGCCTTCTCTCCCCTTTCCCAAGCAGCCCAGTCCTGGAGCTGCAGCTCCCAAGCTGCTGGAGCTGCTCTCCCTGCCCTGTGGACCCAGGCAGCCTTTGCTCCCCCCTGCAGCAGCAGCAGCAGCCGAAGCCACATTAATCATTAATTAATGATTAATCCTTAATCATTGTTTCCATCACCACCCCACAGCACTCTCCCCCAGGATGACTCTGCACCTCCTTTCCTGCACACACGTCACAGGAGCCTCGGGGGCTCAGCTTGGAGCCAGAATTACTTTTCCCTGCCTCCTTCACTCCTTCCCTGCCTCCCCCAGCTGCCACCAGAGCATCCCAAACGTGCCCAGCCCCTCCTGGCAAGGACTGGGCTCACTGCTCCTCATCCTCAGCTGGTTCCAAACATCCCCAGCCCCTCTGAGCATCCCCAACCCCTCCTGGCAAGGACCAGGCTCCCTGCTCCTCATCCTCAGCTGGTTCTGAACAGCCCCAGCCCCTCTGAACGTCCCAAATGTGCCCCAGTCCCTCCTGGCAAGGACTGGGCTCTGATTTTTGAAGGCTTTCCTTTTGCTGCTCCTCATCCTGAGCTGGTTCTGAGCATCCCCAGCCCCTCCTGGCAAGGACTGAGCTCCAGTTTTTGGAGGTTTTCCTTTTGCTGTTTCTCATCCTGAGCTGATTCAGAACATCCCCAGCTCCTCCTGGCAAGGGCTGGCCTCCAGTTTTTGGAGGTTTTCCTTTTGCTGCTCCTCACCGTGAGCTGGCTCTGAGCATCCTCAGCCCCTCTGAACATCCCAAACGTGCAGCCCCTCCTGGCAAGGACTGAGCTCCAGTTTTTGGAGGTTCTCCTTTTGCTGCTCCTCACCCTGAGCTGCTTCTGAACATCCCAGACGTCCCCAGCCCCTCTGAGCATCCCCACCCCCTCCTGGCAAGGACTGAGCTCACTGCTCCTCATCCTGAGCTGGTTCTGAACATCCCAAACGTGCCCCAGCCCCTCCTGGCAAGGGCTGGGTTTGCTGCTCCTCATCCTGAGCTGTGTCTAAGCATCCCCAGCCCCTGCTGGCAAGGACTGGGCTCCTGTTTTTGGAGGTTTTCCTTTTGCTGCTCCTCACCCTGAGCTGGTTCTGAACATCCCATACATGCCCCAGCCCCTCTGAGCATCCCAAACATGACCCAGCCCCTCCTGGCAAGGACCAGGCTCTTTGCTCCTCATCTTGAGCTGGTTCTGAACATCTCAAATGTGCCCCAGCCCCTCTGAGCATCCCAAACGTGCAGCCTCTCTGAACACCCCAAACATCCCCAGCCCCTCCAGCCAAGGGCTGGGTTTGAGTTCAGGATGCTCCTCACCCTGAGCTGGCCCTGCACAGCTCCTCAGGTGATGTCCTGCAGGTGCCAGGGGTCTCTGGGGCTCTGAGCACCCCCGGAGGGGTCCCAGCAAGGGCTGGATGTGGCACTCGGTGCCCTGCGGGGTCAGGCACAGCTGGGATGGGCGGGCAGGGGTTTCCCTGCCCCAGTCATTCCTGCCCTGCCCTTTCTGGGTGGTTTCCCTGCAGCTCAGGGAGCTCAGGGGGTGCAGTAATTGGGTTTTGCTGTGCACAGCCGCTCCTCTCCCGAGAGGAACAATGATGTGCAGCTCTGTCATCTTTCTTTCCATGAGTCAGGTGGTTTTCCCCCTCAGAGCAGCCTTTTCTCAGTGTCTGGAACATTTCCATTCCTCAGCAAGGCAACTGCTCCACTGCCACTGCTTTTCCTGCACTTCTCGCTTCTGGGCAGGGATTGGAAATGTCTAAATGTAGAAAATGGGGGAATTAGAAATGTCTAAATGTAGAAACCTCCCCAAGCCAACTCACCTGCTTGATTCAGGGATTGAATCCAGTACAATTCCATTCTGTGTTCACCATCCCTTGAATCCAGTACAATTCCATTCTGTGCTCACCATTTGAGCCTGAAGTGTCTCTGGAGCTGAGGAGAGGGGTGTCCCCAGGTCATTGCAAATCTTTAAATTATTATTGTTGTTGTTGTTGTTGTTATTAAATTGTATATATTATATTATATTATATTATATTATATTATATTATATTATATTATATTATATTATATTATATTATATTATATTATATTATATATATAATATATATAAAATATAATATAATATACATTCTATATAATATATAATATATATATTATTACATATATCATTATATAATAGTATATAACATTATATATAATAAGATTTTATTATCGTTATTATTATAACAATAAATAACAGCAATAATTTATAACAATAATAACAATTATTGTAGCAATAAAATAAAATAAAACAAAAACAATAATAATAATAATAATAATAATAATAATAATAATAATAATAATAATAATAATAATAATTTTCTTTAATTAATGCCCCTGCCTGGCCTTTCTCCCCTGGTGAGCCCCTTCTCCCCCTGCCTGTGCTCTCCAGCAGAGTTTGGCTCTGGTGTTCCCCTCTCCCCCTTGGCACCCTCAGCATGCCCATCTCCATTTCCCTTTGCCACAGCCACCAAAAGCTCCTCTGCCACAATCCTGTCCTTTTTTTGCTGTTCCCATCTCCTCTCAGCTTTCCTGACCTTTTTCCTGTTTCTCACTGATGTGATCTTCCCAGTCATTCCCCTTTCCCTTTCATCCTTATCCCAGAAAATGCGATTATGCCACTGGAATCTCCCTGTTCCTTCAAGATTTATTAAAAGTTTTTATCAGTAGGGAAAATAAAACTCTTTAAGGAGCTCTGCAGGGGCTCTTAGGTGTGATGCTGAGGGGTTGGAATGCTCCCTGGATGAGGAGGTGCTTGTCATTTATCCCTGGAAATCCCATGGAAACCCCATGGAAACCCCATGGAAACCCCATGGAAACCCCATGGAAATCCCATGGAAACCCCATGGAAATCCCATGGAAATCCCATGGAAACCCCATGGAAATCCCATGGAAACCCCATGGAAACCCCATGGAAACCCCATGGAAATCCCATGGAAACCCCATGGAAATCCCATGGAAACCCCATGGAAGTCTCATGGAAACCCCATGGAAATCCCATGGAAATCCCATGGAAACCCATTGAAACCCCATGGAAACCCCATGGAAATCCCATGGAAACCCCATGGAAATCCCATGGAAACCCCATGGAAACCCCATTGAAACCCCATGGAAATCCCATGGATCCACTCCTTTTGAGGGCCTGCCCTTGAGGTTTTCCTTTTGCTGAGATGCAGAACAGAGTTTGTTCTCTTCTCCCCTGCCTCCCATTTCTCCTTTTCCATTTCGAGTTCCTCTCTCTGGCCCCTTCTGCAGGGATTTGGGTTTTTTGGGGGGATTTGGGGGTTTGGGGATTTTTGGGGATTTGTAGATTTTTTAGGATTTGGGAGTTTGGGGGTTTGTGGATTTTTGGGGATTTGGGAATTTGTGGGTTTGGGAATTTTGGGATTTGGGGGTTTGGAGATTGGGAGTTTGGGGGTTTGGAGATTTGAGGGGTTGGGGATTTGGGGATTGGGAATTTGGGGGTTTTGGGGATTGGGAACTTGGGGTTTTTGGGGATTGGGGGTTTGGGGATTTTTAGGGGTTTGGGGTTGTGTTCCTGGCACTCCCTGCAGGCTGAGCTGGGCCCACATCCTGAATTTGGGGGATTTGGGGTTTTTGGGGGTTTGGGGATTGGGGATTTGGGGGTTTGGGTATTTGCTGGCAGTCCCTGCAGGCTGAGCTGGGCTCACACCCTGAATTTGGGGGATTTGGGGGTTTTGGGGGGTTTTTGGGGGGATTTTGGGGGATCTGGGGCTGCGTTCCTGTCATGCCCTGCAGGCTGAGCTGGGCTCACAGCCCGAGTTTGGGGGATTTGGGGATTTTTGGGGATTTGGGGGTTTAGGGCTGGGTTCCTGGCAGTCCCTGCAGGCTGAGCTGCTGGGCTCACAGCCCGAGTTTGGGGGATTTGAGGGTTTAGGGATTGGAGGATTTGGGTGTTTGGGGATTTGGGGATTTTGGGGGATTTTTGGGATTTTGGGCTGTGTTCCTGCAGGCTGAGCTGGGCTCACACCCCAGCTCTCAGCTGCTCAGTGCTCCCCACGCCAGCCCAGCCTCCAGAGCCGAGCGTGAGCCTCTGCTCTGCCTCTGTGCTCGTGACTCATCCCAACCTTTATGTCATCAGGAAGTGTCATTAGAGCCAGGTTATTTTTGTGCTCCTAATTACAACGTGAAGTGCACGGATCCCTGAGGAATTCCTCCTGGATCCTCCAGCCCCGGGGTTGTCTTTCAGAGCCCGTTTTCTCCTGGATTTTACGAGGATGCAGAGCCACAGGTGGAGTCTCAGCGTGGAGCTGAGCTCACAAACCCTTCGGGGACAGCCCCAAACACCCCTGGGGTGCCCTGCAGGACCCTCCCTTTTCTTTTTCTGGGACATTTCAGGGTCACAAGTGATGTTTTCAGACTCTCCATCCTGCCCCAGGGCTGCTGCCCTGATGTGTCCCCATGTGTGTCCCCATGCTGTCCCAGCCCCTCCTGGCCATGTCCCTTTGTGTCCCCCCGGCCCCCAGGAGCCCCCAGCTCTTTCTCCAGGCTGTGGAAAGGCAGCAGAGCTCATCCTGGATTCCCGAGGTCCCTCTTTGTGTGTGGCTGTCCTGTCCCTGTCCTGTTGGAGATCTCCTTGGCTCCAGCCCAGCACGGCCAGGTCTGGCCTCTGCTGGGCTTGGTTTAACTCAGCTGGGCTTGGTTTAACTCTGCTGGGCTTGGTTTAACTCTGCTGGGCTTGGTTTAACTCTGCTGGGTCTGGTTTAACTCAGCTGAGTTTGGTTTAACTCTGCTGGGCTTGGTTTAACTCAGCTGGGTCTGGTTTAACTCTGCTGGGTCTGGTTTAACTCTGCTGGGCTTGGTTTAATTCAGCTGGGTCTGGTTTAACTCTGCTGGGTCTGGTTTAACTCTGCTGGGCTTGGTTTAACTCAGCTGGGTCTGGTTTAACTCAGCTGGGCTTGGTTTTACTTCTCCTGGCCCATCTCTGCCCTGCATTTCCATCCTGCTCACCCAGAGCAGCCAAGCCAGCTCCTCCCAACACCTTGTCTGGTTTGTGGCAGGTTTTTGGATTTATAATGTAAATATCCAATGTTTTTTATAATATAAACATTATAAAATACTAAATGTAAATATAATGTTGTATTTGTAGAGTTAGAAGAGATATTAGTGTCAGTAGTTAGTGCTGGTTTTTGGATGTATCATGTTTTGTTTGTAGTTACAATAGATATTAGTGTTAGTATTTAGTGCTGGTTTTTGGATGTATAATTTATGCGTTTGTAGAGTTAGAACAGATATTAGTGTTAGTAGTTAGTTTGTTAGTAGTTAGTGCTGGGTTTTGGGTGTATAATTTATGTGTTTGTAGAGTTAGAACAGATATTAGTGTTAGCAGTGAGCTGACAATGTGGGGATAAGGGGTGGGATGTCCTGGGTTCACTACATGATGCTTTTATCCCCAGTCATCTTATTCTGTTTATTCTAAATAATAATTTTTGCACCTTTAAGACTTGCTCAGAGAGTGAAGGGGAGGGGAGGCAGCTGTGGCCTTGAGGACATGGTGTCACCCAAGTCCTGCCTGTCCCTCCTGCCATGGCTGGCTGCTCTGCATCTCTTCCTCCTCCTCCTCCTCCTCCTCCCTCACCCCTGCCTGGCATCACTTTCCCAGGTTTCCCAGGCCCCAAAATCAGAGGCTCCAAAATCAGAGGCTCCCACAATCAGAGGCTCCAAAATCAGAGGCTCCCAAAGTCACAGGCTCCCAAAATCACAGGCTCCATAATCAGAGGCTCCAAAATCAGAGGCCCAAAAATCAGAAGCTCCCAAAATCGGAGACCCCAAAATCAGGGGCTCCCACAATCAGAGGCTCCCAAAATCAGAGCCTCCCACAATCAATCAGAGGTTCCCACAATCAGAGACTCCAAAATCAGGAGCTCCCAAAATCAGAGGTTCCCACAACCAGAGGCTCCCAAAATGAGGGGCTCCCACAATCAGAGGCTCCCAATATCAGAGCCTCCCACAGTCAATCAGAGGTTCCCACAATCAGACTCCAAAATCAGAAGCTCCCAAAATCAGAGGTTCCCACAATCAGAGGCCCCAAAATCAGAAGCCCCAAAACCAGAGGCTCCACAATCAGAGGCCCCAAAATCAGAGGTTCCCACAATCAGAGGCCCCAAAATCAGAGGCCCCAAAATCAGAGACCCCAAAATCAGAGACTCCCAAAATCAGAGGCCCCAACAATCAGAGGCCCCAAAATCAGAAGCTCCCAAAATCGGAGACCCCAAAATCAGAGGCCCCAAAATCAGAGTCTTCCACAATCAGAAGCTCCCAAAATCAGAGACTCCCACAATCAGAGTCTCCCACAATCAGAGGCCCCAAAATTAGTCTCCCAAAATCAGAAGCTCCCAAAATCAGAAGCTCCCACAATCAGAGTCTCCCACAATCAGAGGCCCCAAAATTAGTCTCCCAAAATCAGAAGCGCCCACAATCAGAGGCTCCCACAGCCAGGTACCCAAAATCAGAGGCTCCTACAATCAGATGTTCCCAAAATCAGAGACCCCAAAATCAGAGGTTTTCCTCCTGCAGTGCCCCCGGTGACACCTCCCAGCCACGAACCCCAAGCAGGGAAAGCAGAACCGGGACAATTCGGACAAATCGCGCCTTTATCCTTTGCAATCCCGGCCGGGCAGCCCCGGGAGGGGATGGGGAACCGGAGCAGCCCCATGGAACAATCCCCATGGAGCATCTTGAGCGCAGCAGCTCCGGGACCCCCGCCCGGAGGGGCCCCGTGCCTGGGGAGGGGGCAGCACATGGCCCCGGCCCTGTGCAAACGGCGGATGAAAGCAAAAATGTCGGGCTTTGAAAGGAAAAGGCGGCGTTCTGTGTGGTAACCGAGGTTTTATTGTTTCCTGATCCCGGCTCTCCGCGGGGGGATGGCGAGGAATGAAAACAAACAGCGCTGCGGCAGTGGGGAGATCAAAGGGATCGGGAATGGGACCTGATGGGGGGCACGGGGGGCTGGGGGGCAGGAGGGGCCCGGCTGGAGAACCCCCCGGACCTGGGAACCCCCCTGTGCTGCCCAGGGAACCCCTCTGTCGTGGGGACACAGGCTGGTCACCCTGATGTCCCTATGCAACTGCCACCCTCCCTGGGGACATGTCCTGGCCACAATGCCATCCCCAGGCAGCTGCCCACCTTCCCTGGGGACAGGGTCTGGTCACATTCCTATACCTTGGCAGCTGCCACCCTCCCTGGGGACAGGGTTGGGTCACACTGCTGTCCCCAAGCAGCTGCCACCCTCCCTGGGGACATGACCTGGCCATGATACCGTCCCCAGGCTGCTGCCACCCTCCCTAGGGACACGCTTCGGCCACACTGTTGTCCCTAGGGTGCTGCCACTCTACATGGGGACACAGCCTGGCCACATTGATGTACCCAGGCAGCTGGGGCCATCCCTGGGCACATGGTCTGGTGACATCCCTGTCTCCAGGCAGCTGCCACCTTCCCTGGGGACAGGGTTGGGTCACACTGCTGCCCCCAGGCTGCTGCCATCCTTACTGGGGACACTGCCATCCCCTGAGAGGGGGGTGTGCCGGGTGCTGCCTGTGTCCCCCGTGTCCCCCAGGCCATTGTGTATCTGCCAATAATCAGCTTTTGGGCCATTCCAGGTGAGTTTTCGGTGGGATTGGCCACGGGCCGTGCCCTGATCCCTCACCTGGGATGGATGCTGGGTGTTCCTGCCTGGCATGGCTGAGGAGCCGGGTCCTGGCAGGGATCCAAAGCACAGCATAGGACCCCAGAGCTGGGATTGAGGCTGGAAAATCCCTCCAGACCATGGAGTCCCACCCTGTCCCCAGCCCAGGGCACTCAGTGCCACATCCAGGTGACACCCCCAGGACGGACACTCCAGACCTCCCTGGGCAGTGCCAAGGCCTGATCCCCTTTCCATGCTGGATTCCTGCTGCTGTCCCAGCAGGCATGGCCCAGGCTGCAGGTTGGGTTTGCAGTGCACCCCTCACCCCCTGCCCTCTCTCCAGCTGTGTTCTGTGTGCAGTTTGTGTGTCCCTGTGGGTGTCGGGGTGCCACAGCACACTCAGCTTCTCCCACCCCGTGTCCTGGAGCAGCATGGGCCTCTGGGTGTGGGGAATGGGATCTGTGAGCCTCTGGCTGTGGGGAATGGGATCTGTGAGCCTCTGGGGAATGGGATCTGTGAGCCTCTGAGTGTGGGGAATGGGATCTGTGAGCCTCTGGGTGTGGGGAATGGGATCTGTGAGCCTCTGGGTGTGGGGAATGAGATCTATGAGCCTCTGGGCGTGGGGAATGAGATCTATGAGCCTCTGGGTGTGGGGAATGGGATCTGTGAGCCTCTGGGTGTGGGGAATGGGATCTGTGAGCCTCTGGGTGTGGGGAATGGAATCTGTGAGCCTCTGGGTGTGGGGAATGGAATCTGTGAGCCTCTGGGTGTGGGGAATGGAATCTGTGAGCCTCTGGGTGTGGGGAATGGGATCTGTGAGCCTCTGGATGTGGGGAACAGGATCTGTGAGCCTCTGGGTGTGGGGAATGGGATCTGTGAGCCTCTGGGTGTGGGGAACAGGATCTGTGAGCCTCTGGGTGTGGGGAACGGGATCTGTGAGCCTCTGGATGTGGGGAATAGGATCTGTGAGCCTCTGGGTGTGGGGAGTGGGATCTGTGAGCCTCTGGGTGTGGGGAATGGGATCTGTGAGCCTCTGGGTGTGGGGAATGGAATCTGTGAGCCTCTGGGTGTGGGGAACAGGATCTGTGAGCCTCTGGGTGTGGGGAATGGGATCTGTGAGCCTCTGGATGTGGGGAATAGGATCTGTGAGCCTCTGGGTGTGGGGAATGGGATGTGAGCCTCTGAGTGTGGGGAGTGGGATCTGTGAGCCTCTGAGTGTGGGGAATGAAATCTGTGAGCCTCTGGGTGTGGGGAATGAGATCTGTGAGCCTCTGGGTGTGGGAAATGAAATCTGTGAGCCTCTGGGTGTGGGGAATGGGATCAGTGAGCCTCTGGGTGTGGGGAATGGGATCTGTGAGCCTCTGGGTGTGGGGAATGGGATCTGTGAGCCTCTGGGTGTGGGGAGTGGGATCTGTGAGCCTCTGGGTGTGGGGAATGGAATCTGTGAGCCTCTGGGTGTGGGGAATGAGATCTTGGAGCCTCTGGATGTGGGGAACAGGATCAGAGTGAGCCTCTGGGTGTGGGGTTCAGGCCAGGATCCCACAAGGATTCTCTGTCCTCATCCTCTGGGTGTGGGGAATAGGATGTGGGAGCCTCTGAGTGTGGTGAACAGGCCAGGAGCAGAACAGGGATGGGCTCCATCCTCATCCTCGGGGTGTGGGGAACAGGCCAGGACATGGATGGGATCCATCCTCATGATTCTGGATGTGGGGAATGAGATCTGTGTGCCCCTGAGTGTGGGGAATGAGATCTTAATCCCTCTGGGTGTGGGGACCAGGCCACAACAGGGATGGGATCCGTCCTCATCCTCTGGGTGTGGGGAACAGGCCCAGGACATGGATGGGATCCATCCTCATCCTTCTGGATGTGGGGAATGAGATCTGTGAGCCTCTGGGTGTGAGGAACAGGCCAGGACAGGGATGGGATCCATCCTCATCTCTGCATGTGGGGAACAGGCCAGGGCCAGACAGGGATGGAATCCATCCTTGGGAGCAGGCCAGGATCCCACAGGGATGGGGCCCATCCTCATCCTCTGGGTGTGTGTCTCCACCCCACATGGGGAGATAGGGATCTGTGGGGTCTGTAGGGTCAGTGAGGTCTGTGGGATCTCTGGAATCTGTGGGATCTGCAAGATCTGTGGGATCTCTGGGCCCTCTGGGATTTGTGGGGTTTCTGAGATCTGTGAGATTTGTGGGATCCCCAGCTGTCTGTGGGATCTGAGGGATTTTTGGGGATCTGTGGAGTCTGTGGGCCTGTGGGGTGTCTGGGATCTCTGGGATCTGTGGAGTCTGTGGGATCTGTGGGATTTCTGGGATCTGTGGAATCTGGGATCCATGGGATTTCTGGATCCCTGGGAATGGGGACAGGACACCCTCCCTCTCCGCCCCCGTCGCCATGAAGCCGTCCATCCCCGCGCTGGCTCGGGGATGTAATTAATGCCTCACAAAGGTCATTAGCGTTCCCCACTAATGAGCCTTTGATGCGCCCGCTCCGGGAGGGAGCACGGGGAAATTCAATTTCCCTGCCACAATCGGGTTAACGGGGGGGGCTGAGCCTCGTTTTCTGCTTTAAATATTTCCCTCAAAGACTCTTTGCAGCGAGGGGGGCGGATTATTTTTAGCACGCTGGCTTCGATCGAGCTGGAATTACTCAGGCAGCAGCAGCAGCAGCAGCAGCTCCGTGTGTGCAGCTCTGGAAGGGCCTCTCCTCCCTTCCTGCTTAACGTAAATAATTGGTGAATTAACTGGTGAAAAAAAAAAAAAAAAAAAAAAAAAAAAAAAAGAAAAAGGCAAATGGCAGCGCAGCCCCAAATGCTGGAGAAATGCCTCGCAGGGAAACTGCAGCCCCGTGACTGCACTCGTGATGTGCAGGGACAGAGAGGCTGGGGAGAGGGGATGGGATCAAAAATGGGATTTGGGGGGATCAAAAATGGGATTTTGGGCTCCAGAAATGGGATTGGGGGTCCAGGAATGGGATTGGGGCTTCAAAAAATGGGATTGGGGCTTCAAAAAATGGGATTGGGGCTTCAAAAAAATGGGATTTGGGGCTCGAGCAATGGGATTGGGAATTCAGAAATGGGATTGGGGTTCCAGAAATGGGATTCGGGGCTTCAGAAATGAGACTGGGGCTTCAGAAATGAGATTGGGGCTCCAGAAATGGGATTGGGGCTTCAAAAAATGGAATTTAGGGCTCGAGAAATGGGATATGGGGCTTCAAAAAGTGATATTCGGGGCTTCCAAAAATGGGATTTGGGGCTGAAAAATGGGATTTGGGGCTCCCCTAAATAGGATTTGGGCCCTGCAGGCAGTGCTGGGGTGTGCCCTGAGGTGTCCCTGTGCTCCCAGCAGCACCCTGAGCCTGGCAGAGCTGTGAGGACTGTGAGGACAGGAGCCAGGCCCTGCAGGACCGGCCCAGCAGCATTCCAGCCTTTATCACAGCCTGGAGCTGTGCACTCAGTGTTGGAGGGAAAGGCAGCGCAGGGGGAGATCCTGAGTGCAAGAACTGGAAATCAAACTCTGTTCCATCCATCCATCCATCCATCCATCCATCCATCCATCCATCCATCCATCCATCCATCCCTCCATCCCTGAGTGCAGACACTGCACAGCAAACTCTGCTCCATCCCTCTCGTGCAGCCTTTGAGGCGTGGGCTGCCTCATCAGCCTCATGCAAAGGAGGTTTAAATGTGGTTGGAAAAGTTTGGTTTTTTTTCCCCTCCCCAAAATCAGTTGTCAAGGGTTTTTCTGTTAAAATAGAAAAACGTGTGAATTGAAATTCCTCTGTAGTTCATTATTTCTGTCCTGAATTAATTACTATTCAGCCTTCCTGAGAGGGACTTGGATTTGCTCTTGGCATCAGGCACGAGGAGGCTGCTGGGGCTTTGGAGATGGGGATGAGAACCCAAAACTGAGATGTTTTCAGGCCTAAACTCCTGTGTGGTTCTGTTAAAATGGCAGGGATATTTGGAGGAGAGACTTTTGGGATGAGAACCCAAAACTGAATTGATTTCCAGCCTAAACTCCTGTGAGGTTCTGTGAAAAATGGCAGGGATGTTTAGAGGGGAGACTTTTGGGATGAGAACCCAAAACTGAGGTGTTTTCCAGCCTGAATTGCTGTGAGGTCCTGTGGAAAATGGCAGCGATATTTGGAGGCGAACCTGTGGGAATGAGAACCCAAAACTGAGGTGTTTTCCAGCCAAAACTGTTGCAATTTTTCATGAAAAATGGCAAAGGGATATTTGGAGGAGAAACTGTGGGGATGAGAACCCAAAACTTAGCTGTTTTCCAGCCTGAACTGCTGAGAGATTCCATAAAAAAATGAAAAATGGCAGGGATGTTTTGAGGAGAGGCTGTGGGGATGGGAACCCAAAATTGAGATGCTTTCCAGCCTGAAGTGCTGTGAGGGTCATGAAAAATGGCAAAGGATATTTGAAGGAGAAGCTGTGGGGATGAGAACCCAAAACTGAGGTGTTTTGCAGTCTAAACTCCTTTGAGATTCCGTGAAAAACAGCAGGGATATTTGGAGGAGAATCAATGGGGATGAGAACCCAAAACTGAGGTGTTTTCCAGCCTGAACTGCTGAGAGATTGCATGAAAAATGGCAGGGATGTTTAGAGGAGAAGCTGTGGGAATAGGAACCCAAAACTGAGGTGTTTTCCATCCTGAACTTCTGTGAGATTGCATGAAAAATGAGAAATGGCAGGGATATTTGGAGAAGCTGTGGGGATGAGAACCCAAAACTGAGGTGTTTTCCAGCCTGAACTGCTGCAAGGTTCTGTAAGAAATGGCAGGAATATTTGGAGGAGAGGCTGTGGGGATGAGAACCCAAAACTGAGGTGTTTTCCAGTCTAAACTCCAGTGAGATTCCCCGATTTTCCATGAAAAATGAAAAATGAGAAATGGCAGGGATATTTGCAGGACAAGCTGTGGGGATGAACCAGGAACCCTCTGCTGGGGCACACACAGCCCCAGACCAGAGGCGCAGCCCGTGTGTTCTGCTCTCCTCTTTGCTCTGTTTGTGCTGCATTTCCTGCAGTATCTGGGGCATGATGAGATGTTTGCTTGTCTAAACTGCTTATCTGAAACCTCTGGGGTTATTGTGTGTGCAAGATCCCTTCTCCTTTAATCTGCTCCCAGGAAGAAGCTCCGCGTTAAAATGGAGCAGAGCAGCTGTGGCTGCCCCTGGGTCCCTGGCAGTGCCCAAGGACAGGCTGGGCAGGGCTTGGAGCACCCTGGGACAGTGGGAGGTGTCCCTGCCATGGCAGGGGTGGCACTGGGTGGGCTTTGAGCTCCCTTCCCACCCAAAGCAGTTTGGGATATTTCCGTGGTAAAATCTGTGGATTTCTGAGTTCCTCAGTGAGCATCTGTAGCTTCAGGGACTTCTGGGGGTCTTTGGTTCAGCCTTCCACTTGAAGCAGATGAACTCAATGCTTGGACTCAGCTAAAGGTCTTCTCCAACCTAAAGACTTCCATGGTTCCAAGCAGCACTGCAGCTGGAATTAGATCAGGTTAGTTCTGGCTTCGTGTAGCTTTGGAAACCTCCAGGGGCTGTGGGTCCTGTCCCTCTCTGGGGAAACTTCTCTGCTGGTTCTGGGCTTCTTTCTTCTGCCTCTGTCAGGGTCAGGATTGAAGCTCTCCAGATGGAATTTCGCATTCAGACTCAGGTGTTTATTATTTCTTATATGTTTTACAAGTTGTGAGTTCTGCAGCGTTCTCTTAACAAGCTGCAAAACGGCCAACTGTCTTTCCCTACAAGGTCTTTTAAGGCTAAACTATCCAATTAAGAAATGACACCTAAATTATTTCCACTTTTAACTCAATAACTGATCATTCAAAGTCCACAATGTGGACCTTTCTGTCCAGTTTAAAAAAAAAACCAAAAACTCCCAAACCCATGGAGAAGAAAGAAGAAGACAGAGAAGAAGAAGGTGAGGAAGGAGAAGAAGAAGGAGAAGAAGGTGGTGACGGAGAAGAACAAAGTAAAGAAGGAGAAGAAGAAGGTGAGGAAGGAGAAGAAGGAGGTGAAGAAGAAGTGGAAGAAGGTGAAGAAGAAGGTGAAGAAGAAGGATCAGCCACTGCCCTAAAACCTCCATCCTGCCCCATATTTATTACCATACTCTAAAACCCCAAACTCCGCGTTTTCCACCCTGTGACATCACACGCTTGTACCCAACTCCACACCCACAATCCCAGTGCTCTCAATCAATTCTGGAAGCTTCTCCAGGTCAAACGCAGTGCTGTCCTGGGGTTCAGAGTCTGTCAGCACAGAAAGTCTGAAATTCCCAGCACGGAAAATCTGAAATTCCCAGCAGCCAACACTTTTCTAGTGTTCAGGGTGGTGCAGGAGAGGAGGAGGCAGAAGGGAAATAAAAGGGAAATCCAGCTGTGCTCATCTGCCTGCTGCTGCCCCAGGGGGCATTCTATACTTTTCTTTTGGTTACAGTGCATTTTATACTTTTCTTTTGGTTACAATGCATTCTATCTATACTTTGCTTTACTGAGCATCTTAATACAGCAGAACAAATCTATACCTTAACTTTTACCTACAGCCTGTCATAACTACTATAATTACCATATTCATGTTACTGTTCTCCAATCACTAAAAGTCAGTGCATTACAGTTTAAGCTAGAAGTTGTTTTTCAGTTTTCTTGCAGTGGAAAATTCTGAGACCTTTTTTCTACTTGCCACATCTGCTGATTTGTTTGCCCTTTTTCTTTCTTTCTTTCTTTCTTTCTTTCTTTCTTTCTTTCTTTCTTTCTTTCTTTCTTTCTTTCTTTCTTTCTTTCTTTCTTTCTTTCTTTCTTTCTTTCTTTCTTTCTTTCTTTCTTCTTGTTTGGGGTGTGTTTATCCTTTGCTCTAAGCCATACAAACCCCTTCTAACTAACACACCCTTTGCTTCCTTGGTTATCCAGCAAGACTGGCTCAGAAAGTCTTTTATTCTTATCAAAACTTGCTTCATCTCTATTCCTTCATCAGACTCCACATTTAAAAATCTTTCTGTTAAGCACACATACCTGTGAGACTTTCTGGTCAAACTTTCATCCTTCCCAACACAACCCAAATTTTTGGAGGCTCTTTCCATCCTGTTCTCCTTTAAAGCTTTTCTCCGTCGCAGCGGTTGTGGAAAATTTGGCAGCAGCTCCCCAGAGGGTGGGGGACCTCCAGCTGAACTGCTGGGCTGAGGGAGGTGATGGTGAAGTCCTCTTGGAGAGCTGGGGAAGGCTCCTATGGGCGCTGCTTCCCTTCCATCCACCCTTCCCCTGGAGCTGATCCCTGCTCAGGGCACAGCCCTTTTCCCTGGAAATGGCATTTTAGGTTAAACCTCACAGCTCTTGTGTACAAGGCTCCATAAGCCAGGGACAATAAATCGAAGTTGACTCCCAAACATTTCAGGAGCCAGGTCAGAGGTTCCCTCCGTGGTTTTTCTAAATGGAAATCCATCTTGTGTGTCCTCCCGGTGCAGTTTCCAGGAAGGACACGCCATCAGCCAGGAATTCCTGGGGTTTTCTGGAGCTGCAGCTCCAAAGCAGAGCCAGAGGAGTTCACAAACCTGTTCAGCTCCACCTCGGCTCTGTTTCCCAAAGGCATCCTGGAGTTCCCCACCCCAAACTTGTTCAGCTCCACCTCGGCTCTGTTTCCCAAAGGCATCCTGGAGTTCCCCACACTGGGAGCTCTGTGGAGGAGCAGAGCCCAGCACAGCTGTGCCAGGGAATGGGGACACTGAACCCACAGAGGTCCCGTGGTGGCTCTGGGCTGTGCCCAGCCCTGTAGGGGCACGGCTCTGTGTCCTCCCACACCAGGCTGGCACAGCCCTGCTGCCCCTGCTCTCTCAGCAGAGCAGCTCCTTTCCTTTCCTTTCCTTTCCTTTCCTTTCCTTTCCTTTCCTTTCCTTTCCTTTCCTTTCCTTTCCTTTCCTTTCCTTTCCTTTCCTTTCCTTTCCTTTCCTTTCCTTTCCTTTCCTTTCCTTTCCTTTCCTTTCCTTTCCTTTCCTTTCCTTTCCTTTCCTTTCCTTTCCTTTCCTTTCCTTTCCTTTCCTTTCCTTTCCTTTCCTTTCCTTTCCTTTCCCTTTCCCTTTCCCTTTCCCTTTCCCTTTCCCTTTCCCTTTCCCTTTCCAGGGACAGGACAAGGGGAAAAGGCCTCAGGCTGTGCCAGGGCAGGCTCAGGGTGGATGTTGGGAACAATTCCCACCTGGAATTGTCCACCCCTGGCACAGCTGCCCAGGCAGGGCAGACTCCCCATCCCTGGAGGGATTTCAAAGCCCTGTGGATGTGGCACTTGGGGACAGGGGTCAGTGGTGGCCTGGGCAGTGCTGGGGATGGTTGGTCTCCGTGGTCTCAGAGGGATTTCTGAGACCACCATCCCAGCCTGTCCTTGGGAAGATGCCGCAGGAGTTGAGTGCTGCTGTGCTGTGCCAAGGGGGTGTTTGTCACCCTCCACCAGCCAGGAGCTGTTTTGTCACCGCTCTGGGGTCAGCAGTGAGGGCTGTTCCAGCTGGGGAGCCCCAGCTGTGCCAGCACGTGTTTCTAGGAAGGCAAAGCTCAAGGCTCCACTGACCCCACAACTTTCAGATCCCCCTTTGAGCCCCGCGAGGCTCGGTCACGCCAGGAGCTGCACGGGGAGGGGGAGCAGCATGCCCCGTCCCTGTCCCCGTGTCCCCATCCCCCTCAGGATGTGCCGTGACCTCACGGGCTGCTGTGACAGCCTGGGTGTTTTCCAGGAACCGTGTCACCCGTGTCACCCGTGTCACCCGCAGCTGGGGGACGTTCCCAGCGCCGCTGCTCTGCTGGCCGTGGAATGCAAATCAGGGCAGGCAGCTGCTGCCAGGGGTGACAAACCATTGACATGAAACCTTCAGGGCTTGGGGCACTTTCTCCAAGAATGTCGGGGTAGGGGGAGTGTCTCAAACAGGAGCCTTGGTGGCAAAAACATTTCCTCTTGTCGGGGTGTGACAGGAGTGGGCACTGCCAGCCTGGGGGTCAAGGTGTGCCTTGGGTGCAAGGAGTGGGCACAGCTGGAGTGGGGGGACAGGGGACAGGGATGGATGGGATATTGGGAATTGTTCCCTGGCAGGGCTGGATGGGATATTGGGAATTGGGAATTGGGAATTGTTCCCTGGCAAGGCTGGATGGGATATTGGGGATTGGGAATTGTTCCCTGGCAGGGATGGATGGGATATTGGGAATTGGGAATTGGGAATTGTTCCCTGGCAGGGATGGATGGGATATTGGGAATGAGGAATTGTTCCCTGGCAGGGATGGATGGGATATTGGGAATTGGGAATTGTTCCCTGGCAGGGATGGATGGGATATTGGGAATTGTTCCCTGGCAGGGATGGATGGGATATTGGGAATGAGGAATTGTTCCCTGGTAGGGATGGATGGGATATTGGGAATGAGGAATTGTTCCCTGGTAGGGATGGATGGGATATTGGGAATGAGGAATTGTTCCCTGGCAGGGATGGATGGGATATTGGGAATTGGGAATTGTTCCCTGGCAGGGATGGATGGGATATTGGGAATTGTTCCCTGGCAGGGATGGATGGGATATTGGGAATGAGGAATTGTGCCCTGGCAGGGTGGGCAGGCCCTGGCACAGGGTGCCACCCTGGATCCCTGGCAGTGCCCAAGGCCAGGCGGGACACTGGCACACCCTGGCACGGTGGGAGGTGTCCCTGCCACGGCAGGGGTGGAATGAGCTGGGTTTGAGGTGGAGAAATTCCATTAAGTGATTCCATGGAGGAATTCCATGGGGAGCCTGGCCAAGTGAGCCTGGCAGAGTTTCCCCAAGCCCTCCAGGAGCCCAGGTTTTTTGGGGGTTTTGGGGATTTTTGGGACTCGAGGCCGTGGGCAGCACCTGGCAGAGCCCTGGGCAGTCCCTCAGCACTGAGGGGACACCACCAGCCCTGTTGGGGACAGCACTGTCACCTCTGCTGCAGAGCTGCTCTGGAGGCTGTTGGGATGGCGCAGCAGGAATGGGGTGGGCTAGACTGGAAGAAAATGTAAAATGAGATCTAAAAATTCACTCTGTCAGCAACAAGTCAAATTATATGACTAGATCTAAAATATAGCAGTGTAAAAATACATAAAATATCTATATATGTAATACATTAAATGCCTACATATGTAATGTATAAATATGTATGTATTATATAAATTTTATGTGATACATATATAAATATATTAAAAAATCTAAATTTTCATTTAGATATGCATAATTTATAAAATATTAAAATATTTTATAAATATGTAGAATGCATATTATATAAAATATATACACTGTATAAAAAGATATATTTTATATAAATATAAAAATATATTTGTAGTATATAAATATTATATATTTATATATAGTGAATATATAGCATTTATATACTACAAGTATATTTGTAATACATTTGTAGTATATAAATACTATATATTAATATATACATATTACTTTTGTATAAATATATATGTAATATATTATTATATTACATATAATAATTATATAAGTATATATATTAATATATCCATATGTAAAATGTACATATATAAGCATACAATATAAATATATTAATAAATATATAAATAAATCTGAAAAAATATATAAATATCTACATATGTACTATATAAATATATAAATGCTTGCATAAAACATACAAAGCATGTGATTTTGTAAAAAACATCTCAAAACAGATAAAAATAGATAAAAATACATGAAAATACATCACAATTTAAAAATAAGTAAATGAAGCTCTACGCCTGTGGTGCCACCACCTCCCACAGCAGCCCCCGCTCGTGCATCACACACCCCATCCCTGCTGGCAATGGGAGCGCTCTGGGGCCCAGGCTGTCCCTGCCCATGTCCCTGTCACCTATGTGTGTTTGGTGCCCATGTCCCTGCCCATGTCCCTGTCACCTGTGTGTGTTTGGTGCCCAGGCTGTCCGTGCCCATGTCCCTGTCACCTGTGTGTGTTTGGTGCCCAGGCTGTCCGTGCCCATTGCCCTGTCACCTGTGTGTGTTTGGTGCCCAGGCTGTCCATGCCCTGTCACCTGTGTGTGTGTTTGGTGCCCAGGCTGTCCCTGCCATGTCCCTGTCACCTGTGTGTGTTTGGTGCCCAGGCTGTCCCTGCCCTGTCACCTGTGTGTGTTTGGTGCCCAGGCTGTCCGTGCCCATGTCCGTGTCACCTGTGTGTGTTTGGGGCCCAGGCTGTCCGTGCCCATTTTCCTGTGTGTGTTTGGTGCCCAGGCTGTCCGTGCCCATGTCCCTGTCACCTGTGTGTGTTTGGTGCCCAGGCTGTCCGTGCCCATGTCCCTGTCACCTGTGTGTGTTTGGTGCCCAGGCTGTCCGTGCCCATGTCCCTGTCACCTGTGTGTGTTTGGTGCCCAGGCTGTCCTTGCCCTGTCACCTGTGTGTGTTTGGTGCCCAGGCTGTCCGTGCCCATGTCCCTGTCACCTGTGTGTGTTTGGTGCCCATGTCCCTGCCCATGTCTCTGTCACCTGTGTGTGTTTGGTGCCCAGGCTGTCCCTGCCCTGTCACCTGTGTGTGTTTGGTGCCCAGGCTGTCCCTGTCCATTGCCCTATGTGTGTTTGGTGCCCAGGCTGTCCCTGTCCATTGCCCTATGTGTGTTTGGTGCCCAGGCTGTCACTGCCCATTGCCCTGTGTGTGTTTGGGGCCCAGGCTGTCCCTGCCCTGTCACCTGTGTGTGTTTGGGGCCCAGGCTGTCCGTGCCCATGTCCCTGTCACCTGTGTGTGTTTGGTGCCCAGGCTGTCCCTGCCCTGTCACCTGTGTGTGTTTGGTGCCCAGGCTGTCCGTGCCCATGTCCCTGTCACCTGTGTGTGTTTGGTGCCCAGGCTGTCCGTGCCCATGTCCCTGTGTGTGTTTGGTGCCCAGGCTGTCCGTGCCCATGTCCCTGTCACCTGTGTGTGTTTGGTGCCCAGGCTGTCCCTGCCCATTTCCCCATGCGTGTCTGTGTATTTAGTGCCCAGGCTGTCCCTGCCCATTTCCAGGTGCCTGTCTGTGTATTTAGTGCCCAGGCTGTCCCTGCCCGTTTCCAGGTGCCTGTCTGTGTATTTAGTGCCCAGGCTGTCCCTGCCCATTTCCAGGTGCCTGTCTGTGTATTTAGTGCCCAGGCTGTCCCTGCCCGTTTCCAGGTGCCTGTCTGTGTATTTAGGGCCCAGGCTCTCCCTGCCCATTTCCAGGTGCCTGTCTGTGTATTTAGTGCCCAGGCTGTCCCTGCCCGTTTCCCCATGCGTGTCTGTGTATTTAGTGCCCAGGCTCTCCCTGCCCGTTTCCAGGTGCCTGTCTGTGGCTTTAGTGCCCAGGCTCTCCCTGCCCGTTTCCCCATGCCTGTCTGTGGCTTTAGTGCCCAGGCTGTCCCTGCCCGTTTCCCCATGCCTGTCTGTGGCTTTAGGGCCCAGGCTCTCCCTGCCCATTTCCCCATGCGTGTCTGTGTATTTAGTGCCCAGGCTCTCCCTGCCCGTTTCCCGGTGCCTGTCTGTGTATTTAGTGCCCAGGCTGTCCCTGCCCATTTCCAGGTGCCTGTCTGTGTATTTAGTGCCCAGGCTCTCCCTGCCTGTTTCCAGGTGCCTGTCTGTGGCTTTAGGGCCCAGGCTGTCCCTGCCCATTTCCAGGTGCCTGTCTGTGTATTTAGTGCCCAGGCTCTCCCTGCCCGTTTCCAGGTGCCTGTCTGTGTATTTAGTGCCCAGGCTGTCCCTGCCCATTTCCCCATGCCTGTCTGTGTATTTAGTGCCCAGGCTGTCCCTGCCCATTTCCCCATGCGTGTCTGTGTATTTAGTGCCCAGGCTGTCCCTGCCCATTTCCCAGTGCCTGTCTGTGGCTTTAGGGCCCAGGCTGTCCCTGCCCATTTCCCCATGCGTGTCTGTGTATTTAGTGCCCAGGCTCTCCCTGCCTGTTTCCCAGTGCCTGTCTGTGGCTTTAGGGCCCAGGCTGTCCCTGCCCATTTCCAGGTGCCTGTCTGTGTATTTAGGGCCCAGGCTGTCCCTGCCCCTTGCCCCGTGCCTGTCTGTGTGTGCTTGTTCCCACAGGGCCGGTGCCAGCCGTGCCCACGTGCCAAGGGCTCTCTGTGTGTCTCCGCAGGCGCAGGCCGCGGGCTCGGCCCAGCCCTCGCCCACCCATGGCCGCCCACCCGCCGGGCCCGTGCTCCAACACTCAGCCTCAGCCGGCTCCACACCCACACACGGGGCCCAGGACGCGCTGCCGGGACTCGGGGGCGACGTGCACGAGGCCTTCACGCAAGGTGACAAGCATGGGGACGAGCCACCATGGCAAGGAGCGGGCATGGGGAGGGATTGTGCCCTGGGAGGGTGCCCAGAGCAGCTGTGGCTGCCCCTGCATCCCTGGCAGTGCCCAAGGCCAGGCTGGACACTGGCACACCCTGGCACAGTCCCAGGTGTCCCTGCCATGGCAGGGCTGGCACTGAGGGAGCTCTGAGCTCCCTTCCCACCCAACCCAGTTGGCATCCTGTCATCCCAAGGTGCTGCTGACTGCCATGGCTCCGGGCTGGGCTTCTCATTCTCAGCACACAAATCCTGTGGGGTGCAGATCTGGGGGGTTCAAGGGACAAACTGAGCTCTGGGGACATCCTGGAGCCACTGCCAGGGCCTGAAGGGGCTCCAGGAGAGCTGCAGAGGGACTGGGGACAAGGATGGAGGGACAGGAGCCAGGGAATGGCTCCCACTGCCAGAGGGCAGGGCTGGATGGGATATTGGGAATGAGGAATTGTTCCCTGGCAGGGTGGGCAGGCCTTGGCACAGGGTGCCCACCTTGGATCTCTGGCAGTGCCCAAGGCCAGGCTGGACATTGGGACACCCTGGGACAGGGGAAGGTGTCCCTGGAGGTTTTGGAACCAGGTGATCCTTAAGGTCCTTCCCACCCACACCATCCCCTGATCCCACGTACAACACACACATAACTCATCATTCCAAGGCAATCATCACAAACCCCTTTCCTGTGCCCTGGACCAAATCTGGGGGCACACTTTGAATCTTTTGAACTTAATGAAGTTAATTTGTTTTTCTAAAGATGATCTTCCACGAGGGGAAGTTATGCCCACAAATCATTTCAGAATAAAACCTTACAAACCTGTTGTGTTTACAAACCTGGTGGTTGGACTGCCAGAAGAAACACAAGGGCTTTCAAGGCTCTTTTCTCCTTGTTGGCCCATCCAGAGCCTTTCATCTTTAGTGCCATAGGAGCATCCTGGAATGTGGAGCTGGGGGCAGCACAGCAGCAGGGCCTGGTGTTCCCATCTGTGGCAGACATGGAGGTTCTTTGTGGACATCCCCTCTTGGAAGCTGCACCTCCACCTGTCCCTAATGTTCTCCTCTCTGCCAGTGGAAAAAGGACAGAAAATCCTCCTGTCCTTATGGCACAGGTGTGGGCAGAGCCAAGGGATGGACAGCAATCCACAAAGGCTGGATTTGATGGTCTTGGAGGTCTATTCCAACTTCAATATTTCTGTGATTATCTCTGTGGAACTGGTGGTGTTCCCTGGGAAATCCTGCTGGGAATCACATCCCTGATTCCTGGGCAGTGAATGAGAACCCTCACCTGATAGAGAGGGGGTTTGTTTCTGTAAAATCTGACAGGGCACCTCAGCTGGACGTGGTTTCCCTTCCCAGGGAGGGAAGATTGTGAATGGAAGCATCAAATCCCTTTGTCAGGTGGCCAGGTTCCTTCTCCAAACAAACCAAACATGGGAAGGAACCTGGCAGAAGTGAGGCTGCACCTCAACCCAAACAGGCTGTAGGTAACAGTGTGTGTTTATCAGTGCTCACTGGAGGTGTCACAGGTTTTATTGTAGGTGTGACAGGTACAGTGTGTATCTATCAGTGCTCAAAGGAGGTGTAACAGGTACAGTGTGTATTTATCAGTGCTCACAGGTGTGACAGGTACAGTGTGTATTTATCAGTGCTCACTGCAGCTGTAACAGGTACAGTGTGTATTTATCAGTGCTCACAGGTGTGACAGGTACAGTGTGTATTTATCAGTGCTCACAGAAGGTGTGACAGGTACAGTGTGTATTTATCAGTGCTCACAGGTGTGACAGGTACAGTGTGTATTTATCAGTGCTCAAAGGAGGTGTGACAGGTACAGTGTGTATTTATCAGTGCTCACAGGAGGTGTGACAGGTACAGTGTGTATTTATCAGTGCTCACAGGTGTGACAGGTACAGTGTGTATTTATCAGTGCTTACTGGAGGTGTGTGAAAGGTTTTAGTGTGTATTTATCAGTGCTCACAGGAGGTGTGACAGGTTTGTGTGTATTTATCAGTGCTCACAGGATGTGTGACAGGTACAGTGTGTATTTATCAGTGCTTACTGGAGGTGTGTGAAAGGTCTTAGTGTGTATTTATCAGTGCTGACTGCAGGTGTGACAGGTACAGTGTGTATTTATCAGTGCTCACTGCAGGTGTAACAGGTTTTAGTGTGTGTTATCAGTGCTCACTGCAGGTGTGACAGGTACAGTGTGTATTTATCAGTGCTCACAGGTGTGACAGGTACAGTGTGTATTTATCAGTGCTGACTGCAGGTGTAACAGGTACAGTGTGTATTTGTCAGTGCTCACTGCAGGTGTGACAGGTACAGTGTGTATTTATCAGTGCTCACTGCAGGTGTAACAGGTACAGTGTGTATTTATCAGTGCTCACAGGTGTGACAGGTACAGTGTGTATTTATCAGTGCTGACTGCAGGTGTGACAGGTACAGTGTGTATTTATCAGTGCTCACTGCAGGTGTAACAGGTTTTACTGTGTGTTATCAGTGCTCACAGGAGGTGTGACAGGTACAATGTGTGTTTTTTCAGTGCTCACAGCAGATGTACAGGATCCCTTTCCCAGCCCAGGATGGGGACAGAGCTCCCTGTGCCCCAGGAGGACCCCAGGATCCATTTCATGCTCCTCCTGCCCTGTGTTTGTGAGCAGCACAAGGGAGGGAATGGTCTTTGAGCTGCTTGGAGCCCCTGATTATGGCAGAACATGCCATGCTGGATCTTTGCTCATTTTCCTGCCTTCCCTGGCATCCCTGTTGGATCTGTGTCTATCTGCCCTTTCCTGGGAAGGAGCAGAGGCCCTGGCAGGGCAATCCCTTCTAGCAGAGTCACCCCAGCATGTTCTTCACCTTCTCCTTGAGCTGATGGACCCATCAGGGGCACCTTGCTGCCTCTCCCTAAGGACTGCCCCTTCCTCAGGACCTGCTGTGGCGTTTCCAGATTTTTAACTTGTGGCTTTCCAGATTTTTAACTTTTGGCTCTTCCAGGTTTTTAACTCATGGCTTTCCCAGGTTTTGAACTTGTGGCTTTCCCAGGTTTTGAACTTGTGGCTTTCCCAGCTTTTTAAACTAGTGGCTTTTCCAGGTTTTTAACCTGTGGCTTTCCCAGGTTTTTAACTTGTGATTTTCCAGGGTTTTATCTTGTGGCTTTCCAGGTTTTTAATAGTGGCTCTCCCAGGTTTTTAACTAGTGACTTTTCCAGGTTTTTAACTAGTGGCTTTCCCAGGTTTTTAACTAGTGGCTTTCCCAGGTTTTTAACTTGTGGCTTTCCTAGGTTTTTAACTTGTGACTTTCCCAGGTTTTTAACTAGTGACTTTTCCAGGTTTTTAACTTGTGGCTTTCCCAGGTTTTTATCTTTTGGCTTTCCCAGGTTTTTAACTAGTGCTTTTCCCAGGCTTTTGATTAGTGGTTTTCCAGGTTTTTAACTTGTGACTTTTCCAGGTTTTTAACTTGTGTCTTTACCAGGCTTTTATCTTGTTGCTTTTCCAGATTTTTAACTTGTGGCTCTACCAGGTTTTTATCTTGTTGCTTTCCCAGGTTTTTAAACTAGTGGCTTTCCCAGGTTTTTATCTTGTGGCTTTCCAGGTTTTTAACACCTGACAGCATCCCAGATATGTGTTGTGAGGAGCCAGCTGTCAGTGGGGACCAAAACAAACCCAAGACACCCCTCAGCACCCTGATTCTACTTCAACAAAAGCATTTCAGTTACTCCTGCTGCCTTTTGCACATCCACCAGACATTAAAAATGTGATGGTTGCACCTCTCGCTGTGCAACCCTTTAGGCCCTTTAGGCCCTTTTAAAATCTTAAATCTACTTTGCCTTTCTCCTAATCCTATCTCACAACAAAAAAATAAATGCATTAAAATAATTTTTTATCAATTACAAAAAGAAATAAAGTTTAAAATTTCCTTTATACCTTTTAAAATCTTAAACCTGCTTTACCTTTCTCCTAATCCTATCTCACAACAAAAAAAAATAAATACATTAATAATTAACCAACAGTAAAAACCACCATGCTCATTAAAAAAACTCAAAAAATCTAAAATTAACAAACCAAAACCACTACACAAAATTAGTGGTTTTGTTTGTTTCTTTTTTGTTAATTAAAAAAAAAAAAAAGTTTTTTATCTGCTGCTGTCCAGGATCCATCTCCCCTGAAATAGGAATCTCTTTGAGTTAGGTCTCATAAGCTTTTGGAGATTTATTTCACACCCAAGATAGCTCAGCTACCTTAGAAGGCATGAAATCAGCAGGATGGTTTTTGTGGCACTGTTAGAAACAAAAAAAGTTTTAGTAAAAGGCAAAATAACAAAACCCTTTACAGAGAAAAACTAATCTAAGTGCTGGTAAAACTGGTAAAACACCTCATAAAAGCTGTTAGTTTCTTTGTTCTCTTCTTTTTCTAGTAAATTTCTCAGACAGGACTTTTCAGCTCCTGTCCAATTAACTAACCTTAAGTTTAAAATGAAGTCCCCCAAACCCCATAAAACACCTTTTTCACCTAATCAAAAATAAAAACTCCTAAACTTATTTCCTTTTTAAAAAGACAAAAGATAGTTTTGTCGCTCCGTCAGCGAAAAACACATTCCTGTACTCCCCTGCTTTTGGGAGCCAGCTCGGGTGGGGAAAAGGGACAGTGGGCAGTGGCAGTGCAGCCCCTGCTGATGCTGTGTGTGCCACTGTCACTGTGTCACTGTGTCACTGTCAGTGTCACTGTGTCACTGTCCCTGTCACTGCCACTGTCACTGTCCCAGGGTGATCAGGGCATGGGGCACAAGGGACTGGTCCTGCATCTCCCCTGCTTTGGGAGCCAGCCCAAGGTGGGGACAGGGGACCCTGGGCAGTGGCAGTGCAGCCCCTGCTGATGCTGTGTGTGCCACTGTCACTGTCACTGTGTCACTGTCACTGCCACTGTCACAGGGTGATCAGGGCATAGGGCACACGGGGGTGTTCCAGTTTCATCTCCCCTGCTTTGGGGCAGTCCAGGTGGGGACAGTGAGGCTAAATTGGGTTCAGGGGACCCTGGGCAGTGGCAGTGGCAGTGCAGCCCCTGCTGATGCTGTGTGTGTCACTGTGTCACTGTCACTGTGTCACTGTCAGTGTCACTGTCGCAGGGTGGTCAGTGCATGGGGCACACGGGGGTGTTGCAGACCCATCTGCCCTGCTTTGGGAGCCCCCCCAGGTGGGGACAGTGAAGCTAAATTGGGTTCAGGGGACCCTGGGCAGTGGCAGTGCAGCCCCTGCTGATGCTGTGTGTGTCACTGTCACTGTGTCACTGTCACTGTCACTGTGTCACTGTCAGTGTCACTGTCGCAGGGTGATCAGTGCATGGGGCACACAGGGGTGTTCCAGTTCCATCTGCCCTGCTTTGGGAGCCCCCCCAGGTGGGGACAGGGGACGCTGGGGGCAGTGGCAGTGGCAGTGCAGCCCCTGCTGATGCTGTGTGTGTCACTGTGTCACTGTGTCACTGTCAGTGTCACTGTCACTGTGTCACTGTCAGTGTCACTGTCGCAGGGTGATCAGTGCATGGGGCACACAGGGCTGTTGCAGACCCATCTGCCCTGCTTTGGGAGCCCCCCCAGGTGGGGACAGTGAGGCTAAATTGGGTTCAGGGGACCCTGGGCAGTGGCAGTGGCAGTGCAGCCCCTGCTGATGCTGTGTGTGTCACTGTCATTGTGTCACTGTGTCACTGTCAGTGTCACTGTCACAGGGTGGTCAGTGCATGGGGCACACAGGGCTGTTGCAGACCCATCTGCCCTGCTTTGGGAGCCCCCCCAGGTGGGGACAGGGGACCCTGGGCAGTGGCAGTGGCAGTGCAGCCCCTGCTGACCCTCTGTGTGTCCCTGCCAGGTACGAGGAGGAACCTGCGCAATGACCTGCTGGTGGCAGCTGACTCCATCACCAACACCATGTCCTCGCTGGTGAAGGAGCTGCACTCGGGTAAGGGCTGAGCCACAGCTTGGAGATTTGTCCTTAGGTTTAGCTTCTGTCAAAGCTGTTTTTCTATTAACTGTTATTTCTGTTCTGTTGTTTTCTGTAATGTGAGGTTGCGTGTCCACGTTCTCAGTGAAAAAATCACTTTTACACCCAACACCACTCCCTGGGCAGTGCTGGGTGATGATCCAATGACACAGTCACAAGGCAGAGCAGGTTTTTGGGGTGAGTGTCCCCAGATTCCTGCAGTACCTGGGCAGCAGGTGAGACCCTCTGCTGTGCCTCCCCATCAGATGATGCAACCACGTCTCAATAGCTGTACAGGAGGCCACTTTCACCCCTTGTGGTTAAACAATGACGTGGAAAACAGCTAATTACTCCCTCTGAGCCTGTTCCCCGTGCCAGGGGAGCTGAACACCCCTCTGGGGCTGGGGCAGCTCCTGCCTCTCCCAGGGAAGTGTCTCCTGACCCTTGTCAGCAGCAGGGCTGGGACCATGCAGTGCTGCAGCACTAAATCCTGCATCCAGGAGGGATTTCTGCATGGAAATAAAGGGCTGGCAGGCTCTGAGAGGGCTCTCCAGGGTGCAGTCCCATCCCAGAATGTGCCCAGGGACGGACTGAACTCAGTGCACTGGGCTGGGGACAAACAGGGGAGCAGTCACAGCTTGGACTCTGTGGAGGCCCTTGGGCAAGGTGGAGGTGCTGTGGTTCTGTTCTGGGCTGGTTGTGGTGCTGAGGAAGAACAGAAATGTCCCGTGTCTGTCCCTGCCCTTTGGCAAGGTGAAGGTGCTGTGGTTCTGGTTCTGTTCTGGGCTGGTTTTGGTGCTGAATAAGAAGGGAAGTGCCCTGTGTCTGTTCCTGCTCTTTTCCAAGTTGAAGGGCGTTGTGGTTCTGTTCTGGGCTGGTTTTGGTGCTGAGGAAGAACAGAAATGTCCTGTGTCTGTCCCTGCCCTTTGGCAAGGTGGAGGTGCTGTGGTTCTGGTTCTGTTCTGGGCTGGTTTTGGTGCTGAGGAAGAACAGAAATGTCCTGTGTCTGTCCCTGCTCCCTGCTGGAGCCAGCACCAAGTTCCCCACACATTTTGGGTGACCCACGAGGCTCTGCCGTGGTGGTGGTGGAGCCTGCAGGGGTGAACAGGGGGGTCTCACTGCCCAGCAGTAAATCCCCCTCCAGCCCCATGTCCTGGCAGCAGAGGCAGCTCCAGTTAATAAAGCTGTCCACGGATGACACAGCACCAGCAGGGCCATGCCAAGGCCACCAGCTCCCCCATAAATCACCTCAGCTCTGCCCCCAAGGCTCAAACACGGAGAGCAAACCTCTGCCCGGGCTCTGCACTCGTCCCTTTTTGCTTTGCAGAGCACAGGGAGTGTTGTAGAGTCACAGAATTGTGGAACAGCCCGAGTCAGAGCCGCAGGGATCCAGCTGCTGACCCTGCCCAGGACACCCCAGCAATCCCAGCCTGTGCCTGAGGGCATCGCCCACAGCTTTCCCTGATCTCCATCCCAAACCCCTGACACAGCTGCAGCCACCCCCAGGGTCCGTCCCTGGCCGCCAGCCATGCCAGGGCCCTCCAAAGCTGTGTGGCTCACCGGGGAGTGGGAATGGAATGGGAATGGAGCTGCTGACAGGCTCGTGCTGGAGGAGGTGCAGAGAGCAGGGAAGGCTCCCCTGGAAGTGTCTGCGATGGTGTCATTTGTGCAAATGAGGAAGAGCATGAGTTATCCTCAGCTGATGGAGCCAGCAGGATTTCACACGTCGTGTCCCGAGGGGAGCTGTGGGAACAGACAGCTCCTGCAGCGTGGGGAGGGCTGGGATCCAGGGGGGCTGCAGATCCCTCCCTTCCCTTCCCTTCCCTTCCCTTCCCTTCCCTTCCCTTCCCTTCCCTTCCCTTCCCTTCCCTTCCCTTCCCTTTTCCCTTTTCCCTTTTCCCTTTTCCCTTTTCCCTTTTCCCTTTTCCCTTTTCCCTTTTCCCTTTTCCCTTTTCCCTTTTCCCTGTCCCTGTCCCAGGAGGGGACACTCACAGCAGCACCACCCCGTCCTCCCGTGGCGCCCAGGGTGCCCTGATGGCCCCAGCCACCTTCTCCTGCCATGGTGCTGGGGAGGGATGGCTGGAGAGCAGGAAAGGTTCATCCCCAGAGGGTGCTGGCACTGCCCAGGCTGCCCAGGGATGGGCACTGAGGCTGCCAGAGCTCCAGGAGCCACACCAGAGTGCCACAGCCACACCACAGTGCCACAGCCACACTGGAGTGCCACATCCAAAGTGCCACAGCCACACCACAGTGCCACAGCCACACTGGAGTGCCACATCCAAAGTGCCACAGCCACACCACAGTGCCTCTCACGCTCCCAGTGCTGCTGGGCAAACACTGACCCATTTTTACTCCATTTTTACTCCATTTTTACTCCATTTTTACTCCGTTTTTACTCCATTGTTGCTCCATGAGAGCTCCAAAGGAGCAGCTTCAGGGCTGCTGCTCTGCAGGGAACCAAGGCAATTCCTTTGCTGGCTGTTCCTGACCCCACACTGAGCTCCAGGTCCCAGTTTTGGTCATTCCAGAGCTGCCTGATCTCCTCAGCTCTCCCTTCAAGGACCCACTGGAGCTGTGTGACCCCCATGTGTCACCATGCTGCTCTATGTACACGACCTATTGTGTAAAATTTAATTAATTTAATTTTTCTTACATTTAATTATTTAATTAATTTTAATTTTATTAATTTATTTATTTTATTATAATTAATATAATATAATATAACATTATATTATTATTATATTAAAAGATAATATTATATTATCTTCTTATATAATTATATATAATTTGTTATATATTATTATATATAATATATATAATATTTATATTTGTTATATAATTTATTATATATAATATTTATAAAATATATAATATATAAATATTGTATATTTAATTTATTTTATTTTGTTAATTTTCATTAATGCAGGGGAAAATAAATGTTTGTTTGAAGATGTTACTCCCTATCACAGTAAATTCAAAAATCAGACCTCATGGTGCAACCATGCTTCTTTAGTTCAGCCTGCATTTGATATTCCCCTCCAGTTACCACATAGAATATAATAAAATTATATTTATAATATTTTTAAAATAATAAAAATAAATAAATATAATAAATAAAATAAAAACCCTGAAGGGGTTTAAAGGCCCTGTGGATGTGGCACTTGGGGACATGGGGCACTGGTGGCCTTGGGAACTGGGAGGAAAGTGGACTCGATGGTCTGAGGGATTTTCCACCCCCAACAATTCCACGATTGCATCTCTCCTCTCACCCCCCTGTCTCATGTCTGCTTTTCCTCTTTGTGTTTTTTCCTGAAGCAGAGGAAGAAGACGAGGAAGAAACAGAGAAGCTGCAGAACGGAAAGGATAGAGGTGAGGGGACAAACCTGTCTGAGAGCTCTGCAGCATTTTCTGACCACTCCTCTGGGGCTTCACTGCCTCCCTTTGCACCCCACGGGGGCCCCTGGGTGCAGGTGGATGTCCCAGGTGCAGGTGGATGGCTCTGGGTGCAGGTGGATGGCTCTGGGTGCAGGTGGATGTCCCCAGGTGCAGGTGGATGGCTCTGGGTGCAGGTGGAGGAACAGGTGGATGGTTCTGGGTGCAGGTGGATGTCCCAGGTGCAGGTGGATGTCCCAAGGTGTAGGTGGATGTCCCAGGTGCAGGTGGATGTCCCCAGGTGCAGGTGGATGGCTCTGGGTGCAGGTGGATGTCCCAGGTGCAGGTGGATGTCCCCAGGTGCAGGTGGATGTCCCCGGGTGCAGGTGGATGTCCCCAGGTGCAGGTGCATGGCTCTGGGTGCAGGTGGATGCCCCTGGGTGCAGGTGGATGTCCCAGGTGCAGGTGGATGTCCCCAGGTGCAGGTGCCAGTGGGGATCCATCCCACGGTGACCTTGGCTGGACAAGTGTCCCTGTGCCAATGCGGATCCATCCCATGGTGACCATGGCAGAAGTGTCCCTGTGCCAATGCGGATCCATCCCATGGTGACCATGGCTGGACAAGTGTCCCTGTGCCAATGCGGATCCATCCCATGGTGACCTTGGCAGGACAAGTGTCCCTGTGCCAATGGGGATCCATCCCATGGTGACCATGGCAGGACAAGTGTCCCTGTGCCAATGCGGATCCATCCCATGGTGACCTTGGCAGGACAAGTGTCCCTGTGCCAATGGGGATCCATCCCACGGTGACCATGGCAGGACAAGTGTCCTTGTGCCAGTGGGGATGCCAGGGTGACCTTGGCAGAAGTGTCCCTGTGCCAATGGGGATCCATCCGAGGGTGACCATGGCAGGACAAGTGTCCCTGTGCCAATGGGGATCCATCCCATGGTGACCTTGGCAGAAGTGTCCCTGTGCCAATGGGGATCCATCCCATGGTGACCATGGCAGGACAAGTGTCCCTGTGCCAATGGTGACCTTGGCAGGACAAGTGTCCCTGTGCCAATGGGGATCCATCCCACGGTGACCTTGGCTGGACAAGTGTCCCTGTGCCAATGGGGATCCATCCCATGGTGACCATGGCAGGACAAGTGTCCCTGTGCCAATGGGGATCCATCCCACGGTGACCTTGGCAGAAGTGTCCCTGTGCCAATGGGGATCCATCCCATGGTGACCTTGGCAGGACAAGTGTCCCTGTGCCAATGGGGATCCATCCCACGGTGACCATGGCAGGACAAGTGTCCTTGTGCCAGTGGGGATCCCAGGGTGACCTTGGCAGAAGTGTCCCTGTGCCAATGGGGATCCATCCGAGGGTGACCATGGCAGGACAAGTGTCCCTGTGCCAATGGGGATCCATCCCATGGTGACCATGGCAGGACAAGTGTCCCTGTGCCAATGGTGACCTTGGCAGGACAAGTGTCCCTGTGCCAATGGGGATCCATCCCACGGTGACCTTGGCTGGACAAGTGTCCCTGTGCCAATGGGGATCCATCCCATGGTGACCATGGCAGGACAAGTGTCCCTGTGCCAATGGGGATCCATCCCACGGTGACCTTGGCAGAAGTGTCCCTGTGCCAATGGGGATCCATCCCATGGTGACCTTGGCAGGACAAGTGTCCCTGTGCCAGTGGGTATCCATCCCATGGTGACCTTGGCAGAAGTGTCCCTGTGCCAATGGGGATCCCAGAGGCAGTGCCACCAGTGTCTCAGGAGGTCCCTCCCTGTCACCCCCGTGTCCCTGGTGTCCCAGGCTCTCCCCCTGTGCTGAGGAACCCGTGTCCATCCCAGGAGTTATCCCAGAGCTGGGAGGGATCCTCGTGGCCTCGGGGTGTTCAGGGCAGCCTGAGGGAGGCAGTGCCAGCATCCGCTCCTCTCCTCACGCTCCAGGAGCCACCAGGAGGCTCCTCCCAGGGCCAGGACCTCCCTCAGGGCTCTCCTGGCTCCTGCTCTGGGTGTTCCAAACCCAAACAGGGGAACAGCCTTGGCCGGGTGTGAATCAGCCCCGGCGTTTGTCTCACTCGAGCCAAACCCCGCTCCAGCATCAACAGAGCAGGGTTTGGAGGCTGCTTTTGTTGCGCACACATTTCCTGCTGGCTCAGCTGCCGCGGCATTGCTCCCAGCACAGCTCACTGCCCTGGGCTTCCCCATCCCTGCCTCGTTCGGGGCACCCAGGTGTTTGGAACCGCTCTGTTCCTCTGCCCGCCCGCGGCTGGGCGCGGTGGGGAGCTGGACTTTGGCTCAAACAGGAGTTTTGCAGAGCAGACCCAGCTCTCAGGACCCTCTCTGCCCCAGAACATTCCTCATCACTGGAATATTTGAGATGCTTAGCAGATGATCCGCGCGGCCCTTTCCAAATATGCATTGTGTCTGGCATGGGAAACGGGGCAGGGGGAGGCTGAGGCACGGCAGATGGTGGATGGAGCAGGGATGGAGCACAAACTCTCCCCGATTACTCCAGCCCAGACGTGTCCAAGAGCAGAGCCGGGTCCAAGAGCCTCGGTGTGGAATGTAAATACCGTCCCTGCCAGGGGAAAAAGCACTTTATTGCAGTCCCAGAGCCGGTGAGGTCAGCCTCTGGCAGGGAGAGCCGGGAATGATCAGTGTGGAGCTGCAGGGGCTGGGGGACAGCAGGGAGGGGTGACACCGGAGCCGGGGAGCTGTGGCTGGGGGGCTGCAGGGGTGGGGAGCCCTGGTTCTCATTTTGGGATGAACAATAGGAAAAAAGCAGCTCAGGGGGTCCCCAGCCCCTGCACCCCACCAAAACCAAGGCGGGGGCTGGTCCTCACTGCCACGGACTCAGAGAATCACCCCAGAATGGTTTGGATGGGAAAGGCACCTCAAAGCCCACCTAGTGCCACCCCTGCCATGCCAGGGACACCTCCCACTGTCCCAGGTGCTCCCAGCCCTGCCCAGCCTGGCCCTGGGCACTGCCAGGGATCCAGGGGCACTTCTCTGGGCACCCAGGGCCTGCCCACCCTCCCAGGGAACAATTCCTGCCCAATATCCATTCCAAATCGACCTTGTTTTGATTTAATGCCACACCTAGGGACAGCATCATCCTTGGGCTTCCTCACAAGTTTCTCCATGTGGTTATTTCCTATTTCCCTGCTGTGTTTTTGTTTTATTCCCAATTAATGAACCCCAGCCCTCCCTTCTCTGCTGGAGAGGCTGACCTTCAGCGGAGCAGGGCTGGGTTTGGGGGATGAAATCCTCTACGAGGAGGATTTGTTGCACACACGCGTTTCCCGCTTTGATCTGTGTCACAAATCCCACTCAGTGCATCCCCTGTGGTTTGGGACAGTCCCAGGTGTCCCTGCCATGGTACTGGGGGGGCTCCGAGGTCATTCCTGGATCCCATGGAATGCCCCTGCCCATCCTGGCCAAAGCTGAGCTCCTGCATCCCCCTGTCCCCAGGGGACAGTCCCTGGCGTGGTTGGGGTGGCACCGAGCTGGCAGAGGGGGCTGTCTGTGCCCCTGGGACATGCCCAGGCTGGAGAAACGCCCTGTGAGACCCTCGTGCAGCTCAGCAGGGACAGGGCCGAGCCCTGGGGAGGTGCCCAGGTGCCAGGACAGGCTGGCAGGGGCAGCCTGGCACGGGGACACCGAGGTGACCCCGCGGCAGTGACGTGTCCCTGTCAGGCTCTGTGGTTCCTGTGGCATTCCTGGCGAGGGGGGCACAGCCCTGCCCCTGTGCCTGGCACCAGAGAGGCCACCCTGGGCACCAGGGACAGGGAGGGACCATGGCACCCAGGGAGGTGGCACCTGGAGGGGCTGAGGGCACCGGGATCAAAGCCCAGGGTGGGAATGGCAGGGAAACTGAGGCAGGATCTTTCTTCTCTGTGGTGCTGGGTGTGTGGTGTTCACAGGGGTCCCAGGGTGAGGGAAGAGAATCTGACTCCATGTTCCAGAAGGCTGATTTATTATTTTATGATATATATTATATTAAAACTATACTAAAAGAATAGAAGAAAGGATTTCATCAGAAGGCTGGCTAGGAATAGAAAAGGAATGATCACAAAGGTTTGTGGCTTGGGCTCTCTGTCCGAGCCAGCTGACTGTGATTGGCCATTAATTACAAACAGCCACACGAGCCCAATCACAGATGCAGCTGTTGCATTCCACAGCAGCAGATAATCAATGTTTGCATTTTGTTCCTGAGGCCTCTCAGCTTCTCAGGAGGAAAAACGCTAAGGGAAGGATTTTTCATAATTCGTGTGTGTGACCCCTGGGGAGAAGGGGCAGGAACAAAGGGAATTCTGTCCCACCACAGCAGTAAGAGCTGGGGCACATCCTCATTTCGTGGGACAGGAAACGCTCCCTGTGCTAACCTGTCCTTCCCTCTCTGCAGGTTAGGAGGGAGCACAGGCTGGACAGCAGCTCAGGTAAGGATGGACACCTGTCCCACCCCCTGGGCTCCTGTCCCCTCCTGCTCTTGTCCCGTTTCTGCACCAGGAAGGTCCCACCTGCCCATCCCTCCACTCAAAAGGATGTTTTCCTCAGAATTATGGAATGGGTTGGGTTGGAAGGGATCCTAAATCCCACCCAGTGGCATCCCTGCCATGGCAGAAACACCTCCCACTGCCCCAGAATGGTCCAGCCTGGCCTTGGGCACTGCCAGGGATCCAGGGTGGGCACCCGGTGCCAGGGCCTGCCCACCCTGCCAGGGAACAACAATTCCTCATTCCCAAGATCCCATCCAGCCCTGCCCTCTGGCAGTGGGAGCCATTCCCTGGCTCCTGTCCCTCCATCCTTGTCCCCAGTCCCTCTGCAGCTCTCCTGGAGCCCCTTCAGGCCCTGCCAGGGGCTCTGAGCTCTCTCCAGGGTGGGCAAACACCATCACCCCCATCTCTGCCAGCCTTATCTCCCATTTATTGTCCCTTCTGTAAGGAGAGGAAACAGGAGCCCGTGGTGATGGACGCTGTCCAGACAGACCAAAAATACCCTGTCTGCCCCCAGAAAAGCAGGGCCGTGAGTTAATAACCAGGCACAACAGATGGACAGACAGACAGGTGCAGCAGGGAGGGCGGGAGGGGCAGGGCTGGAGCCCGCAGTGTCTCCAGGGAGATCCTTATCTCCCCCACCTGAAAAGCTGCGGGGAGCAGGCTCGGGTTTCCTCAGCCTCTGGAAGTTTGCCATGACGCCCATCACCACTCCCGGTGGGCAGGAGGCACAAAATCCTGCCTGGGTGCACCAGAGGGGACAGAAATCCTGCCTGGGTGCACCAGAGGGGACAGAAATCCTGCCCGGATGCACCAGAGGGGACAAAAATCCTGCCTGGGTGCACCAGAGGGGACAAAATCCTGCCTGGATGCACCAGAGGGGACAGCAGGGCATGGGGACAGCAGGGACCCCCTCCCTCTCCCTGGGGATGGCAGGCACCAGGCAGGACAAAGCTTCCACCTCTCCCCGATGCCCAGGGGCCAGGAGAAGCAGTTGTGGATCCAGAGCAGGATTCTGCGGGACAATCCCAGCAGCAGCTCGCACCAAACACCCTCTGCCAAGTGAAGAAAGGGGGTTTGCCCTTTTCCCCACCTGCCAGCAGTGCAAGGAGAGAGCCCCAGAGGGGCTCAGGAGCCTTTCTGGCAGTTTTTGCATTAGGAATTCAAGTCCTGCCTGATCTGGGAAACAATCTGGTAACTCAAGAAGGAGTGAAATTGCAGTGCTGGAGGGGGAGGCAGCACGGGCAGCCGCAGAGTGAGGCTTTCCTCAGCCCTGAAAGGCTTTGGAGAAAGGGACATGAGTGACCCTGCCACCCCCAGGGCTGGAGGGGACGGGGGGAGCTCCAATTTCCCCCTCCCCAGAGCCCAGTGGGGCCTCAGGCGCATGAGAGAATGAGGGAATAAATGAGAGACCATGAGAAACGAGGGAGAGGAACCAGCCAGGCTCCTGGATCCTACAGAAAGATGGGAAAGGACAAAAGGAGAGCAAAAATAACCCTTTACACTGTGGTGGCTCTTCCTGCAGGGAGAATTTCCCCATGGAAAGGGGGTCAGGCCTTGGCAGGGGCTGCCCAGGGAGGTTTGGAGGTGGCACTCAGGGCACAAGGTGAGGATTGCACTTGGTGACCCCAGAGGTTTTCCCTGTCCCCAAGTGCCACAGGGCTTTGAAACCCTCCAGGGATGGGCACCCCAAACCTCCCTGAGCAGTGCCAAGGCCTGAGCCCCCTTTCCATGCAGGAATTCCTCCTGGTGCCCACCCTGAGCCCATTTCCCCTTGTCCAGAGCAGCTGCTGCAGGGCAGAGAGCTGGGGGCTCCTCCTGGGGAAAATGACCCCAAACTATCACAGAGTGCCTGAGGAAGGTCATTCACAGAGACCTGAGCTGCAAACAGCTCCAGGCACAGATTGCTGGAACCTCACAGAATCCCAGGATCATTCAGGCTGGAAAATCCCTCCCAGCCCAGCTGTGCCCAGTGCCCACCCTGTCCCCAGCCCAGGGCACCCAGTGCCACATCCAGGACACGGGGATAGGCACCCCAAACCTCCCTGAGCAGTTCCAAGGCCTGAGCCCCCTTTCCATGCAGAAATTCCTCCTAATGTCCACCCTGAGCCTGCCCTGGCCCAGCCTGAGGCCATTTCCCCTTGTCCTGTCCCTGTTCCCTGGCTGTCCCCTCCTGTCAGGGACTTGTGCAGAGCCACAAGGGCCCCCCTGAGCCTCCTTTTCTCCAGGCTGAGCCCCTTCCCAGCTCCCTCAGCCCCTCCTGGGGCTCCATTCCCTTCCCAGCTCCCTCAGCCTCTCCTGGGGCTCCATTCCCTTCCCAGCTCCCTCAGCCCCTCCTGGGGCTCCATTCCCTTCCCAGCTCCCTCAGCCCCTCCTGGGGCTCCATTCCCTTCCCAGCTCCCTCAGCCTCTCCTGGGGCTCCATTCCCTTCCCAGCTCCCTCAGCCCCTCCTGGGGCTCCATTCCCTTCCCAGCTCCGTTCCCATCCCTGCTCCCAGCACTGCTGGCTCTGGGGCCGGGTGGGATCTCTGGGGGATTTCTATGGGATTCCTGTGGGGTCTCTGCAGGGTCCCTGGGGGATTTCTGGGTGATTTCTGCAGGGTCCCTGGGGGATTTCTGGGTGATCTCTGCAGGGTCCCCGCAGTCCCTGACGGGTTTCCCGGTGCCGCAGGCTCGGAGGATGCTCCTGCGACCGAGGGACGTCTCCCCCCCTCAGAAGAGGCCGTTCCAGCCCATCCATCACCATCGTGCAACTGTGACCGATCTCCACCACCTGGAGCCAGCACCGGGAGCTGTCCCGAGGCCTCTCCTGCCCCTCAGGCCATTGCATGCACCCTCGGTGTGTTCCCGCCCGGCTCGGCCGCTCAGGCAGGCTTAAAAAACAAAAATAACACCTGAAAGGACACTGCTGGTGGCTCTGTGTGCTGCTCCCTCCCAGGGTCCCCCCAACAGAGCCACTGTCACCCCCACGGGGTCACTGCCCCTGGCTCTGTCCCTCCCCTCTGTGCATGGAACAGAGGGCAGCAGCCCCCAGGGTCACCCCTGCACAAAACAGGGGGGGTTCAGCCTTAAAAACCCACCTGGAGCTACTGCAGGGGGGGTTCAGCCTTAAAAACCCACCTGGAGCTCCTGCAATGGGGGTTCAGCCTTTCCAAACCCACCTGGAGCTCCTGCAATGGGGATTCAGCCTTTCCAAACCCACCTGGAGCTCCTGCAATGGGGGTTCAGCCTTACAAACCCACCTGGAGCTCCTGCAGGGGGGGTTCAGCCTTAAAAACCCACCTGGAGCTCCTGCAATGGGGATTCAGCCTTAAAAACCCACCTGGAGCTCCTGCAATGGGGATTCAGCCTTAAAAACCCACCTGGAGCTCCTGCAATGGGGATTCAGCCTTACAAACCCACCTGGAGCTCCTGCAATGGGGATTCAGCCTTTCCAAACCCACCTGGAGCTCCTGCAATGGGGATTCAGCCTTTCCAAACCCACCTGGAGCTCCTGCAATGGGGGTTCAGCCTTACAAACCCACCTGGAGCTCCTGCAATGGGGATTCAGCCTTAAAAACCCACCTGGAGCTCCTGCAAAGGGGATTCAGCCTTTCCAAACCCACCTGGAGCTCCTGCAATGGGGGTTCAGCCTTACAAACCCACCTGGAGCTCCTGCAAGGGGGATTCAGCCTTTCCAAACCCACCTGGAGCTCCTGCAGGGGGAGTTCAGCCTTAAAAACCCACCTGGAGCTCCTGCAATGGGGATTCAGCCTTAAAAACCCACCTGGAGCTCCTGCAATGGGGATTCAGCCTTTCCAAACCCACCTGGAGCTCCTGCAATGGGGATTCAGCCTTAAAAACCCACCTGGAGCTCCTGCAATGGGGATTCAGCCTTTCCAAACCCACCTGGAGCTCCTTCAATGGGGATTCAGCCTTTCCAAACCCACCTGGAGCTCCTGCAAGGGGGGTTCAGCCTTAAAAACCCACCTGGAGCTCCTGCAATGGGGATTCAGCCTTTCCAAACCCACCTGGAGCTCTTTCAATGGGGATTCAGCCTTTCCAAACCCACCTGGAGCTCCTGCAAGGGGGAGTTCAGCCTTAAAAACCCACCTGGAGCTCCTGCAATGGGGGTTCAGCCTTAAAAACCCACCTGGAGCTCCTGCAATGGGGATTCAGCCTTTCCAAACCCACCTGGAGCTCCTGCAATGGGGTTCAGCCTTTCCAAACCCACCTGGAGCTCCTGCAATGGGGGTTCAGCCTTAAAAACCCACCTGGAGCTCCTGCAATGGGGATTCAGCCTTAAAAACCCACCTGGAGCTCCTGCAATGGGGATTCAGCCTTTCCAAACCCACCTGGAGCTCCTGCAATGGGGGTTCAGCCTTACAAACCCACCTGGAGCTCCTGCAATGGGGGTTCAGCCTTACAAACCCACCTGGAGCTCCTGCAATGGGGATTCAGCCTTTCCAAACCCACCTGGAGCTCCTGCAGAGGGGTTTCAGCCTTACAAACCCACCTGGAGCTCCTGCAATGGGGATTCAGCCTTAAAAACCCACCTGGAGCTCCTGCAATGGGGATTCAGCCTTTATAAACCCACCTGGAGCTCCTGCAATGGGGGTTCAGGATTCAGCCTTTCCAAACCCACCTGGAGCTCCTGCAGGGGAGGTTCAGCCTTTCCAAACCCACCTGGAGCTCCTGCAATGGGGGTTCAGCCTTAAAAACCCACCTGCAGCTCCTGCAATGGGGATTCAGCCTTTCCAAACCCACCTGGAGCTCCTGCCCACACCTGGGGGGTTCAGCCCTTACCTGGAGCCAGGTGTGAGGCCGCAGCCTCCCCGGTGGGTGGTGGGATGCAGGGGTGGGGCTGTGGTGGGTCACCAACCTCTGGTGGTCCCAGCCCAAGCAGGGATGGAGGGAGGAGCAGGGCCAGGCTGAGAGGAGCAGCAGCACCAGGAGCTGGGCTCAGTTTGGGTGGAATTCAGGGAAATGAGGGAGCAGGGGTGGCAGAGACCCCCAGCACCCCCAGGTCTGCCCCCTCCCCACAGCAGGGACAGGGACAGGGACAACAAACACTCTGGTGGACGGGGACAGGGACATTCAAGACCCTGGTGCATGAGGACAGGGACAGGGACAATAAACATCCTGGTGGACAGGGACAGGGACAATGAACACCCTGGTGGCCACAGCCTGGCTTGGTGTAAATGTTGGGAAGGAGCTGCCAGGGCAGCCAGGGGAACCTGGAGGGAAGAGCAGCTCCAGATGGGAAAGGGGACAGGGATAGGAATGGGACAGGGATGGGGAGAGGGATGGGGATAAGGACAGGGATGGGGACAAGGAGAAGGATGGGAGCAAGAACAGGGACAGGGATGGGGATAAGGACAGAGATGGGAAGAGGGATGGGAGATGGAGATGGGAATTGGGATAAGGACAGGGATGGGGAGAGGGATGGGAATGGAAATAAGGACAGAGGTGAGGAGGGATGGTGAGATGGAGATAGGAATGGGGATGGAGATGGGGACGAGGATGGAGAGAAGGGGACCAGGACAGAGGCAGGGACCACTTCACGGGGGTTTTCAGCTGAATTTGGTGCATTTGGGCGTGCAGCACCTTTGGCTGTTGTGACATGTCACCCAAGGGTGTCACTTAGGGAGGTAATTAACCCCTTGTTGATTGCCCCCTGGGCTGAACACAGGCTGGGGCAGGGACATGGGGCTCACACCAGCTGCACCCTCCTGATCAGGATTGCCATTTGCAATTCCCTGGGGCCAAACCAACCCAAGGGAAATGCACCTGGAAAAAGACAACCCAAGGAAAATGCACCTGGAAAAAAAACAACCCAAGGAAATGCACCTGAATAAAACCAACCAACCCAAGGAAAATGCACCTGAATAAACCAACCCAAGGAAAATGCTCCTGAAAAAACCAACCCAAGGAAAATGCACCTGAATAAACCAACCCAAGGAAAATGCACCTGAATAAAAACAACCCAAGGAAATGCACATGGAAAAAATGAACCCAAGGAAAATGCACCTAAAAGTGCTTACCCATGGGCAGCCCTGGGGCAGAGCCCGGTCCCTGTCCCTGTGCTGGCATCCCCGGGTAATGCCAGGACAGGGACATCTCCATTGCCATGGGGCAGGGAATGGGGATGGGTTAGTGCCAGGACAGTGACATGCCCATTGCCACGGGGACAGGTTAATGCCAGGTCAGTGACATGCCAGTTGCCACGGGGACAGGTTAATTCCAGGACAGACACATCTCAAATGCCATGGGGATGGGTCAATGCCAGGACAGGGACATCCCAATTGTCACGAGAACAGGTTAATGCCAGGTCAGGGACATGCCCATTTATTTGGGGACAGGTTAATGCCAGGACAGGGACATGACAACTGCCATGGGGCACAGAATGGGGACACGTTAATGCCAGGTCAGGGACATGCCCATTTATTTGGGGACAGGTTAATGCCAGGACAGGGACATGCCAGTTGCCACGGGGACAGGAGCCGTGTCCCACAGTGCCTGCTCTGTGGGTGCCACACACAAGGACAGGGCTGGCTGTGGCCGCTCCTGGCTCCCCAAGCCCTGGCAGTGCCCACACAGCCAGGGTGTCCCTGGGGAGGTAATTAACCCCTTATTAATTGCCCCCTGGGCTGAACAGTGCTCCGGTGCCATTCCCTGTTCCTGCAGGCACAGGGATGGGGGACTGTCCCTGGAGCAGGACTGTCCCCAGGAGTGGGATTGTCCCCAGCATCAGGACTGTCCCTGGGACCAAGCAAGACTGTCCCCGGAGCAGAATTGTCCCCAGGAGCAGGATTGTCCCCAGGAGCGAGCAGGACTGTCCCTGGGATCAGGACTGTCCCCAGAAGCAGGACTGTCCCTGGGAGCCCCAGGATCAGGATTGTCCCTGGGATAAGGACTGTCCCCAGGAGGGATCAGGACTGTCCCCGGGAGCCATCAGGAGTGTCCCCAGGATCAGCATTGTCCCCAAGATCAGGACTGTCCCCATGAGCGGCTGGCGAGCCGCAGCCGATGCCGCAGTCCCGGGGAAGGATTCCAGCAGCAGCCTGCGAGCACGGAGCCGTGTTCTGCCATCCGCCAAGTGTTTGCCAGCTCCATCTCCTCCCCGGGGTGCTGTCCCCCCCATCTCCATCTCCATCTCCTGCCCCGGTTCCTGTCCCCTCCATCTCCATCTCCTCCCCGGGTTCCTGTCCCCTCCATCTCCATCTCCTCCCCGGTTCCTGTCCCCTCCATCTCCATCTCCATCTCCATCTCCTCCCCGGTTCCTGTCCCCTCCAGCTCCATCTCCATCTCCATCTCCATCTCCATCTCCATCTCCATCTCCATCTCCATCTCCATCTCCATCTCCATCTCCATCTCCTCCCCGGTTCCTGGCCCCTCCATCTCCATCTCCTCCCCGGTTCCTGTCCCCTCCATCTCCATCTCCATCTCCATCTCCATCTCCTCCCGGTTCCTGTCCCCCCCATCTCCATCTCCATCTCCATCTCCATCTCCATCTCCATCTCCATCTCCATCTCCTCCCGGTTCCTGTCCCCCCCATCTCCATCTCCTGCCCGGTTCCCGTCCCCCGGCCGTGCGGCAGAGCTCGGGTTCCATGGCGAAGGGCAGCGCGGCTTCCCTGGGGCCGGAGCAGCTGCGGGAGCGGAGATCCCGCATTGGTCATGGCCGCGGTCACGGCACAGAGCGCGCACTGTTCGGCGCGGCACAGCTGCCAGATGTGCTGCCCCGCCCTGCCCTTCCCTTCCCTTCCCCCGCACATCTGGCCGGGGAGAGCGGCATCGGGGCGGTGACAGAACCCCCGACGCCTGCTGGCACCAAGGTGGGGACACCACAGCGAACCCCGGGCCTGGGGACACCGCGGTGGCGACGGCGCTGTCGTGTACCCGGCCCTGGCACCGTGGCACCCCCGGGGCGCCACCGCGCCGCCCACCCGTGCCCGCACCGCTCGTCCCCCGGGCCGTGACCCTGTCACACCTCATTAGAGCCGTAATTAATCCCCATTATTCCCAGCTGCAGGGGGAGGGCAGCTCCTGCTCAGCCCCACGGAGACCCCGGGAGCCCCATAAAGACCCCAGGAACCCCATGGAGACCCCAAGAGCCCCATGGAGACCCCAGGAACCTCATGGACACCCCAGGAGCCCCATGGACACCCCAGGAACCCCATAAGGACCCCAGGAGCCCCATAGACACACCAAGAGCCCCATGGAGACCCCAGGAACCCCATGAACACCCCAAGAGCCCCATGGACACCCCAGGAACCCCATGAACACCCCAAGAGCCCCATGGACACCCCAAGAGCCCCATGGACACCCCAGGAACCCCAAGAACCCCATGGACACCCCAGGAAACCCATGGACACCCCAGGAGCCCCATAGACACCCCAAGGGCCCCATGGACACCCCAGGAACCCCATGGAGACCCCAGGAACCCCATGGACACCCCAAGAGCCCCATGGAGACCCCAGGAACCCCATAAAGACCCCAGGAACCCCATGGACACCCCAGGAACCCCATGGAGACCCCAGGTCTGGTGCACCCCAAGGAGGCCGCAGGAGCCCCACAGAGACCCCGAGGACCCCAAGTGCCCCATGGAGGGCCCCCAGAAGCTCAAGCACCCCAAGGAGAGAGCACGGGCACCCCAAACCCCCCGTGGGCACCCCGGGGTCTCTGTGCACCCCAAAGCGTCCTCGGGGACCCCCTGTACACCCGGTGTCCCCAGCATGGGGCCGGGGGCTCGGCTCAGCGCCGGGTCCCGGGGCTGCTCCCCCGGCCCCCCATCCCATCCCATCCCATCCCATCCCATCCCATCCCATCCCATCCCATCCCATCCCCGGATCGATCCCGTCATTGCTGCCCCCCTGCCCTTCATCCCAGCCCCCTCCTCCTCCTCCTCCTGCCCATGGGTGGCACAGGTGGCGCGGGTGTGGCCCCAGGCTGTGCCCACCCCGTGCCCACCCTGCCCGCCCCGCGGCTCCGGGTGACACTCGCCGTGTCCCCAGGGACGGGGCACCGCCCGCGCCGTGCCCCCGGTGCCAGCGGCGCTCCCACAGCCAGGGGTGGCACGGGCCCCGGTGGCACCTGGAGGCACCGAGCCCCTCGCAGGGTCGCGGTGCCCGCGGTGCCCGCGGTGCCCGGGCTGCGGCCATCGCCGCCGAGAGGAACCGGCCGCGGTTGCATAACCGGGAAACGAGGCCAGGCGGGAGGGGCAGCGGGGACAGCGGGGACAGCGGGGACAGCGGGGACAGCGGGGACAGCGGGGACAGCGGGCACGGCCGCAGCTGCTCGGCGCTCCTCCCCGGGCGGAGGCGGCGGGAGTGGTACCGGGACACGGCACCGGGACACGGCACCGGGACATGGAACCGGGACACAGAACCGGGACACGGAACCGGGACAGAGAACGGGGACACAGAACCGGGACACGGCACCGGGACACGGCACCGGGACACAGAACCGGGACACGGAACCGGGACACAGAACCGGGACACGGCACCGGGACACGGAACCGGGACACAGAACCGGGACAGAGAACGGGGACACGGAACCGGGACACAGAACCGGGACACGGCACCGGGACACGGAACCGGGACACGGCACCGGGACATGGAACCGGGACACGGAACCGGGACACGGCACCGAGACACGGCACCGGGACACGGAACCGGGACAGAGAACGGGGACACGGAACCGGGACACGGCACCGGGACATGGAACCGGGACACGGCACCGGGACACGGAACCGGGACACAGAACCGGGACACGGCACCGGGACACGGAACCGGGGCATGGAACCGGGACACGGAACCGGGACACGGAACCGGGGCACGGAACCGGGACACGGAACCGGGACACGGAACCGGGACATGGAACCGGGACACGGAACCGGGACACGGCACCGGGACACGGCACCGGGACACGGAACCGGGGCATGGAACTGGGGCATGTCACCGGGACATGGAACCGGGGCACGGCACCGGGACACGGAACCGGGGCATGGAACCGGGACACGGAACCGGGACACGGAACCGGGGCATGGAACCGGGACACAGAACCGGGATACGGCACCGGGACACGGCACCGGGACACGGAACCGGGACACAGCACGGGGACACAGAACCGGGACACAGAACCGGGACATGGAACCGGGACATGGAACCGGGACACGGCACCGGGACACGGCACCGGGACACGGAACTGGGGCATGGAACCGGACAGAGAACCGGGACATGGAACCGGGACATGGAACCGGGACACAGAACCGGGACACGGAACCGGGGCATGGAACCGGACAGAGAACCGGGACACGGAACCGGGACAGAGAACGGGGACACAGAACCGGGACAGAGAACCGGGACATGGCACCTGGACATGGAACCGGGACACGGAACCGGGACATGGAACCGGGACACGGCACTGGGACATAGAACCAGAACATGGCACCAGGAGTGGCACTGGGACAGGGCACCAGGACACGACACTGGGAGTGGCACTGGGACAGGGCACCAGGGCATGGCACCAGGAGTGGCACCGGGACACAGCACTGGGAGTGGCACCAGGACACGGCACCGGGAGCACCCAGCAGTGGCAGTGCCAGCAGCTTGCGGGCCCTGGGGCCACGATGCCACCACAGCTGAGCCTCTCGGGACCCCTCTGGCCGTGGGACCATCACAGTCACGTCCCTTGGGTCACCTGAGCCACGGTGGCACCAGGCCTGGGTCCCCTGGGGTCCCTCCAATGCGGGTGGCATCACACCTGTGTCCCTCGGGGTCACCATCCCTTGGCCACCAGCGCTGCCACCCTCACTGCCCCATGGCACTGCTCAGCTTGGCAGCTGTGTCACCACACCTGTGTCCCCAGGGCCTGGCACAGGTGGCCAGGGAGGGTCACCCCCACCCTGGCATATAGTGACACTGCCCAGCACACGGTGACACTGCCCAGCACACGGTGACACTGCCAGGACATGGTGACACTGCCAGCACACGGTGACACTGCCAGGACATGGTGACACTGCCAGCACACGGTGACACTGCCCAGCACACGGTGACACTGCCAGCACACGGTGACACCCTGGCACACGGTGACACTGCCAGCACACGGTGACACTGCCAGGACATGGTGACACTGCCAGCACACGGTGACACTGCCCAGCACACGGTGACACTGCCAGCACACAGTGACACTGCCAGGACATGGTGACACTGCCAGCACACGGTGACACTGCCCAGCACACGGTGACACCCTGGCACACGGTGACACTGCCAGCACATGGTGACACTGCCCAGCACACAGTGACACTGCCAGCACATGGTGACACTGCCAGCACACAGTGACACCCTGGCACACAGTGACACCCTGGCACACAGTGACACTGCCCAGTACACGGTGACACTGCCAGCACACGGTGACACTGCCAGCACACGGTGACACCCTGGCACACAGTGACACTGCCAGGACACGGTGACACTGCCCAGCACACGGTGACACCCTGGCACACAGTGACACCCTGGCACACAGTGACACTGCCAGCACACGGTGACACTGCCAGCACACAGTGACACTGCCCAGCACACGGTGACACCCTGGCACACGGTGACACTGCCCAGCACACGGTGACACTGCCAGCACACAGTGACACTGCCCAGCACACAGTGACACTGCCCAGCACACGGTGACACCCTGGCACATGGTGACACTGCCTGGCACACAGTGACACTGCCAGCACACGGTGACACTGCCCAGCACACGGTGACACTGCCAGCACACGGTGACACTGCCAGCACACAGTGACACTGCCTGGCACACGGTGACACTGCCCAGCACACGGTGACACTGCCCAGCACACGGTGACACTGCCAGCACACAGTGACGCTGCCAGCACACAGTGACACTGCCCAGCACACAGTGACGCTGCCAGCACACAGTGACACTGCCCAGCACACGCTGACACTGCCAGCACACGGTGACACTGCCCAGCACACGGTGACACCCTGGCACACGGTGACACTGCCCAGCACACAGTGACACTGCCCAGCACACGGTGACACCCTGGCACACAGTGACACTGCCAGGACATGGTGACACTGCCCAGCACACGGTGACACCCTGGCACACAGTGACACTGCCAGCACACGGTGACACCCTGGCACACAGTGACACCCTGGCACACAGTGACACTGCCAGGACATGGTGACACTGCCCAGCACACGGTGACACTGCCAGCACATGGTGACACCCTGGCACACGGTGACACTGCCCAGCACACAGTGACACCCTGCCCCACTGTCACACTGCCACACGGTGCCACCAGCTCTCCCCAGGCCGTGTCACCAGCCCGGTTTAATTTGGAGCCGCCCCCAGCCATGAATAATTAATCCCTAATTAACCCCATCCCGCCCCAGGGACCCGCCCTGCCCTGCAGCTGTCACCGTGTCACCGTGTCACCGTGTCACCGCGTCACCACGGTGCGGTCACAGGGCTGGCCGGGACCCCAGGGACACCCCAGTGTAGGGGTGGCAGCGGCAGTGGCAGGGGACACTGCCTGGGGACACCATGGGGACACCTTGGGGACGTCTTGGGGACACCGTGGGGACACTGTGGGGCCCCTCAAGCTGCAGGGGATGGAGCTGCCACCCCCGGGGGGCACAGCGGCTCTGGGGACACTGTGGGGACATCGTGGGGACAGCAGGGCCTGCTGGGGAAGGTGGATGAGCCATGGGCATCCTCCTCTTCCTCCTCCTCTGCCCAGCCCATGTGGGGCTGCTCCCCAGCACGGGATCAGAGAGTAAATCCCAATCCCGATCCCAATCCCAATCCCAATCCCAATCCCAATCCCTGCTCCTGGGATCTGGGGGTAAATCCCAATCCCTGCCCAATCCCAATCCCAATCCCAATCCCTGCCCATGGGATCTGGGGGTAAATCCCAATCCCTTCCATGGGATTTGAGGGCTCAATGCCAATCCCAGCACACCAGGACTCGTCCATGGGATCAGGGGGTAAATCCCAGTCCCTGCCCATGGGATTTAAGGGTTTAATCCCAGCCCATCAGGACCAGGGATCTGGGGGCAAATCCCAATCCCTGCCCAAGGGACCTGAGGGTTTAATCCCAGACTATTAGGACCCAGCCCATGGGATTTGCAGGGTTTAATCCCAGCTCAGTGCAATCCTGCCCATGGGATTTGAGGGTTTCATCTCAGCCGAGCAAGACCCTGCCCATGGGATCTGAGGGATCAATCCCAATCCCAGCCCAGCAGGACCCAGCCTGTGTCATTTGGGGGATCAATGCCAATGCCAATCCCAGCCTGTGTGATTTGGGGGATCAATGCCAATCCCAATCCCAATCCCAGCCTGTGTGATTTGGGGGATCAATGCCAATCCCAATCCCAATCCCAATCCCAGCCTGTGTGATTTGGGGGATCAATCCCAATCCCAATCCCAATCCCAATCCCAATCCCAATCCCAATCCCAATCCCAATCCCAGCCTGTGTGATTTAGGGGATCAATCCCAATCCCAATCCCAGCCTGCGTGATTTGGGGGATCAATGCCAATCCCAATCCCAGCCTGTGTGATTTGGGGGATCAATCCCAATCCCAGCCTGTGTGATTTGGGGGATCAGTGCCAATGCCAATCCCAGGCTGTGTGATTTGGGGCATCAATGCCATGCTCTGCCCCTTCCCAGCCGGGCTCCCCATGGGTTCACCCCTGGCAGCGAGCAGGGCCCGTCCCGCAGGGAACAGCCGTTAATTAGCATTGTTAATTAATGCGCTATTCCGCAGTGCCCCCCTGTGCCCCGGGAGCTCCCAGCACGGAGGGAGGGCCAGGGCAGCCCTGCCCAGGGGCCCCTCTCGGGGCTGCGCTCGCTCCTGGCACAGCCGGGCACAGCCGGGGCACAGAAAGGCACAACCCGGGCACAGCCTGGGCACAGCCGGGGCACAGAAAGGCACAGCCAGGGCACAGCCCGGGCACAGCCGGGCACAGCCAGGGCACAGCCGGGCTCTGTGCCACAGCCTGGCAGCCCCAGCGGTGCCCAGACGGTGCCCAGGGGGTGCTGGGTGCTCCGAGGGTGCCCCCAGAGTCCCCCCATCCTCGGCACCTGCCCAGGCCTGGATCAAACCTGGGCTTTGGGCACTGAAACAACACCTGTGCCAGGTGCTGGGAGTGGCACTGGCAGCTCCCCACGGCTCCTTTGGGGTCTCGGGAGCTCCACAAGCCCAGCCCTGAGCCCCCTGAGCCCCCTGAGCCCCCTGAGCCCCCCGGCTCCTCTGCAGTTCCCCAATTCCAGCCCTGAGCCCCCTGCCCCAAGCCCATTTGGGTTCCCCTGTCAGCGCCCAGTTGAGTTCTCCTGGCCGTGCCTCACTGGGCTCTCCCGGCAGTGCCCAGTTCCCCTGGCAGTGCCCATTTGGGTTCCCCTGGCAGTGCCCATCTCCCTTGGCAGTGCCCATTTGGGTTCCCCTGGCAGTGCCCATCTCCCTTGGCAGTGCCCATTTGGGTTCCCCTGGCAGTGCCCATTTGGGTTCCCCAGGCAGTGCCCATCTCCCTTGGCAGTGCCCATTTGGGTTCCCCTGGCAGTGCCCATTTGGGTTTCCCTGGCAGTGCCCATCTCCCCTGGCAGTGCCCATCTCCCCTGGCAGTGCCCATTTGGGTTCCCCTGGCAGTGCCCATCTCTCCTGGCAGTGCCCATCTCCCCTGGCAGTGCCCATTTGGGTTCCCCTGGCAGTGCCCATCTCCCCTGGCAGTGCCCATCTCCCCTGGCAGTGCCCATTTGGGTTCCCCTGGCAGTGCCCATCTCCCCTGGCAGTGCCCATCTCCCCTGGCAGTGCCCATCTGGGTTCCCCTGGCCGTGCCCAGCTCTCCCAGCCCAGCCCCGCTCCCGCTGCTCCCCAGCCCCCCCAGGCCCCCCAGAGGGAACCGAGACCCCTCCCCAGAGACCCCCCTGCCCCGGGGCTGCGTGCTGGGTGGGTCCCTGTGGGTCCCTGTGGGTCTGGAACCCCATGGATCTGTGCCCCCCCAGGGTCCCCCTGCCCGGGCAGGATCCGGGGGTCCCTGCAGCCCCCAGGGAGGGGCAGAGCCCCCGAGACGTGCTGGCAGTGCCAGGGCTGGGGCTGGCACCGGGGACACGGCTGGCACCAGTGTGGGGACAGGGCGAGAACGGATGGCCTGGCTTGGCTTGGATTGGCTTGGACTGGCTTGGCTTGGCTTGGCTTGGCCTGGCTTGGCTTGGCTTGGACTGGCTTGGCTTGGCTTGGCCTGGCTTGGCTTGGCTTGGCCTGGCTTGGCTTGGCTTGGATTGGCCTGGCTTGGCTTGGCTTGGCTTGGCTTGGCTTGGCTTGGCTTGGCTTGGCTTGGCTTGGCTTGGCCTGGCTTGGCTTGGCCTGGCTTGGCTTGGCTTGGACTGGCTTGGCTTGGCTTGGCCTGGCTTGGCTTGGCTTGGCCTGGCTTGGCTTGGCTTGACTTGGCTTGGCTTGGCCTGGCTTGGCTTGGCTTGGCCTGGCTTGGCTTGGCTTGGACTGGCTTGGCTTGGCCTGGCTTGGCTTGGCTTGGCTTGGCTTGGATTGGCCTGGCTTGGCTTGGCTTGGCCTGGCCTGGCTTGGCTTGGCTTGGCTTGGTCTGGCATGGCTTGGCTTGGCTTGGTACTGCACAGCTCTTGACCACACTTGGCTTGGCCCGGCCTGGCTTGGCACAGCACAGTTTAGCACATCTTGGCATGACACTGGATAGCCCTTGGCTTGATCTGGCACGGCATGGCTTGGCACGGTACAGCTTGGCTTGGCACTGCACAGCCCTTGACTCTGCTTGGCTTGGCTTGGCTCAGACCAACCTGGCCTGGCTTGGCATGGCACGGTTTGGCACGGAATAGCTTGGCTTGGTCTTAGCATGGCAGGGTTTGGCACGGCACGGCTTGGCACTGCACAGCAAGGTTTGGCATGGCACGCCTTGGCACGGCACACCGGGCTCTGTCCGTGCCCCAGTGCAGGAGCTCAGCTCTGTGCCATGCCATGCCATGCCGTGCCATGCCGTGCCGTGCCGTGCCGTGCCGTGCCGTGCCATCCCCTGAGCCGTGCTGGCGGTGCCCGTGCCGTGCCCGTGCCGTGCCATTCCGAGCCGTGCCGTTCTGTACCGTGCCATGCCCTGAGCCGTGTCCGTGCGGTTCCGCGCCGTGCCGTGTTAAGGCATCCCGTGCCGTGCCGTTCCGTGCCCCGAGCCGTGCCCGTGCCGTGCCGTGCCCCGAGCCGTGCCCGTGCCGTGCCGTTCCGAGCCGTGCCGTGCCCGTGCCCGTTCCCGCGCCCGTTCCCGAGCGGTTCCGCGCCGTGCCCGTGCCGGTGCGCGCTGCCGGCGGGCTCTAGGACCGCGCGGCGGGCTCGGTGCTGCAGTGGAGGCGGCGGCGCTGCGGGAGGAGGCCTGGCCGGGCAGCGCAGCGGCGGCGGCGGCTCGGCGGGGCTCGGCACGGCTCGGCGGGGCTCGGCGGGGCTCTGCGCCGGGCCCGCAGCGGCCCAGGTAACCGGGACAGCGGGACGGCGGGACAGACAGCGGGACAGACGGCGGGACGGACAGCGGCACCGGCACCGCCGGCCCGGCTCGGCTCCGCTCGGGCGCGCTCGGCTGCGTTCGGTTCAGTTCGGATGATGCGTTCGGCTCGGTTCGGCTCCGTTCGGCTCGGTCCAGCCCCGTCCGGTTCGGTCCGGGTGGTGCCTTCGGAAGGGCTCGGGCCCGTCCGGAAGGGGTTCGGGTGTCTCCGCGGGGGTTCGGCTCCCTGCGGCTGAGGTTCGGCTCCCCGCGGCCGAGGTTCGGCTCCCCCCGGCGCACTTCGGCTGCCCCCGGCGGGGTTCGGCGGGGCTCGGCCCGGCCCGGCGCGGCCCCGGTGCGTCCGCCGTCCCGGGCCCGCGGCAGGAAAACACGGCAGGGCCGGGCCCGCCGGGCCCCCCCGGCCCCGCGCCGCCCCCGCCCGGCCCGGCCCGGCCCCGCTCGGCCCGGCCGTGCTAGCGGGGGTGGCCGCGCGGCCCGGCCGGCCCGGCCCCCGCGGCGCCGCCGTGTCCTTGAGCGCGGCGCGGGCGGCTGAAGGGCAGCGGGGCCCGGTGGCACCACGGGCTGTCCCCCCGGTCCCCTCCCGGCCCGCCGTGTCACCGCCCCGGCGTGTGCCCCCCGGCGGGACGGGACGCGGGGCCGCGGCCGCCCGTGCCCTGCCCGCGGCGGGGCCCCCGGGGGAGCGGCCGGGCCGGGCCGGCCTTGCCCGAACTTGGGGGATTTTGCACCAAAAATCCCCCCCGGGGGAGGCGCAGCGCCGCGGGGCCCGCGGGCGGGGGCGGCCGGGCCGGGCCTGCCGGGGCTGCGGGTGCTCGGCCTGCCCGCTCTGCTCCCCCCGGGGGCCCGGCTCCTTCCCCTTCCCTCTCCCCTTCCCCTTCCCTCTCCCTTCTCCGTTCTCCACTTCCCTTCTCCCCTTCCCTCTCCCTTTTCCACTTCCTTCTCCCTTCTCTCCTTCCTTCTCCCTTCTTTCCCTTCCCTCTCCCTTCTCTCCTTCCTTCTCCCTTCTTTCCCTTCCCTCTCCCATCTCTCCTTCTCTCTCCCTTCTCCCCTTCCATCTTCCTCTCCCCTTCCCACTCACTGCCCACTTCCTCATCACTTCCCCCTTCCTCCTCATTTTCCTTCTCACGTTCCCCTTCCTGCTCATTTCCCTCTCCCTCTCACTTTCCCCTTCCTGCTCATTTTCCCTCTCACTTCCCCTTCCTGCTCACTTCCCACTTCCCTCTCACTCCCCTGCCCCTCTGGCTTCCTATCTCTCTCTTCCTTCCCCCTTCCCCATCATTTCCCTTCCCTTTTGGCTTTCCCCTTCCCTCTTGCTCCTCGCCCATCCCACTCACTTCCCCTTTCCCTCTCCCTCCCCACTTCCCCGCCGTCTCCCTCCCCCCTCATTTCCCCTCTCTCCCTCCTCCTTCCCCCGTCCCTTTCCCTCCCACCGCCGTTTCCTCCCCCCGCTTCGCTTTCCGGGGTGTTTCGCCTGCGCAAACCTGCGGCCAAATGAGATTTTCCTCCTCCCCCGGTTCCTCTTTCTGCCCTTTGTGTGACGTCGCCGGTGTCACGGCGGGACCGGCCGGGTTCCGTGCCGGCTGCCGCACCGGCGGCCGCATCCCGTGGTGGCGGTGACCCCCGGGGGAGCCCCGGCTTGGGGTGGCACCGGCCCCGCTGCCCCGCGGCCCCCTGTGCTGAGTCAGCTCCAAACTTCCCAGTGGAGCGGTTCTGTGACATGGAGCAGCTTTGGTGACATGCAGGAGCTTTGGTGACACGGAGCAGCTTTGGTGACACCGAGCAGCTTTGGTGACGTGGTGTAGCTTTGGTGATACCGAGCAGCTCTGGTGACACTGGCTTGTTTTGGTGACACCGAGTTGCTTTGGTGACGCCGAGCAGCTTTGGTGACACCGAGTTGCTTTGGTGACACCGAGCAGCCTCTGCTCCCTTGTGGAATGGCACCATGTTGGTGTCTGCTGGCAGGCCCGGTGTGTCCTGATGGATCCCTGGTGTCTCCCGGTGTGTCCCAAAGCATCCCCGTGTGTCCTGGTGTCTCCCGGTGCATCCCACTTTGTCCTGGTGCATCCCGGTGAATTCTGGTGTGTCCCAGTGCATCCCGGTGCGTCACGGTGTGTCCCGGTGTGTCCTGGTGGATCCTGCTGTGTTCTGGTGTGTCCCGGTGCATCCCAGTGCATCCCCGTGTGTTCTGGTGTGTCCCGGTGCACCCCAGTGCGTTCTGGTGTGTCCTGGTGTGTCTCGGTGTGTCCCAGTGCGTCCCAGTGTGTCCCAGTGTGTCCTGATGCATCCTGGTGTGTCCTGGTGTGTTCTGGTGCATTCTGCTGCATTCTGGTGCATCCCGGTGTGTCCTGGTGTGTCCCAATGCATCCCAGTGCATCCTGGTGTGTCCCGGTGTGTCCTAGTGTGTCCTGGTGTGTCCCAGTGTGTCCGGATGCATCCCAGTGCATACTGGTGTGTCCCAGTGCATCCCAGTGCATCCCAGTGTGTCCCACTGCATCTCTGTGTGTCCCAGTGTGTCCCAGTGCATCCTGGTGCATCTTGGTGTCCCGGCGTGTCCCAGTGCATCCCAGTGTCCCCCAGTGACCCTGGCTGGCCGTGTCCCTGCAATACGTTGGCAGCCCCCGCTGTGTCCCCAGCCCCTGTGCCTTGCCACGCTGGACCACCCCACCCTGTGCCACCCCGCGCCGTGCCATGCCACGCCATGCCATGGCAGCCACTCTCACTCCCAGAGCCTCAGGCAGTGGATTTCGTGCAGGAAGTTTTACTTTGGCTCATCCCAGTTCTCTTTTGGCCCATCCCAGTTGTGTTTTGGCCCATCCCAGTTGTGTTTTGGCACACCCCTTCCCACAGCAGGGCGCGGTGCCCCGGGGCAGCGCGTGGGCCGGCAGGTGCCACGGAGCGTGCCAGGCACGCGTGTGCCACGGCGTGGCACGGCACGGTGCGGGTGTGCTGGGGTGGCTCTGGGGCACGGGATGGGCTTGGGGTTGGGTTTGGTGGGATGGCTCCAGGGCCTGGCAGGGTTTGGGGTTGGTGGTTTGGCTTCAGGCCCTGGGATGGTTTTGGGTTTGCTGGGGTGGGTTTGGCTTTGCTGGGATGGCTGCAGGCCCTGGATTGGGTTTGGGGTTGGATTTGGGTTTGAGTTTGAATGGATGGCTCCAGGCCCTGAGATGTATTTGGGTTTGCTGGGATGGGTTTGAGTTTGCTGGGATGGCTGCAGGCCCTGGTTTGAGTTTGGTGGGATGGGCTTGGGTTTGAGTTTTAGTTTAGTGGGATGGCTCCAGGCCCTGGATTGGATTTGAGTTTGGGTTTGCTGGGATGGCTCCAGGCCTTGCAATGGGTTTGGGGTTGGATTTGGGTTTGAGTTTGCTGGGATGGCTGCAGGCCCTGGTTTGAGTCTGCTGGGATAGGTTTGGGTTTGCTGGGATGTCCCCAGCCCTGCTCAGTTTGGGTTTGGTGGGATGGATCCAGGCCCTGCATTGGGTTTGATTTTCGGTTTGGGTTTGGTGGGATGACTCCTAGGCCCTGGATTGGGTTTGTGTTTGATGGGATGGATTTGGGTTTGCTGGGATGTCCCCAGCCCTGCTCAGTTTGAGTTTGGTGGGATGGCTCCAGGCCCTGGTTTGGGTTTGCTGGGATGGCCCCAGGCCCCACTCAGTTTGGGTTTGCTGGGATGGCCCCAGGCCCCGGGATGGGTTTGGGTTTGCTGGGATGGCCCCAGGCCCTGGTTTGGGTTTGGTGGGAAGGCTCCAGGCCCCACTCAGTTTGGGTTTGGTGGGATGGCCCCAGGCCCGGGATGGGTTTGGGTTTGCTGGGATGGCCCCAGGCCCCGGGATGGGTTTGCTGGGATGGCCCCAGGCCCGGGATGGGTTTGGGTTTGCTGGGATGGCCCCAGGCCCGGGATGGGTTTGGGTTTGCTGGGATGGCCCCAGGCCCTGGGATGGGTTTGCTGGGATGGCCCCAGGCCCTGGGATGGCTGCAGGCCCCGCTCAGTTTGGGTTTGCTGGGATGGCCCCAGGCCCGGGATGGGTTTGCTGGGATGGCCCCAGGCCCTGGGATGGCTGCAGGCCCCGCTCAGTTTCCCCCCCAGCTCAGGAGGAGCCCTCAGCAGGCTCCGCTCCCCCGGCACTGCCCCGTCCCTCTGGCCCGGTGCTGGGCCCGGTGTGTGCCGGCGCTGTGGGGCCGGTTCCCGTGATTCACCACTGCTCCCAGCCCATCCCATCGTGCTGAGCATGGCCCCAGCCCTGCCCCAGCCCTGCCCCAGGCCCTGCTCACCGGGATCAGCCCATCTCCCGGTTTTCTCCCCGGTAACGGAGCTCCCGCAGCTCCTGGGTGCTCCCGGCGGGGCGTTGCCGTTCCCGGTGCTGCAGCAGGATCCTGTTCCTGCAGGATCCCCCGGCTGCATCCACCCTGTGCCACCTGCAGGGCTGGGCACGGCCTGGCATGGGGGGCCACATGCCTCAGTGGCCCATCCCACCCCATAATACCCCATAATACTCCATAACACACCATAACAACCCCATAACACCCCATAATGCACCATAACACCCCATAACACCCTATAACAACCCATAACACCCCATAACAACCCATAACACCCCATAACACCCCATAACACCCCATAACAGCCCATAACGCACCATAACAGCCCATAACACCCCATAACAGCCCATAACACCCCATAACAGCCCATAACACCCCATAACACCCCATAACAACCCATAACAACCCATAACACCCCATAACAGCCCATAACACCCTATAACAACACATAACAACCCATAACAACCCATAACACCCCGTAACAACCCATAACAACCCATAACACCCCATAACAACCCATAACGCACTATAACAGCCCATAACACCCCATAACACCCTATAACGCACCATAACACCCCATAACAACCCATAACACCCCATCCCACCCCATAATACCCCATAACACCCCATAACAACCCATAACAACCCATAACACCCCATAACACCCCATAATACCCCATAACACCTTATAACAACCCATAACACCCCATAACACCCTGTAACACCCCATAACACCCCATAACACCCTATAACAACCCATAACAGCCCATAACGCACCATCCCACCCCATAACGCACCATAACAGCCCATAACACCCCATGACAACCCATAACACTGCATAACACCCTATAACACCCATAACAACCCATAACACCCTATAACAACCCATAACACCCCATAACGCACCATAACAGCCCATAATGCACCATAACACCCCATAACACCCCATAACAACCCATAACACCCCATAACAACCTATAACAACCCATAACACCCTATAACAACCCATAACACCCCATAACACCCCATAAGGCACCATAACACCCCATAACAGCCCATAACAACCCATAACACCCTATAACACCCCATAACAACCCATAACACTGCATAACACCCTATAACACCCATAACAACCCATAATACCCCATAACACACCATAACACCCCGTAACACACCATAACACCCCATAACAACCCATAACACCCTATAACAACCCATAACAGCCCATCCCGCCCCATTATACCCCATCTCGCCCCATAACACCCTATAACAACCCATCCCACCCCATAACACCCCATAATACCCCATCCCACCCCATAACACTGCATAACACCCCATCCCACCCCATAACATCCTATCCTGCCCATACCATCCCATTATCCCAGCCCATCCCACTATCCCATCCCATTATCCCGCCCCGTGCCCTGGGCAGGTGGGTGCTGCTCTGGCTGTGGGGCTGTGGCTGCCCTTGGCTGTGGTGTGCAGCAGGGCAGGGCCTGGTCCTGGGGTGCCCTGGGGTGCTGGGGACTGTCCTTGGGGTGCCAGCTATTGTTCGTGAGGTGCTGGGATTGACTCTTTGGGGTGCTGGGATTGACTCTTTGGGGTGCTGTGGGGTGCTGGGATTGACTCTTTGGAGTGTTGTGGTGCCCTGGAGTGCAGTGAATCAGTCCCTGGGGTGCCCTGGGGTGCTGTGATCGTTCATGGCGTGCCCTGGGGTGCTGTGATTGACTCTTTGGGGTGCTGGGTATTGTTCATGGGGTGCTGTGATTTACTCTTTGGGGTGCCATGGTGCCCTGGAGTGCAGGAATCCCTCCCAGGGGTGCCATGGGGTGCTGTGCATCACTCTCAGGGGTTCTGTGGGCTGCCATGTGTTTCTCCCTAGGGTGCTGTGGGGTGCAGTGACTCCATCCTTGGGGTGCCATGGATGCAGTGACTCCATCCTTGGGGTGCAGGGGTGCCATGGGGTGCAGTGAATCACTCCCAGGGTTGCCCTGGGGTGCAGTGATTCCATCCTTGGGGTGCCATCTCCATCCTTGGGATGCCATGGGGTGCAGTGATTCCATCCTTGGGGTGCCATCTCCATCCTTGGGGTGCCATGGGGTGCAGTGACTCCCTCCTTGGGATGCCATCTCCATCCTTGGGGTGCCATGGGTGCAGTGACTCCCTCCTTGGGATGCCATCTCCATCCTTGGGGTGCCATGGGTGCAGTGACTCCATCCTTGGGGAGCCATGGGGTGCAGTGATTCCATCCTTGGGGTGCCATCTCCATCCTTGGGGTGCCATGGGGTGCAGTGATTCCATCCTTGGGGTGCCATCTCCATCCTTGGGGTGCCATGGGGTGCAGTGACTCCCTCCCTGGAGTGCACCACAGGGTTTGCTCAGTGCAGCTGAGCTCCCCAGGGTCCCCCCCACCTTGGGACCAGGTGTATTTTTAGTATTTTTAGGATCACCCCAGCTCTCACTGGCACTTCACCCCCCGAGTCCCCCAGATGCTTCCAGAGCGGTGGCACGCAGGGGCCAAATATTTCACCCCTGAATTACAGCCCCGGAGACGGGGTCAAGGCCACGGGCTGGGGGTGACGCAGGATTTGGGGGCGCACAGGCTGCGGGTGACTCAGGGCTTTGGGGGTGACTCGGCTTTGGGGGCGCACAGGCTGGGGGTGACTCACGGCCGCCGCTCCTGTCCCCTCTGTGAGTCAATCCCGGAGCCGTTCCGTGCCGCTGGCAAGGAGGAGGAGGAGGAGGAGGAGGAGGAGGAGGAGGAGGAGGAGGAGGAGCGCGGCGGTGGCAGTGACTCAAAGTGACAACAACAATAATAATACGCTGCGGCACTTGTCACGGGAGAGGCGCTTGGCCCGGGTCCCTCGTGCGTCCCCACGGCCGCCGGCGCACGGGGGACCCCGGCCAAGGCGGGGGCGTCACCGCCGCCCGCGGGGTCACCTGGGGACGGGGGGGACACTGCGGTGGCGGCGTCCCGCGGGCACCGGGGGCTGCGGGGGACACCCCGCTCGCCGTCACCTAAAATGGCCGGTTAAGGTCCCTGCAGGCTCCCGGCTGCGGCGCGGCACCGCCGAGGTCCCCAAATATATATATATATATATATATATAAAGAAAAAAAAAAGGAAAGAAAAAAAAAGCAAAAAGGCGGGATTTCGGGTGGGTTTTCCATCCGTTTTCGTGCCGGTGGCTGCCGCGTGTCTCGCCCAGCCGGCGCAGGTAACCCAGTTCGGAACGCCTCTGCCGCCGCGCCGAGCGTGACTCGCCGCTCCTGCCGTGCGGCGGCGGCACCGCCGGGGCCCCCGGGAGGGCAGCGCCGCCAGCACCGGGGCCGCGCGGGCCGCGCACGGGGAGCGCCGGAGCACCGGAGCACCGGGCGGGCTCCGTGCCCGCGGCCGGGGGATGCCGCCGAGGCCGGTGCGGGCGGCCTGAGCCAGGGCACGGTGCCGCGGATCCCCCGGGCCGTGCCGTGCCGTGCCGTGCCGTGCCGTGCCGTGCCGTGCCGTGCCGGTAAGAGCGCGGGGAGCGGGGCCGGGTCCCGCGGGCCCCTCCGGGACGGGGCGGGCGGCGGGAGGCGGCCGGGCCGCGGCGGATCCCGGCTTTGTTCGGCGGCCGGGGCTCGCTGCGTGCCGCGGGGTTTGTGCGCACAACAACTATTTTTAGAGCCTTCGGAGACCATGTTGGCTGGAAGCGAATCAAAGCCGCCAGCAGCGCCGGGCGGGCCCGGCCGGGAGGGAGGGAGAGGGGCTCGGCCGTGCCCCGGGGCTGCCGGAGGGTCCCGCTGCCGGGGGGACCGGGGGCGGCACGGCGGAGACCCCCGGCTTGGGACCCCCGGCTGGGGACCCCCGGCTTGGGACCCCCGAGCGAGCGCGGCCGGGGATCCCCCGAGGTGCAGCCGCGGTGTTCCCGGTGCTTCCCTCCCGCTGCACGTGTCCGTGCCGTGCCGAGCCGTGCCGTGCCATAAGCGCCTCGGGGCCGTGCCGTGCCGTGCCGAGCCGTGCCGTGCCGTGCCGTGCCGAGGCGCGGCGGGAGCGGGGTCCCGGGGGGCTCGGGGATAGTGGGGGGCTCAGCCAGCGGCACCCCGGGAGGCGACTCGCAGGGGAACGGGGGGCCGAGGTGCCGTGCCGTGCCGTGCCGTGCCGTGCCGTGGGGCTTGCCTGGTGGCACCGCCGCTGACAGGGGGGCAGTAGCGGTGGTCTGGGGGTGCGGGGGGTGCCGGTGCCAGCCCCGGCCCGTCACCGACGGCATCCCGGTGCCCACGGGCCGAGCGTGCCCGCGGGGCGCGGGCGTGGGTGGCAGCGCTGTGCCGCCCAGGGGACCGGGGCTTCCCCGGGGGCTCCCCGCGCTGCCGAGGGAAGGGGGCCGGGGAGTGCCCCCCCAGCGCCCGCTGTGCTTGGGGTACAGCGTGCACCCCACAGCCCCAATCTGCACCCCCAGATCCCGCCCCCCAACCCGGCATCCCCAGCCTGCGCCCACCCCCCACTCCCCTGCCCGCCCCATCCTCCCCCCACCCCGCGGGAGGGGCCGCTCGGGGGGCGCTGGGGCAGGGGGCTGAGCTCCCCCATGTGCCCCCCAGCACCCCAAATCCCGGGGGCGGTGTCGGGGGGCGGCTGCAGCCCCCCAGCAGCCCCCCAGCAGCCCCCCAGCAGCCCCGGGCGCGGGCCGGGGGATGCCCTGGGCTGGGAGCGGTGCCGTCCTGCCCGGCGCGGCCCCCCCGAGCCCCCGCCCGAGCCCCCCGCCCGCCGCTGGGAACGGCTGCGGCTGGAAAGCTCTAGAAACAAATTGCAGCTCCGGTGCCAAAGGCAACAGCAGCCCCGGCCATGGCGAATGCAGCGTTTGCCATAGCAACAGGTGCCGGCTGGCGCCTCCCCCCCGGCCCCCCGCATGCGGCCCCCGGAGCCCGCAGGCAGCGCCCCGCACCCGGCACCCCGCACCCGGGACCCGGCACCCCGCACAGCCAGCACCCCCCGCACCCGGCACCCCGCACCCGGCACCCCGCACAGCCAGCACCCCCCGCACCCGGCACCCCGCACCCGGCACCCCGCACCCGGGACCCCGCACAGCCAGCACCCCGCACAGCCAGCACCCCGCACAGCCAGCACCCCCCGCACCCGGCACCCCGCACCCGGACCCCGCACAGCCAGCACCCCCCGCACCCCGCACCCCGCACCCGGGACCCCGCACCCGGGACCCTGCACAGCCAGCACCCCCCGCACCCGGCACCCCGTCCCGCACAGCCAGCACCCCCCGGACCCCACAGCCAGCGACCCCCACACCCTGCATCCCCCCAGACCCTGCACCCGGGACTCTGCACCCCGCACCCCGTCCTGCACAGCCAGCACCCCCCGGACCCCACAGACAATGTCCCCCGGCTCCCTGTACCCAACGCTCACACCCCGCATCCCCCTGGGCCCCCAGGCAGCGCTGGGCACCCCTGTCCTGCACCCTTGGCACCCCAGAACCCTGCAGGTGATGGCACTACCAGCCCCTCACTGACAGCACCCCACACATCCTGCGCTGTGCAGACAGTACACCTGGTACCCCACAGTGTGCCCCCGAAACCCCAAACCCTGCACCCCAAACCCTGCACCCCAAACCCTGCCCTGTGCCCTTGCAGCGTGTCCTGCACCCCACGTGCCTCTCACCCTGTACCCTGCACCCTGCACCCCACAGCCCTGCTGCCCCCGCAGCCTGCACCCCACAGAAGGCACCCTGCACCCCTCGTGCCCCACACTGCTCACAAGGTGCACGGTGCACCCCAAAACTGGGCACCCCGTGGTGTACAAAGGGCACCCACACTGAGCATCGGGTGCTGGGTGCCCTGCACCGCACTGTGCACCCTGTGCCCTGCACCCTGTGCCCACAGCCTGCACCCCACACCATGGGCTCTGTGCCCCACATTCTGCACCCCACACCATGGGCACTGTGCCCCACAACATGGGCACTGTGCCCTACACCCTGCACCTTGCACCATGGGCACTGTGCCCCACAGCCTGCACCCCACACCATGGGCACTGTGCCCCACACCATGGACATTGTGCCCCACAGCTGCACCCCCGTAGGCTCCCCACATCTCACACCATGCCCCCCGTGCCCCACAGCGCTCCCCATGCTCTGCACACCTCACCACGCAGCCTGAACCCACACCGTGCACCCCCTGTGCACCCCTGACCCTCACCCTGCACCCCTGTGCCCCTCTGACCGACACCCCTGACCCTCACCCCGCAGCCCTGCACCCCTGGCCAGGCCGGGATGTTCTCGGGCACCGTGCGGGCACTGGCGGGGCATGAGCCGAGCCCAGCCCAGCCCAGCCCAGCCCGGCCCGGCCCGGCCCGGCCGAGTCAAGGCTGTGGCACGTTAATAATTGCCGGGGCTGGGGCCGGGCCGGGGCCGGCGGGGCGGGAGCAGCCCCTGACCCGCGTCGCTCCGCTCTCCCCGCAGGGCCAGCAGCGAGCAGGCAGCGGCGTCGGGGACGGCTCCGGGACCCTCCGAGCGCAGCGGGCTCCGCTCCGGTGCTGCTGACAGGCGGCGGCCCCCGGCCCACCATGCCGTCCAGCGGGAGCCTGGACACCGGCAGCCCCGCGCCCAGCCGCGAGGCGCTCGACACGCACAAGGTACGGCCCGGTCCGGTCCCGGGGGTACCGGCACATCCCGGGGATACCGGCGCATCCCGGGGGAGCGCGGCCGGAGGGCTCCGGGGCTCGGTACATCCCGGCCCGGGGCCTCCGGGGTTCGGTTCCTTCCCGCCCGGGGCCTCCGGGGTTCGGTTCCTTTCGGGGCCACCGGGGCTCGGCTCCTTTTGGGGGTTCCGGGGCTCGGCTCCTTCCCGGCCGGGGATTCCGGGTCTCGGCTCCTTCCCGGCCGGCGGGAGAAGGGGGCGCGGGGCCCCCGGTGCCGCAGGGCGGGGGGAACGGGGAAGCGGGAGAGGCCCGAGGCGCGGGCGGGCGGGATTAGCGCGGATTGAGCTATTCCTGGCGCCGGGCAGCGCGGGGAGGGGACGGGGACACGGACCTGCTGTCACCTCCCGGCTGCGGGGAGAGCTGCGGTGAGGCGGCTGGTGCGGTGCGGGTGTCCCCCAGGACGGGGTCCATGCCCCGTGCCAGGCGGGATGCACGGTGGCCTGTAACCCTCGTGCCAGCCCTGCTGCCCCCTCGGGGGGTCCCGCTTGTTCCGGGGGTCCCTGCTCCTCCTCCACGTGTGACACCAGGCTCAGGAGGGACACCCAGAACCTGCTGGGCCGGGGTGGCCACTCCCAGTGCCATGGCTCTTGCTGTGGAGCAGTGCCCAGCAGCACAGGGCAGGGCTGGGCAGAGCGTGGGCACTGGGGCACGGCCAGCTGGACATCTGGACACTGTCCCACTGTGGGCACGGCCAGGTCGGGGTCACGTCCTGGTTCCTGTGACCGTCCCACGGCCAGGTCAGGGTCACGTCCCGGTTCCTGTGACCGTCCCATGGCCAGGTCAGAGTCACATCCCGGTTCCTGTGACCATCCCACGGCCAGGTCAGGGTCATCCTGGTTCCTGTGACCGTCCCATGGCCAGGTCAGGGTCACATCCCGGTTCCTGTGACCGTCCCACGGCCAGGTCAGGGTCACGTCCCAGTTCCTGTGACCATCCCACAGCCAGGTCAGGGTCACATCCTGGCTCCTGTGACCGTCCCACGGCCAGGTCAGGGTCATCCTGGTTCCTGTGACCGTCCCACAGCCAGGTCAGGGTCACATCCCAGTTCCTGTGACTGTCCCACAGCCAGGTCAGGGTCACATCCCGGTTCCTGTTGGCCACCTGGGTCACGCTGTGTCACACGGTGCTGCTCCCCATCCTGCAGCCATTGGTCCCGGCAGCTCGAGGGGCAGGACCGTGTGTCCGTGGGGTGTGTCCATGTGTCCCTTAGGATGTGACTGTATCCGCTGGGATGTGTCCGTGTGTCCCCTGGGGTATGTCCCTGTGTGTCTGTTGGGATGTGTCCGTGTGTCCTGTGGGATGTATCCATATGTCCCCTGGGATGTGCCTGGCACATTTTTGGCACAGCTGGGGGCATGGGTACCCCATGGCCAGATCGGTCTTGCCCTGCAGGAGCCGGGAGAGGGGCGGATGCGCAGCCCCCATGCTTTGGGATGGTTCTGGGGGCACGGGGGGCACAGGGCAGAGCTGGGGCAGTGCCCACTGCAGCCCGGTGCCCATGGGCACAGAGCAGAGCCAGGGCAGTGCCCGCTTCAGCCCGGTGCCCGTGGGAACAGGGCAGTGCCCCTGCAGCCCGGTGCCCTCGGTCCATGGCAGTGCCCCTGCAGCCCGGTGCCCATGGGAACAGGGCAGTGCCCGCCGCAGCCCGGTGCCCCCGGGCCCTGGCAGTGCCCGTCGCTGGCAGCCGCGCTGGGCCGGGCGCTGTCCCGGGCTGACCCCGCGGGATGCGGCGCCGCCTCCCCCGCGGCCGCACGCCGAGGTCACGGTGCTGCCGACGGCTCCGCTGCCCCCGCGGCCGGCGCGGCCGAGCCTCCCCCGGCGCCTCCGGGCGGGCCGGGCCGGTAGCTCCCGGCGGGCCGAGCCCCGCTGCCGGCCGGGGCAGCGCTGCACAGGCGGGATCCCCTGGGCCGCGGGCCGGGCTGTGCCGCGGTACCGCTTAGCGGGGCCGGTACTGGTTAGCGGGGCTGGTACCGGGGAGCAGGGCTGTGCTGGCGGTACCACGGGCCGGGCTCTGCTGGCGGGGCCGGTACCGGGGAGCGGGGCTGTGCTGGAGGTACCGCGGGCTGGGCTGTGCTGCGGTACCGCTCAGCGGGGCCGGTACCGGGGAGCGGGGCCAGTACCGGGGAGAGGGGCTGTGCTGGCGGTACTGGTTAGCGGGGCCAGTACCGCAGATCGGGGCTGTGCTGGCGGTACCGCAGGCCGGGCTGTGCTGGCGGTGCCGGTTAGTGGGGCCGGTACCGCGGATCGGGGCTGTGCTGGCGGTACCGCGGATCGGGGCTGTGCTGGAGGTACCGCAGGCCGGGCTGTGCTGGCGGTGCCGGTTAGCGGGCCCAGTACCGCGGATCGGGGCTGTGCTGGCGGTGCCCGGATCGGTTCTGTGCTGGCGGTACCGGGGAGCGGGCCTGGCACCAGGGAGCGAGGCCGGTACTGCAGAGCCGGGCTGTGCTGGCGGTACCGGGGAGCAGGGCCAGTATCGTGGAATGGGGCTGGTATCACTGAACAGGGCCGGTACCGGGGAGCAGAGCCGGTACCGCTGAGCAGGCCCAGTACCGCGGAGCAGGGCTGGTACCACGGGCCAGGCTGTGCTGGTGGTACCGGGGAGCAGGGCCGGTACCACAGAGCAGGGCCGGTACCTGGAGCAGGGCTGGTACCACTGACCAGGGCCGGTACCGCAGAGCAGAGCCGGTACCGTGGAGCCGGCCCGGTCCCCGGAGCAGGGCTGGTACCACTGAGCAGGGCCGGTACCGCAGAGCAGGCCCGGTACCCGGAGCAGGCCCGGTACCCAGAGCAGGGCTGGTACCACTGAGCAGGGCCGGTACCGCAGAGCAGGGCCAGTACCTAGAGCAGGGCTGGTACCGCGGGCCAGGCTGTGCTGGCAGTACCGCAGACCAGGGCCGGTACCGCAGAGCAGGGCCGGTACCGCGGAGCAGGCCCGGTACCACTGAGCAGGGCCAGTACCGCGGAGCAGGGCCGGTACCCGGAGCAGGCCCGGTACCGCAGAGCAGGGCCGGTACCGCGGAGCAGGGCCGGTACCACTGAGCAGGGCCAGTACCGCGGAGCAGGGCCGGTACCCGGAGCAGGCCCGGTACCACTGAGCAGGGCCGGTACCGTGGAGCAGGGCCGGTACCGCGGAGCAGGGCCGGTACCACTGAGCAGGGCCGGTACCACTGAGCAGGGCCGGTACCGCGGAGCAGGGCTGGTACCACGGGCTGGGCTGTGCTGGCAGTACCACAGAGCAGGGCCGGTACCCGGAGCAGGCCCGGTACCACTGAGCAGGGCCGGTACCGCGGAGCAGGGCCGGTACCGCGGAGCAGGGCCGGTACCCGGAGCAGGGCTGGAAGCACAGAGCAGGCCGGTACCGCAGAGCAGGCCTAGTCCCCGGAGCAGAGCCGGTACCGCAGAGCAGGGCCGGTACCACTGAGCAGGGCCGGTACCGCGGAGCAGGCCCGGTACCCGGAGCAGGCCCGGTCCCCGGAGCAGGGCTGGAAGCGCAGAGCAGGGCCGGTACCCGGAGCAGGGCCAGTACCCGGAGCAGGGCTGGTACTGGGGAGCAGGGCCGGTACCCGGAGCAGGGCTGGAAGCGCAGAGCAGGGCCGGTACCGGGGAGCAGGGCTGGTACCACGGGCCGGGCTGTGCTGGTGGTACGGGGGAGCAGGGCCGGTACCGCGGAGCAGGCCCGGTCCCCGGAGCAGGGCTGGAAGCGCAGAGCAGGGCCAGTACTGCGGAGCAGGCCCGGTACCGCAGAGCAGGCCCGGTACCCGGAGCAGGCCCGGTACCCGGAGCAGGCCCGGTACCCGGAGCAGGGCTGGAAGCGCAGCCAGCACTGCGTCATGCCGCAGCCCGGCCGCCGTTCCGCCGTTCCCCCCGGGCCGTTGCTTGGCAGCGGAGCGGGAGCAGCGCTGGGACGTGCCCGGAGCCCCGCGCTCCCTCCCGGGGACGGGCCCGGTGATGGACGCGCGGCGATGACTCAGGGATGATGCGGGCACCGGGGGGCTGCGGCACCGCGATGGGGCACAGAGCCCCCCGTGCCAGCCCTGCTGCTGCCCGGGCTGCACCCGCGCTCCTGCCCGGCTTTTGGGGTGCTGGCTGTGCCCCCGGAGGGTTCTCTGTCCTGATGGGTGCTGGGGACATCCCCTGGTTCCACAGCGGGGACCCTGCTGTCCCCTGGCAGCTCTGCCCCTCCAGCTTTTCACCCTGAGGCCCCCTGACCCCTCTGGGTGCCCCCCAGCTGCATCCTCCCCTGGCACCCCCAGATCTTCCATGTACGTCCACTAAATGCTGCCAAGACCTGGATGGGGCCAGGGAGGGACAGCTGGCTGGGGCAGTGCCAGCAGCCAGGGTGGCACTGGGGCACAGGGACGGGTGCCAGGGTCTCCCCTGCACCCCTGGGTGCTGCCCTGGCCTCACAGCACAGCGAGGCACAGGGAAAGGGGGCACAAGGACCCCCAGAATGCCCTGAGGCCCCTGTGCACAGGATGCTGCTGGATCTGGGATCCTGACACGGCCCTTGGAGCCCTCCCAAAACCTTCCAGCAGGGTGCCATGTGCACTGGGGCCCGGCCCTGGCGGGGGCTGCGGTGTCCCTGTCCTCATCCAGGGCTGGCAGTGCCAGCAGGTGCCAGGGCTGGGGGGTCTGTCAAGGGCTGGGGGGTCCCCGCACAGGGTGGGCAGCTGAGTGTGGGTGGGTGGCACAAGGGAGCTGGCATGGGGACCATGGCTGGGGGCACCATGGCAGTGGGACACCGCGGCCATGGGGCACCACGGCCATAGGGCACCAGAGCCATGGGGTACCACAGCCATGGGGCACCACAGCCGTGGGGCACAGTGTGTCCCAGTGCCATGGATTTTCATGCAGGAACCTCAGGGATGTTCCAGCTGCATCCTGAGGGCACAGCTGCCCAACTCGGGGGCACAGGGCAGGAAGGTGGCAGAGTTGGGGGCACACAGCAGCAATGTGGCAGTGTCAGGGGCACAGGGCAGCAGTGTGGCACTGTTTGGGTCACACACAGCAGCAATGTGGCAGTGTTGGGGGCACACAGCAGCAATGTGGCAGCTCTGGGGGCACACAGCAGCAATGTGGCAGAGTTGGGGGCACAGGGCAGCAGTGTGGCAGTGTTGGGGGCACACACAGCAATGTGGCAGCTCTGGGGGCACACAGCAGCAGTGTGGCAGCTCTGGGGGCACACAGCAGCAGTGTGGCAGTGTTGGGGGCACACAGCAGCACTGTGGCAGTGCTGGGGGCACACAGCAGCAGTGTGGCAGTGTTGGGGGTACACAGCAGCAGTGTGGCAGTGTGGGGGCACACAGCAGCACTGTGGCAGTGTTGGGGGCACGCACAGCACTGTGGCAGTGTTGGGGGCACACACAGCAGTGTGGCAGAGTTGGGGGCACACAGCAGCAGCGTGGCAGTGTTGGGGGCACACACAGCAGTGTGGCAGAGTTGGGGGCACACAGCAGCAGTGTGGCAGAGTTGGGGGCACACAGCAGCAGTGTGGCAGAGTTGGGGGCACACACAGCAGTGTGGCAGAGTTGGGGGCACACAGCAGCACTGTGGCAGTGCTGGGGGCACACAGCAGCAGTGTGGCAGAGTTGGGGGCACACAGCAGCAGTGTGGCAGAGTTGGGGGCACACACAGCAGTGTGGCAGAGTTGGGGGCACACAGCAGCACTGTGGCAGTGCTGGGGGCACACAGCAGCAGTGTGGCAGTGTTAGGGGCACAGGACAGCACTGGTGTCACACATACAGCAATGTGCCAGCCCTGAGGGCACACAGTAGCAATGTGGCAGCTCTGGGGGCACACACAGCAGTGTGGCAGCTCTGGGGGCACACACAGCAGTGTGGCAGTGTTGGGGGCACGCACACAGCAATGTGACAGTGTTAGGGGCACAGGACAGCACTGGTGTCACACACACAGCAATGTGCCAGCCCTGGTGTCACACACACAGCAATGTGCCAGCCCTGAGGGCACACACACAGCCATGTGGCAGCACTGGGGGCACAGGGGGGCACAGGGGGGCACAGGGGGGCACAGGGCAGCCCTGGTGCCCCGCACACAGCCATGTGGCATCCCCAGCGTGCAGGGCCCTGCCTCTGCGGCTCCCTCCCGCTCTGTCCCTGCCAGCCCCATCCCCTGCCTGGCCTCTCCCTCTGCAGCCCCCGCCGGCCTCTCCTCCTTCCCCGCTCCCCCTCCGCGGCCTCTTCCTGCTCGGCTGCTGCCGCTGCGGGCTCTGCTGGGGCTCAGGTGAATCCCAGCCCGCCCCGTGCCGGGGCTGCCCCTGTGCCCGCCGTGTGCCCGACGTGTGCCCGTGGTGCCCAGGGCAGGGACGGTGCCCCCGGTGCTGGTGGCTCTGGGGGCACAGGGGCAGGGTCACTGCCCGGGGCCTGTTCCTGCTGCGCCGCCATGTTGGCACATGCGTGCTGCCAGCGCCAGGCCGGGCCGCTGTGGCACCAGGGGGCATGGGGCACTGCCAGCCGCTCCTCTGGGGCACAGCGGGCACCCCAGAGCAGGCGCTGCCCGCTCCAGGGGTACCCAGCTCCTGCTGCTGGCCCTCATCTCCAGGGAGACCCATGGCTGCCCGCAGGCCTGTGCTGTGGGGTGCCCACAGGGCCCTGCTGCATTCTGTGGTGCAGGGTTTGGAGGGTGGCGGCAGTGGCACGGTGGCACAGGGCAGGAGGGTCACCCGCTGAGGCTGTGCCACTGCCCAAGCATGGCAGGAGTCACTGTCACCCTCCCAGGTGCCCTGGTGCTGCCACTGTCACCCTCATAGGTGCCCTGGTGCTGCCAGCCCCGCAATGCCACAATGCTCCCCCCTGTGCAGGTGCCCGTCCCCAGCAGTGCCCGCGGTGCCCGTGACCCCGTGCCCAGCCCAGGGGTGTAACCATCCTGTGTGTGTGTGGCTGGCAGGGGGAAGAGGAGCCCGAGGAGACCCCGAGCAAGGAGGAGAAGCAGGAGCCAGGCACGCCCATGAGGAAGGCCGGGCGGCCCGGGAGGAAGCGCAAGCATGCCCAGGTGAGCAACGGGCACGGTGCCAGCTGGGGGCACTGGGTGTCCCCACGGGGCTGCTTTGGTGACAGACAGCTCCTGGTGTGCCAGGGAGCTGAGGCAGAGCAGCCCCCTGAGAGCCAGAGGGGCTGTCCCTCCCCTCCTGTGCCCTCCTTGCCCTCCTGTGCCCTCCTGTGCCCGGTGGCACTGTGCCACCCCGTGTGCCTCTGCTCCATCGTGCATTCTCTCCCTGCCTGGGTGGCTTTGACCCTGGGAGCAGAGCCCCATGAGGGTCTCCCCAGCCCCTGCCCATGGGTGATGCCCACCCAGCACTCAGCCCTCACGATGCCATGGGCACCGTGCCCACTGGGGTCAGCTGGGAGCCACAGATGTGCTGGACAGGCCCCAGGGCTGAGGACACTCGTGGCTTGTCCCTGCCAGTCCATGGTGTGTCCCAGTGCCACAGGGGTGCCACCTCCCTGCAGGGTGGGCACCTGGCTGGTGCCAACATGAATTCGGTGTGAGCAGAGGAGCAGGTGGAAGGTGCCCTTGGGCTTTCCCAGGCTCAGAGAGTGTCCCCTCATCCCCACAGGAGGGGACAGGGGGGTGACAAACAGGCCCAGGGTGATGAAGGGACAGGGGGGTGACAAACAGGCCTGGGGTGATGAGGGGACAGAGGGGTGACAAACAGGCCCAGGTGACGAGGGGACAGAGGGGTGACAAACAGGCCCGGGTGGTGAGGGGACAGAGGGGTGACAAACAGGCCTGGGGTGATGAGGGGACAGAGGGGTGACAAACAGGCCCGGGGTGATGAGGGGACAGGGGGGTGACAAACAGGCCCGGGGTGATGAGGGGACAGGGGGGTGACAAACAGGCCCAGGGTGATGGTGATGAGGGGACAGGGGGGTGACAAACAGGCCCAGGGTGATGAGGGGACAGAGGGTGACAAACAGGCCCGGGTGATGAAGGGACAGAGGGGTGACAAACAGGCCCAGGGTGATGAAGGGACAGAGGGTGACAAACAGGCCCAAGTGATGAGGGGACAGGGGGGTGACAAACAGGCCCGGGTGATGAGGGGACAGGGGGGTGACAAACAGGCCCAGGGTGATGGTGATGAAGGGACAGGGGGGTGACAAACAGGCCTGGGGTGATGAGGGGACAGAGGGTGACAAACAGGCCTGGGGTGATGAAGGGACAGGGGGGTGACAAACAGGCCTGGGGTGATGAGGGGACAGAGGGTGACAAACAGGCCTGGGGTGATGAAGGGACAGAGGGGTGACAAACAGGCCCAGGGTGATGAGGGGACAGAGGGGTGACAAACAGGCCCAAGTGATGAGGGGACAGGGGGGTGACAAACAGGCCCAGGGTGATGAGGGGACAGAGGGTGACAAACAGGCTCAGGGTGGTGAGGGGACAGAGGGTGACAAACAGGCCCAGGGTCATGAGGGGACAGGGGAACGAGCAGGGCCTGGGGCACAGACAGAGCCGAGGCCTCTCCACCCTTAGAAGGCTGCAAATCCTTTTGGGAGAAGTTTCTGGCAGCCAAAAGGGCTCATCCTGTGCTGGGAGGTGTCAGGTCCGAGCTGCCTGTCCTGAGGTCCCTGATCCCTGATCCCTGCCATGCCTGCCATCCCTGATCCCTGATCTCTGATCCCTGATCCCTGATCCCTGCCATGCCTGTCCCTGATCCCTGATCCCTGATCCCTGATCCCTGATCCCTGCCATGCCTGCCATGCCTGCCATCCCTGATCCCTGTCATGCCTGTCATCCCTGACCCCTGATCCCTGATCCCTGATCCCTGCCATGCCTGTCCCTGATCCCTGATCCCTGCCATGCCTATCCCTGATCTCTGATCCCTGATCCCTGATCCCTGATCCCTGCCATGCCTATCCCTGGTCCCTGCTCCGTGCCGTGCCGGTGCCAGGGGCACAGCTGTGTGTCACAGTGTCACCCGAGGCAGTGTCAGTGTCCCCCGGGTTTGGGGCAGTGTCCCCCGTGTTGGGGCAGTGTCTCCCGGGTTTGGGGCAGTGTCACCCGGACTGGGGCAGTGTCCCCCGGGTTGGGGCAGTGTCCCCCGGCTTTGGGGCAGTGTCAGTGTCCCCCGGGTTGGGGCTGTGCGGGCTGGCCGGGTCAGCCCCGGGCCGGCAGGAACGTGCGGGGGGGGGGGGGAGTCGCTGGAGAACAATGCTGGCACGGGAGCGGCAGCGGGGCCGGGGAGCAGCGGGGCTCGGCCAGCACGGCCCCAGCACCCTGGCACCACGGAGGGACGGCAGCAGTGCCAGGGCAGCGGGCACAGCCTGCCCAGAGCTGGGGTGGGTGCCCGTCCCGGGGAGTGTGCTCCGACAGTGCCACGCTGTGCCAGGGCTGGGGCTGGTGCTGGGGCTGGTGCCAGAGCTGGTGCCGGTGCCAGTGCTGGTACCAAAGCTGGCACCGGGGCTGGTGCCAGAGCTGTGCCACAGCTGGTGCTGGTGCTGGTACTCATGCCAACAGCTCCAGTGCCAGCAGAGCAGAGCTGGCATGGCCAGCCCCAGGCAGTGCCAGGGCAGCCCCTGCAGATGTCAGCCACTAAAAATCTCCTCCCTGAGGAGAGCCCGCTGTGCCAGGGGCACGGGGCAGGCTGAGGGCAGCTGGCATTGCTGTGGGCACAGCCTGGTGCCAGCCAGCCTGGCCCCTGGGATACCCAGAACCTGTGCCCAGGTGGGCAGGCAGTGCCCGCTGTGCCAGGGGCACGGGGCAGGCTGAGGGCAGCTGGCATTGCTGTGGGCACAGCCTGGTGCCAGCCTGGCCCCGAGGGTGCCCAGCACCCGTGCCCAGGACAGGGGAAAGGCACAGGGCCGTGCAGGCCAGCCTCCTTGGCAGGGCCCAGCCCAGGCAGGGAGCAGCAGAAAGGCAGAGCCCCTTCCCAGAGCCCGTTCTGGGGCTGGAGCTGCAGGAAGGACGGCTGGGGGGGCAGGAAGGGACAGCGGGGCCGGGAGGGGACACGGACAGGGACAGGGACAGGGACAGGAAGGGGAGACTGGGACGGGAAGGGGACAGGCCACTTGAACCCCACAGCCCCCCCAAACCCCAAAATCCCCAGAGCCCGCAGCCGCCCCGAGTGTCCCAAACCCCTCTGCCCCGAGTGTCCCCAGCCCCGCTGTCCCGGCTCCTTCCCGTTTCCTGCCGTTTCCTCTCCCGGCCCCTGCATTGTTCTCACACGGATGCGGCCCCGGCAGCGGCGGGAGCGGGGCCAGGGGGGCCGGGACCCCTCAGCTGCATGGGGACCCCTCAGCTGCATGGGGAGTGACACCGGGACCCCTCAGCTGCATGGGGAGTGACACCGGGACCCCTCAGCTGTATCGGGGAGTGGCACCTGGGACCCCTCAGCTGCATTGGGAGTGACACCGGGACCCCTCAGCTGCATGGGGACCCCTCAGCTGCATGGGGAGTGGCACCTGGGACCCCCCTCAGGGACAGGGGGTGCGGCAGGGGCCGGGTTTGGGACCTGTCCTGGTATGGGATCCGTCCTGGTATGGGACCCATCCTGATCTGGGACCCATCCTGGTTTAGGACCCATCCACGTTTAGGAGCAATCCCGGTCTGGGACCTGTCCTGGTCTGGGACCTGTCCTGGTTTAGGACCTGTCCTGGTCTGGGACCTGTCCTGGTTTAGGACCTGTCCTGGTTTAGGACCTGTCCTGGTTTAGGACCTGTCCTGGTCTGGAACCTGTCCTGGTTTGGAGCCCATCCTGGTTTAGGACCCATCCTGATTTAGGACCCGTTGTGGTTTAGGACCCATCCAGGTTTAGGACCAATCCTGGTCTGGGACCTGTCCTGGTTTAGGACCCATCCTGGTTTAGGACCCATCCTGATTTAAGACCCATCACAGTTTAGGACCTGTTGTGGTTTAGGACCCGTCCTGATCTGGAACCCATCCTGGTTTAGGATCCATTCTGGTTTAGGTCTGGGACCCATCCTGGTTTGGGACCTGTCCTGGTCCAAGCCCTGTCCTGGTTTAGGACCCATTCTGCTCTGGGACCCGTCCTGGTCTGGGACCCTTCCCAGGCAGCCCATGGAGGGACAGGCCAGTGGGGGACAAGCCAGGAGGGACAGGCCAGGGGCTCCTGTGCCCCGTGGCACCAGTTGGGTACCTCATGGAGGAAGCGGTGCCCATCACCTGCCATCCCCCTGGAGCTCGTGCCCTGGTGCCAGCGGCCCCTGGCAGTGGGCAGCACCTGAGCTCACACCAAGGCCCCCAGCTGGACCGTGTCCCCTCCTGGGCTGTCATCAAACGGGACATTGTGGCACCTGTACTTCAGTGGGGACAGGCAGGGAGAGTCCACTGCCCACTGTGCCACCCTGGCATCACGCTGTGCCACCCTGGCATCACGCTGTGCTGTGGGAGAGCACCAGGGCCACCTGGAGGGAGTGGCAGCAGCTCCAGGGTCTGTCTGGGGGTGCTCAGGGCCAGGGCTGGGCTGGGCTGTGCCTGTCACACACACACACACACACACACACACACACACACACACACACACACACACGTGTCACACACCTGTCACACGCACACCTGTGTGTTTGGTCCTGAGAGTGCCATGGTGGGTTGTCCTGGTCCTCAGGGTGACACAGCAGCGTGTCCTGCTCATGAGGGTGTCACACCCATGTGTCCTGGCCCTGGGGCTGCTGTGGCACCTGTCCTGGTCCCCAGGGTGTCGTACCCATTTGTCCTGGCCCTGGGGCTGCTGTCCTGGTCATGACAGTGTCACATCCATGTGTCCTGGTCCTCAGGGTGACACAGCAGCATGTCCTGCTCATGAGGGTGTTACACCCATGTGTCCTGGCCCTGGGGCTGCTGTCCTGGTCATGACAGTGTCACATCCATGTGTCCTGGTCCTCAGGGTGACACAGCAGTGTGTCCTAGTCCCAAGGGTGTCATACCCATGTGTCCTGGCCCTGGGGCTGCTGTCACACCTGTCCTGGTCCCAGAGTCCCTTTGGCATGCTTGGCACACCTGGCACACACGGGGTGGCACTGGGTATCCTCGCCCCAGAGTCCCTTTGGCATGCCTGGCACACCTGGCACACACGGGGTGGCACTGGCTGTCTTGGCCCCAGAGTCCCTTTGGCATGCCTGGCGCCTGGCACACCCGAGGTGGCACTGGCTGTCCTGGTCCCAGAGTCCCTTTGGCATGCCTGGCACCTGGCACACCTGGCACACACGGGGTGGCACTGGGTGTCCTGGTCCCAGAGTCCCTTTGGCATGCCTGGCTCACCTGGCACACCCAAGGTGGCACTGGGTGTCCTGGCCCCAGAGTCCCTTTGGCACACCTGGCACACAAGGGGCGGCACTGGCTGTCCTGGCCCCATTGTCCCTTTGGCATGCCTGGCACACCTGGCACACCCGAGGCGGCGCTGTCCCTTTCCAGCACCATGTGCTGCTGTCCCCCCCCTCCCCGTGTACCATCACCAATGCCCCCCTTTCCCCCCCAGCAGGCGGAGAGCAGTGACAGCCCCAAGGACACGGCGGCCGCCCCCAAGTGCCCCCCGGCGTGCCCCGAGGCCAGCCCCGCCGAGCCGCTGCCCAACGGGGACGTGGAGGGCGACGCCGAGGAGGCCGGGGGCAGCCCCAAGGGCGGGCGGCCCGAGGAGGACGAGGCCGAGAGCCCCGCGGCCGGGGAGGCGGGCCGGGCCCTGGAGAACGGCCGCTGCACGCCCAAGGAGGGGCTGGACGCGCCCGCCGACGACGGCGACATGGCCCCCTCCGACCCGCAGAAGAAACGCGGCAGGAGGAAACTGCTGGAGGGCACTGAGAAAGGTGAGAGAGAAACCCTGGGGATCCTGTGCCGGGGACACCAGGGACCCCCAGAGACACCCAGGGACACCCAGAGACATCCAGAGACCCCCAGCCCCTTAGGGACCCCCAGAGACACCCAGAGACCCCCAGGGACCCCCAGAGACCCCCAGCCCCCAGGGACCCCCATCCCCTCCGACCCCCAGAAGAAACGCGGCAGGAGGAAACTGCTGGAGGGCACTGAGAAAGGTGAGAGAGAAACCCTGGGGATCCTGTGCCAGGGACACCGGGCACCCCCAGAGACCCCCAGGGACCCCCAGAGACCCCCAGCCCCTTAGGGACCCCCATCCCCTCCGACCCGCAGAAGAAACGTGGCAGGAGGAAACTGCTGGAGGGCACTGAGAAAGGTGAGAGAGAAACCCTGGGGATCCTGTGCCAGGGACACCAGGGACCCCCAGAGACCCCCAGGGACCCCCAGAGACACCCAGGGACCCCCAGCCCCTTAGGGACCCCCATCCCCTCCGACCCCCAGAAGAAACG